>NW_012106363.1:3553301-3636496 GCF_000951045.1 Mandrillus leucophaeus
AAACATATGAAAAGGTATTCAACATATTTATCAGAAAATGCAAATATAATACCACAATGAAATACTACTACATATTCACTAGAATGGCTAAAAATTAAAAGACAGACAATGCTATTAATAAGGATGGGGCCACTGGGACTCTCATATGGATGGGAGGAGTGTAAATTTGTGCAACCACTTTAGAAAAAACTGTGGCAATAACTACTAAAGCTGAATATGCATTCTCTGCAACCTAGCAATTTCACTTTCAAGTATATGCCAAATAGAAGTGCACCTATATATGCATTAAAGGAGCATGTGCAAGTTTGTTTGTAACCATGTTACTTCTAATGGTAAAAAAAAAAACTTGAAGAGGGCCAGTCACGGTGGCTTATGCCTATAATCCCAACACCTTGAGAGGTTGAGGTGGGAAGGTCACTTGAGCCAGGAGTTTGAGACCAGCCTGGGCAACACAGTGAAACTCCTGTTTCTACCAAAAAAAAAAAAAAAAAAATTAGCCAGATGTGGTGGCATGCACCTGTGGTCTCTTCTACCCAGGAGGCTGAGGTGGGAGGATCATTTGAGGCTGGAAGGTTGAGGCTGCAGTGAGATATGATTGCACCACTGCACTCCAGTCTTGGCCACAGAGCAAGACCCTGTCTCTCAAAATACAAACAAAACAAAAACTCGAACAAACAAATGGACCATCAGCAATAGAGTGGGCATATAGAAGTTGTGGTATATTCATTCCATGGAATAGGATGTGGCAAAGGCAAAGGGCAAGGCACTGCCACATGCAATGGCATGGATGGATCTCACAAATACCGCAAAGCCACAAGAATATACTATATGTTTCCATTTATGTCAAGTTAAAAATAAGCCAACGTATTCCATAGTGATAGAAGCTGGTTATCTGGGAGAGGGCAGGAACTGGATGGGGTATGAGGGAGACATCTGAGGTGTGGGTAATGTTCCATATCTTCATCCGGTTGGCTGTCACATGGATTGTTCACTTTGTAAAGGTTTGTTGAGGTATGAACTTAATATACACTTAAGATTTGTATACTTTATAGTAAGTATAATATAGATCCACATAAAAATTGTTCTTCCTCTTTTTTCTCCTTCCTTCTTCCCCTCCCTTCCCTTTCCTTCCTTTGCATACTCTTTCCTATCTTTCCTTACTGGAACAGTTCAGCCCTGAAGTCATTAGGTAGGCCAGAGCCAGGTCGGCACCCATGGTGAAGAGAGTGGGAGGGAGGGGGAGGGGATAGCTGGTATGATCAGTCAACTTGACTGCGGTGAAGGCATCCACGCATTGGAACGGTCCCATGCAGTTTATCAGACCCTTGTAATTGAGGAGAGCGTCCCTACATGGGGATGGCCTGGCATGGGAAATCAGAGCCAAAGGAGAGTTAAGAAGGATTCTAGGCCAGGCACGGTGGCTTACACCAGTAATCCCAGCACTTTGGGAAGCCAAGGCAGGTGAATTTCTTGATGCCAGGAGTTCAAAACCAGCCTGGCTATCATGGCAAAACCTTGTCTCTATCAAAAATACAAAAATTAGCTGGGCATGGTGGCATGCGCCTGTAATTCCAGCTACTCAGGAGGCTGAGGCACAAGAATCACTTGGACCTGGGAGGCAGAGGTTGCAGTGAGCCGAAATTGCACCACTGCACTCCAGCCTGGGTGACAGAGTGAGACTCAGTCTCATTTAAAAAAAAAAAAAAAAGGATTCTACATGTAGGGGTTGGGGTGGGCACGTTGGGGGTACCAGAGCCTAAGAAGAGTAAGGAGGGCATCCACCTGAAAAGGAAGTGGCAGCAGAGATGGACAGTGGTAAAGAGGGGTTACAAAGAGGGGGATTCATCAAATAAGTGTATATATTAAGGATAATAGAAGCCAGGTTTCTCATTGTTGGAGAAAGATGTTACAAATAGGGAAACGGAGAAAACTAGAATGAACCCTGTGGTATTGGACTGGATTTGGAGTCATCTGTAGGAATCCATAGTTTTCAATATATACAGGTAAATAAAGAAATGTAGCTGTGAATATGTGTATGATTGTGTATTCCTGTATTAGTCAGGGCTCTCTAGAGGGACAGGACAAATAGGATAGATGTATATATGAAAGGGAGTTTATTAAGGCAAACTGACTCACGTGATCATAAGGTGAAGTTCCACAATAGGTTGTCTACAAGCTGAGGATAAAGGAAGCCAGTCTAAGTCCCAAAATCTCAAAAGTAGGGAAGCCAACAATGTAGCCTTCAGTCTGTGGCTGAAGGCCCAAGAGCCCCTGCCAACCACTGGTATAAGTCCAAGAGTCCACATGGCTGGGAAGGTGTCATAATCATGGTGGAAGGAGAAGGAGGAATGAAGGCACATCTCACATGGCAGCAGGCAAGAGGGTGTACGCAGGGGAACTGCCCTTTATAAAACCATCTTGTGAGATATGTTCACTATCATGAGAACAGCACAGGAAAAACCTGCCCCATGATTCAATTACCTCCCTGGGTCCCTTCCACGACATGTGGGGATTATGGGAACTACAATTCAAGATGAGATTTGGGTGAGGACACAGACAAACCATATCACCTAATAACCTCCCAAATGCCCCACCTCCTAATATGATCACTTTGGGAGCTGGCATTTCAACAGATGGATATTAGGGGGGCACTAATATTCAATCCATGACAGATGCCAAATGATTATTATCTTTTTTTTTTTTTTTTTTTGAGACAGAATCTCGCTCTGTTGCCCAGGCTGGAGTGCAATGGTGCAGTCTTGGCTCACTGCAACCTCTGCCTCCCAGGTTCAAGTGATTCTCCTGCTTCAGTCTTCCAAGTAACTGGGATTACAGGCGCTCACCACCACGCCTGGCCGATTTTTGTGTTTTTAGTAGAGACGGGTTTTCGTCATGTTGGCCAGGCTGTTAGCTTTTGACCTCAGGTGATACACCCACCTCAGCCTCCCAAAGTGCTGGGATTACAGGCATGAGCCACTGTGCCTGGTTCTTTCTTTCCTTCCTTCTTTCCTTCCTTCCTTCTTCTCTCTCTTTCTTCTTTCTTTCTTTCTTCCCTTCCTTCCTTCCTTTCTTCTTTCTTTCTTTCCTTTTCTTCTTCTCCTTCCTTCCTTCTTTCTTCTCTTTTCTTTTATTTTCCTTCTCTCTCTTTCTGTCAGTATTAAGGTTATTATTTTAATGCTCAAGTTGTTCAGATGCAGCCAGTGAGACCTCTTCAAGCTGGCTTCTGTGTGTTTTTTTATTCATCCTGGCTATGAAGTGAATTATGTCCCCTCCCCCCAGCATTCCTATGTTGAAGGATTAATCCCCAATCTGACTATATTTGAAGATATAGCCTTTAAAGAGGTAATTAAGGTTAAAAGAGGCCATAAGTGTATGACCTCAGTCCAATAGAACTAGTGTCCTTATAAGAAGAGAAAGAGACACCAGGAGGATGTAAGCACAGAGACAGGTCATGTGCAGACACAGCAAGAAGACCACCATCTGCAAGCCAAGGAGAGAGGCCTCAGAGAACCCAACCCTCTCAACGCCTTCACCTTGGACTTCTAGCCTTCAAAACTGTGAGAAAATAAATGACTGTTATGTTAGCCTTCCATCTGTGGTGTTTTATTATGGGAGCTTAAGATGACTTAAATAGTCACCATCATTCTTTGAGCAGTTCCTTACTTTCTGTCACAAAATGTCCCAGGCAATATATGAGATGTCATTTTGAAACCAACCATTTCTCAGAAGGGTTCTGCCTCCTTTTAGTGGAAAATGATACCTAGAAATCAAAATGTAAGTGTTAGGTGCTCATTGGGATGTTACTACTTTGAAGCCTTTTTGGCGGGCAGAACTAGGGAATTGTGAAATAGCTTTGACCAAAATGCTGATAGTGATATGGACAATAAAATCCAGGCTGAGGTGGTCTCAGATGGAGATAAGGAACTTATCGGGAACTGGAGCAAAGGTGACTCTTGTTATGTTTTAGCAAAGAGACTGGCAGCATTTTGCCCCTGCCCTAGAGATCTGTGGAACTTTGAATGTGAGAGAGATGATTTAGGGAATCTGCTGGAAGAAATTATTAAACAGCAAAGCATTGAAGAGGAAGCAGAGCTTACAAGTTTGGAAAGTTTGCAACCTGACTAAGCAATAGAAAATAAAAACCCATTTTCTGGGAAGAAATTCGAGCCTGCTGCAGAAATTTGCTTAAGTAACAAGGAGCTGAATGTTAATCACCAAGACAATGGGGAAGATGCTTCCAGGGCATGTCAGAGACTTTTGCAGCAGCCCCTCCCATCACAGGTCTGGAGGCTGAGGAGGAAAAAATGCTTTTCTTGGGCCCAGGATGCCCTGCTGTGTGCAGCCTAGGGACTTGGTGCCCTGTGTCTCAGCTGCTCCAGCTGTGGCTAAAAGGGGCCAAAGTATAGCTCAGGCTGTGGCTTCAGAGGGTGCAAGCCCCAAGCCTTGGCAGCTTCCACATGGTGTTGTGCCTGTGGGTGCACAGAAGTCAAGAACTGATGTTTTGGAACCTCTGCCTAGATTTCAGAGGATGTATGGAAATGCCTGGATGTCCAGGCAAAAGTTTGCTGCAGGGGCAGAGCCCTCATAGAGAACCTCTGCTAGGGCAGTGCAGAAGGAAAATGTGGGGTTGGAGACAACACACAGAGTCACCACTTGGGCAGTGCCTAGTGGAGCTGTGAGAAGAGGGCCACCAACCTCCAGACCCCAGAATGGTAGATCCACTGACAGCTTGCACCATGCACCTGGAAAAGCTGCAGGCACTCAATGCCAGCCCATGAAAGCAGCTGGGAGGGCAGCTGTACCCTGCAAAGCTACAGGGGTGGAGTGGCCCAAGGCCAAGGGAGCCCACCCCTTGCATCAGCACACCCTCATGTGAGACATCGAGTCAAAAGAGATAATTTTGCAACTTTAAGGTTTAATGATTGCCCTATTGGATTTCAGACTTGGATGGGGCCTGTATTCCCTTTGTTTTGGCCAATTTCTCCCATTTGGAATGGGTATATTTACCCAATGCCTGTATCTCTATTGTATCTAGGAAGCAACTAACTTGCTTTCAATTTTACAGGCTCATAGGCAGAAGGGACTTGCCTTGTCTCAGATAAGACTTTGGACTTGGACTTTTGGGTTAATGCTGAAATGAGTTAAGACTTTGGGGGACTGTTGGAAAGGCACGATTGTGTTTTGAAATGTGAGGACATGATATTTGGGAGGGGGAAGGGGCAGAATGATATGGTTTGGCTGTATCCCCACCCAAATCTCATCTTGAAGTGTAGTTCCCATAATCCCCTCATGTTGTGGGAGGGACCCGGTAGGAAGTAACTGAATCATGGGGGCAGGTTTTTCCCCAATGCTATTCTCATGATAGTGAATAAATCTCACGAGATCTGATGGTTTTATAAAGGGAAGTTCCCCTGCATATGCTGTCTTGTCTGCTGCCATATAAGACTGTGAGGCCTCCCCAGCCATATGAAACTGTGAGTCTGTTAAAGCTCTTCTTTATAAATTACACAGTCTTGTGTGTGTCTTTATTAACAGTGAGAGAATGAACTAATACATTAGGTCATGAGGGTGGAGCTCTCATTAATGGGATTAGTGCCTTACAAAAGAGACCCCAGATAGCTCTCAAGCTCTCTTTCTGTTATGTGAAGATGCAATAAGAAGCCATCTGCAACCCAGAAAAGGGCCTTCACCAGAACCTGACTGTGCTGGCACCATGACCTCCAGAACCATGAGACGTAAATGTTTATTATTTATAAGCCACCCAGTCTATGGCACTTTGTTGTAGCAGTCCAAACTAAGACAGCAACAAATATAATTAAAAAAATATTTCAGGCAAGAGCCCTCAATGCATTCTAAAATTAATGGGTGCAGGCTGGATGTGGTGGCTCATGCCTGTAATCCCAGCACTTTGGGAAGCCAAGGTGGGCAGATCACTTGAGGTCAGGAGTTCGAGACCAGCCTTGCCAATATGGTGAAACCTCATCTTTACTAAAAATACAAAAATTAGCTGGGCATTGTGGCATGTGCCTGTAATCTCAGCTACTTTACTTAGGAGGCTGAGTCAGGAGAATTGCTTGAACATGAGATGTGGAGGTTGTAGCGAGCCAAGATCATGCCACTGCACTCCAGCCTGGGCAACGGAGTAAGACTGCATCTCAAAAAAAAAATAATAATAATTAAATTAAACTAATGGGTACAGGTTGGATAAGGAATGGGACTTTATATAGTCTGAGATCCTCCCCACAGAAAACAATGGGAGAAGGAGTAACTTTACAGTGGCTAGACCTTGTAGATGCCACTTTAATCAAGTGTTCAAAGTTAACATCATCAGTAACGGGGCAAATCGAAATCATGCACCACCCAATACGATGCAGTGAGAAGAACATGGCATCACTTCTGTGATATTCCTACCCAAAGTTCATAACTTGAATCTAATCATGAGGAAACATCAGACAAACCCAAACCAAGAGACACTCTACAAAATCACGACCTGCGATCTTCAAAATTTACAAGGCCATGAACAGCAAGGAAAGACTGAAAACAAATGCACTGTATGATACCGGATTGAGTCTTTTTGTGACAAAGGATATTTGGGACAAATGGCACAACATAAATAAATTGTAGCAAAGTATTTATATTTTTATGGTTGCATTGTGGCTACTTAAGAGAACATTATTGTAGGATTTACACACCAGAGTATTCGTGGGTGATGGAACATCGTGTTGGCAATTTACCATCAAATGTTTTAGGAAACAAAACTGCTTTGCACTATTCTTGGAACCTTTCTATAAACTTGAAATTATTTCCAAATAAAAAGAAAAAAAATGGCAACAAAAAAGTTTACAAAAATTACGTGTATGGGAAAAGTACGTGTGTGTATATATGCTAGCAGCCAAGGGGTGGAATGTTTTGGACATTGAGTGTTTCTACCTGCCTTAGCATTTGTTTCTCCTTCTTCCAGAAACAGCATCCAGACTTTATTTTAGGGAACTGCCCTTCCCCCACTCTTGGTGGATGCATTGCTGGTGTAGGCACATGCCCAAGTCAACCAGCATATTTTATCCGCCGGCCATGGTCACTGGTTTAGAGAAGGGCACATGACTTAAGTCCATCCAATACAGGCCAATCTTAGGATTTTTTTTTTTTTTTTTTTTTTTTTTTGAGACAGATGCTCTGTCACCCAGGCTGAAATGCAGTGGCACAATCTCGGCTCACTGCAACCTCCACGTCCCTGGTTCAAGCAATTCTCCTGCCTCAGCCTCACGAGTAGCTGGGATTACAGGTGCCTGCCACCACCCCCGGCTAACTTTTGTATATTAAGCAGAGATGGGGTTTCACCATGTTGGCCAGGCTGATTTTGAACTCCTGACCTAAGGTGATCTGCCCACCTCGGCCTCCCAAAGTGCTGGGATTACAAGCGTGAGCCACCGTGCCTGGCAAATCTTGGGATTTTTTTTCCCCCCTTGAAACTATTGTGAAAGAGGTTCTGTTTTTCTCCTGGGGTTGCTTAGCTTTTAGAAAATAAGCCTGAGACAGCTGCCTGAGACCACCACACAGAGCCAAGCTGTCCAAGAAAAAAGCTCTTTCAGAGAAAAGCAAAAGAAGAGGTAGAGAAACTGAATCTTCTTGATCTTATTTCAGCCCATACATCCAACTATACTGACCTTTTTAGTTAAATAAGCCAAATATCTTTAATTTTCTGTTTAAGCAACTTTGAGTTAAGCTGTTGGCACTTGCAACTGAAAAAATCATGACTAATATTAGGAAATTCCTAATTCAGCTGAGCTGGAGTTGAGAGTGGGAAAGGGGTGGGGAGAGCTGCGGCTGACAGTCAGACTTGGCAGGGCCTCTGGGTATCAGGATCCAGTGGGCGTTCTGGGGACCTGAGAAGCACTTGAAGGTGCTTTGGTGAAGTGGCGAGAGCAGGTGGCAGGGAGACAGTGACCAAGCCGAAGTCTTTGAGTGACTTTGGACAAAGCTCGGACCCAGGCTTATTCCCAATCAGCACCGCCTCATAACAGTTTGCTACCCAGCCCGGAGCCCAGTGGCCACACCCTTGGCACATCCCTGACCAGAGACGCCTGCAGGCCTGTCCCTGGTCTTCCCTTCCAACCCTGTGGTTACCAGACCCTGCATTTCTTCACCCTGCCTTGGTTGACAAAATACCCTGTCTCCAGATTGTGCAATTGAGCATCAGGACAACCCTATGGGGGAGGTGGGGCTGGGATTATTCCCACTTCACAAGAGTAAAAAGTAAGGCTCAGAGAGGTAAAGCAACCTGTCCAAAGTCACATAGCTATTTGGCGGGCAGAGCCAGGACCAGGAGACAGGGCTTTTCTCTCCAAGTCCACAGCTCTTTCCAGAACTCTCTGAGTTTTAGAATTTCTGAGCTAGAGCTGGGAGATGGCACAGCTTCCCTGGTATGGGGGATGTGGTGGAAGACAGAATCCACCCCTTGGGTTTTGAAACCTCTCTTGAGCGAGCGGGGAGGGGTAGGGGCAGACTTTCAGAGGCACATGAGGTCCTCAGGAGAGGGAAGTGGGCTGAGAAGGAAAGTAAACTAACAAGTTTACTTGAGGAATGATAATTGATCTAATTCATGCTACATGCTTACTTCTACCAGGCACTGTTCTACCTACTTTAGGTTCTCACAAGCTTATGAACAAGATCTATGATCCCCATTTTAGAGATGAGGAAACTGAGGCACAGAGAAGGGAAGTAACTTGTCCACAGTCACACCGCTGGGAAAAGGAGCGGCTGGGATTTGAACTGGAAGTCTGAGCCCACAGGCCAAGCTTATAGCGCGACTGCACTGCTCCTTCTGTGCGCCAGGCACTGTGCTAGGAGCCGGGATGAACCTGACAGTTGTACCCCAGTCCTCCCAGAGAGGATCCTCAGGAGGGTGGGATGGGATTGGGCAGCCAGGCAGAGCGGGGCTCTGGGAGGGGCAGAGCAGAGCCTGGGAGAGACCCCGCAGCGGGGCGGCCAGGGACCCAAGGCGAGTCCTTGAAGAGAAGGGTAGCCAGAAACGCCTAGGGGAGAGCCGGGGGTGGGATGGTAGGCAGAGAAGGGCCTGTTCCAGGCAGAGCAGGGTAGGGTCCGCGCTGGGCAGGATGCCCGGAGCCTTGGGCCCCAGGAGGCGAGTGCAAGCAGATGGAGGTGGCTAGAAGGCCGGAGGGCAGTGAGAGCATCAGCCGCGATGCCTGGCCCGCACGTTAGCTAGTCCTGAGCGTCCTGATCGGCAGGGCCTGGGGGTGACGGGGGAGCTCGGGTCCTCCCCAGTGGGAGGGGACCACGGCGCAGGAGGCAGAGTCGGGAGGAAGGATGAAGCACCCGGTGGCAAGACCACTCTAGCTGCTGCCTTTCGGAGAAAGATTTGGGCCCTAGGAGGGAGGGAGCAGGGAGAGGAGCTGGGAGGCTGTGGCAGGAGTTCGCAGACTGCAAGGCAGGAGGAAGGAGAGGGCGCTTGGGGAGAATCCATGGGTGGAGAGATTTTACAGGGAGAACCCCATTTGATGGTCATTTTGCAGCGGGGAGTTAAAAGCCCACACTTGGCTGCCAGACCTCAGTTTGAAGCAGAAGTCGCCACTCATTTGCAATAGGACCAAGGGCAAGTGACTTAACCTCTCTGAACCTCAGCTTCCTCATCTGTAAAGCAGAGCTAATGACCCATGTATCTCATTGTGAATATGGCTGTAAAGATTGAGACAATGTAAGCAGGCGTCTGAACCTAAGTCCTAAGTAAACCAGAGCTTTCTGGACACTGTCCTTTAGGTCGTTTTGCAGATGTCTAAGTCTGGGGGAAAGGGTCTTTGGGGCAAGGGGCATAAAAAGTTCCTGGGTCCTCTCCTAGCCTCTCCCCTCCAAGCCGGGTGGCTTTGGGGAGAAGCTCTCTGAGCTTCTGGGTTCTCATCTGTAAAATGGGGCTACTAGCATTTCCTTCACTGGACTTGAGCAGAACAGCTGGGACAGAGCTGTTGGACATGGAGCAGAGCATTGCTTTTGTGTGAGCAAGAGCTAGTGACCCACCAGAAGGCTGTGACAAGGGTCAGCTCAGTTAACACAGCAGGGCTGCGCTGGACAAGCAGGGCTCACAGGATCCTAGGGGCCTCCCTGGATTCCCTGTGGGATTTCTTTATCTGCCATGGAATGCAGCCTCGGCAGTAACAGGAGTGTTTCTCACATTCAACATCAGCAGCCCTTACTGGACATTGAGCTCACACGTCAACCACCCACTTTAAATAAGTTTAAAAACAACAGTGCATTTCTAAAATCATTTTTGAAATGCAACTGTGTAAAAAGTAACATGAAGGATAATTGTTACATATCAGGGAGGGTGATGATACCTTCTGAAAATTTCTGCTAGTACGTCTGCGCCCTGTGTGACAGTAGGAGCCATAAGGAGTTTTCATATCCTGTCAGTTTCTTTTCTTATTCCTTATTCGTACCAAATTAGAAAAATCCTAAACCACAATTATAGGTCATTAGAAATGGCAGCAAATGTTTGGTGGCTCTGACAGATGGTTCTGGATTCAGACCAAACAAGAATTCAGAAATCACAGACCTGTTTCTTCCTGAAGACTGCTCTCACCTCTCTCGGACGTTAGGTCAACAGGTACAAAGCTTCCAAAAGCCAGAAGACTGAGTATTTCACTGAGGGAGCGGGGGGCGGGGGTTGGGGGGAGCAAGCAGAGCCATAATCCTTTCTTTGGTTGAATTTGACTCCGGAAAGAATTCTTTAAGTTCTGATGTAATGTTTGGATGTGGTTTTTAAATAGTCTTAATAATATGTCACCGATTCCTTTCTCCTGCTCAGAAACAAAAATCACCAAGTGCTGAAAAAGAATCAAAATCAAAATGGAGCAGTCATACTGCTGTTTGGTTTTAAGAAATTCTGCTAATGCCGGCACGGTGGCTCATGCCTGTTATCCCAGCACTTTGGGAGGCCGAGGTGGGCAGATCACGAGGTCAGTAGATCGAGACCATCCTGGCTAACATGGTGAAACCCCGTCTCAACCAAAAATAAAAAAAATCACCCGGGCATGGTGGCATGCGCCTGTAGTCCCAGCTACTCGGGAGGGCGAGACAGGAGAATCGCTGGAACCCGGGAGGCGGAGCTTGCAGTGAGCTGAGATCGTGCCACTGCACTCCAGCTTGGGAGACAGATTGAGACTCGGTCTCAAAAAAAAAAAAAGAAAAAAAAAAATTCTGCTAACTTGCTCCTCAACAGTAAACACTGTGATTGATGATGTCTGGTCAATACAGATATTGAATATATTGCCATTTGAGCAAGTCACTCAGGATCTCAGAAGTGGCCTTAGAAGAAATGGGGGGGTTTTTTGGTTTTGTTTTGTGTTTTGAGAGTCTCACTCTGTTGCCCAGGCTGGAGAGAAGTGGCATGATCTCAGCTCACTGCAGCCTCCGCCTCCCAGGCTCAAGTGATCCTCCCACCTCAGCTCCCCACCACCCCACCCCAGTAGCTGGAACCACAGGCAGGCACCACTGTGTCTGGATAATTTTGTTTGTACTTTTTGTAGAGACAAGGTTTTGCCATGTTGCCCTGATTGGTCTTGAACTCCTGGACTCAAACAATTTACCCGCTTTGGCCTCCCAAATGCTGGAATTTCAGGCATGAGCCACCAGACCCAGCAGCACATCACTGATTTTTAGCCAACTTCACATGGGGCCTCAAGAATGTTTGAAAAAAGAGATGAAATGAAACCATTTCCTTAAGTCATTGACTAGGCCACTGAAGATCAGTTCTAAGATCTTAAACAGCTTGCTCAGATGACAACGTATGTAATAACTGACAGTTCAAACCTCATCTTAGAGGAATAAAATGTCATTATCTTCTTTTAAAATTTTGGTATTAGACAAATTATCACTGGGCAAAAACTTACATTTTTAAATGA
Source organism: Mandrillus leucophaeus (assembly GCF_000951045.1). Taxonomy (NCBI): domain Eukaryota; kingdom Metazoa; phylum Chordata; class Mammalia; order Primates; family Cercopithecidae; genus Mandrillus; species Mandrillus leucophaeus. Next base: position 3,565,214 of record NW_012106363.1, read on the forward strand.
GGAGGATATGATAGCCGGATTTATTAAAATCAAACAATTTTCTCATATTTGCAATTGATACTATGTGATATCCAACACTGTCATTTGATAAAGGAAATTTGCCAAAAGTTGGTTTTTCATTCTCTGTGAGAGAAATGTGTATCATTAATAACACAGCTGTGTTACAATCTTCTCAGACAGTATTACTTTGTAGCTGTGTTTTACTAAGAGGAGTGTACTTTTAAATGCTGCCTCTGTCATTTTGTTTTTCTTCCTGCCTTTACTGGGGGAAAATCCATTAATTTTGTCCTGGAAAGCTTATTTTGCTCTTGTTCTGGAAAAAAAAGAAAAGTCTCTGATGGTTTACCAGAAAGGTCACTGTGCTGTGTTTGAAAATGATGTGAAAATCTTGATGGCTTTATGCCACTATTTGACAAAGTTTCATAACACACAACTCACTGGGGATTAAAATGGAATAGATCACCAGTCCAGTAAAGTTTAGTTTCAGATCTTCAACATCGTACTATTTACACTTTTTCAGCTGCTTGTGTGAGATTGTCAGACATGTCCCAGTTCTTAGAGATTTTACAGATTTTTGAACTAGATGCTTGTTCATTGTGTGTTTACTTTTCTTCTTTCTTCCTTTTCTTTTTTAGCCCAGCCATATGCCTGGACACTACGCATTTACTTTTATAACACCATTCTCAGTTGTAGTATTTGGGTTACTATTTTCATCACTCTTCTTAGGCTTTAATTAACCACTTTTGAATCACTGGCTTATTATTTGGGTTGAGGATATTACACATCACAAAAATAATAACCAAAAACCCTTAAGTGACATGAAAATATATCTCTGGAGATGATCTGCCCAAGCAAGATCAGCCAAATTCAAACTGGAGGATGCACAATGTTGGAGAATGTGACAGTTATTAAGAACAAAATGGGGCTGGGCGCAGGGGCTCACGCCTGGAATCTCAGTGCTTTGGGAAGCTGAGGCGGGAGGATTACTTGAGCCCAACAGTTCAAGACCAGCCTGGGTAACATTGTGAGAGCTCATCTCCAAAAAAAAAAAAAAAAAAAAAAGTAAGGATTAGCTGAGCATGGTGGCCTGCGCCTGTAGTCCCAGCTACTCAGGAGGTTGAGGCCGGAGGGTAATTTGAACCCAGTTCAAGACTGTAGTGAGCTGTGATCACACCATGCACTCTCTGAGTGACAGAGTGAGACCTCGTATCTGAGATAGATAGATAGATAGATAGATAGATAGATAGATAGATAGATAGATAGATAGATGGATGTACAAGAGGGAATTGTTGCAAGAATCTTAATCAGTTAATCAATTTTGCATTTCAGATTTATGAGTAGAGCAATTCCATCCTTTTTTGCCTTAGAGGTTTCTTACGGACCACTTGTATACCTTTAGGGACCCTCCAATGGTCCATGAACCACACTTTAGGAAAATTCTATAGCCATTAAGTCTGTTGTCTGAATCATGAAATGTAGTGGGGTGGGGGGAATAGTCCTGTTACCCTGGTCTCTGGCCACCTAGAGCTGGAAGAGTGCATCCTTGGCCAAGTGACATGTTAAGTGGGAGGGACCTTGATAGACACATAAGGGGCATCAAGAGAGACTCAGGACATGTAATGAGCAGAAACCTGGACAGCTCAGTCTGGAGGATACTCATGGGAAGATGCAGGGTCTGTCAGGACTCAGCTTATGATGAGTGGCTCTGGTCCCCTGATGCTCCCTGGTTAAGTGTTCTGTTTCTACCAGGGTCTTGTAGCATGCCATAAGCTGTTTTTGACTAGTGAATTACCCTCCAGAACTCTAGAGGTCTGCATTGTGATTCTCCTATTGCGTTGTCAGCCTTTTTTGATGCCACAAATACCTCCAATGCCATAGGATCTGTGGGTCTTAGGGTCCAAGTGGCAGGACCATTTGCACTACACCCAGAACTGTTGAACAACTCTTTGTTGCTCTGCGTCTCATTCACATTTGACAGCCTTTAATGTCACCTGTAAACATATTCCCAAATGTAGAACATGTTTTCTCCAGAGTCGAAGGAGGCCTACCAGATGTGCTTTCTTATCTGTTGGGCAAGAATTTCTCCTTTTCTTTGGAGTGGATGTCTAGTCATGCTTCCGACTACCAAACCACTAAAGATTTCACTGATGTTAATGAGACCCTAAATCTTTGTAGGGGTTTTTTCTTCCCATCCCCTGGAATGCATGCACTTACCAAGGCTCCTTGGCACTTTTCTGGTCCAATTAACATGATGTCATCTGAAGAGTAGACCAATGCAGCTGGGCGCCATGGCTCACGCCTGTAATCCCAGCACTTTGGGAGGCCGAGGCAGGTGGATGACCTGAGGTCAGCAGTTCGAGAACAGCCTGACTGACATGGTGAAACCCTGTCTCTACTAAAAATACAAAAAAATTAGCCAAGCATGGTGGCGCATGCCTGTAATCTCAGCTACTTGGGAGCCTGAGGCAGGAGAATCACTTGAATCCGGAAGGCAGAGGTGCACTGAGCCAAGACCACACGATTGCACTCCAGCATGGGCAAGAAGAGGAAAAATCCACCTAAAAAAAAAAAAAAAGAGAAGAAGAAGAAAAGAAAAAGAAGAAAAAGAAGAGTAGACCAATGCACTATTCTGCAGAATGTCCAGATGATCCAGGTGCCTTCAGACTTTTATGACAGAGTGGGAGGGTTAATATACCCTAAGACAAGACCTTAAATGTATATTGCTGTCCTTTCCAAGTGAATGCAAATTGTTTCTATTTCTTTCTGATAAGGATGAAAAAGAATGCATTCTTCAGATCAATGCCTACATACTATGCACCTGAGGCATGTTCATCTGCTTTAGCAAAGGTATGACTCCTGGTCCAGCAGCCGCCATTGGGGCTAATACTCAGTTGTGTTTGCACTGGTTCGCCGTCATCCTCTAGAAACTATTTGGTGAATTGTTTGGTTTTTACATAATATATCCACTCTAGCATGCCCACTTCTCTGAGCTTTTTGATCCTATCTTCTACTGTCTGCTATGACAGTTCTAGAATTTCTACTGTATTTAGTGTAAAGCTGGCTGGTGGGTGATTCAGAGCCTGTTCTCTCTCTCTCTCTCTCTCTTTTTTTTTTTTGAGACAGCACCTTACTCTGTCACCCAGGCTAGAGTGCAGTGGCATGATCACGGCTCACTGCAGCCTCGCTCTCCCAAGCTCCTCCTACGTCAGCCTCCTGAGTAGCTGAGACTACAGGCGTGTGCCACCACATCTGGCTAATTTTTTTTTTTTTTTTTAAGACTGCGTCTCACTCTGTTGCCCAGGCTGGTGTGCAGTGGCACCATCTTGGCTCACTGCAACCTCTGCCTCTTGGGTCAAGAAGTTCTCATACCTCAGCCTCCCATGTAGTTGGGATTATAGGTGTGTGCCACTATGCTCAGCTAATTTTTGTTTTTAGTAGAGACGGGGTTTCACCATGCTGGCCAGGCTGATCTTGAACTCCTGAGCTCAAGTGATCTGCCTGCCTTGGCCTCCCAAAGTTCTGTGATCACAGGCATGAGCCACCATGCCCAGTTTTTTGTTTTTGTTTTTGTTTTTTAATAGAGATGAGGTCTCGCTATGTTGTTTGGGCCGGTCTCAAACTCTTGAGCTCAAGCTATCCTTCCGCCTTGGCCTCCCAAAATCTCACACTGGGATTACAGGTGTGAGCCACCGCGCCCAGCCCACAGTCGGCTTCTTTAGGCTACTCCTGGCACCAGCTGTCTTAGGTGAGGTCCCGGGAAACAGACTCTCAGGTGGAGTTTTATGTGTAGAAATTTTGGGGGTAGTGACTGCTGTAGGACTGGGCAGAGACAGATAATTCACTGCAGTGGATTCACAACAAAGGCCTCAGTCGACCCCACAAGGAATTCTGGAGCTGAGGTAACCCCTGGGAGTTGTCCCTGCCTTGAGGGTTTTATACCCTTACAACAACCAGCCCTAGGACGACTGCCCCCCAGGGCGGGAGCGAGACCTGCAGACTCCCTTTGCCTGAGGGTGAAACCTGGGGAGGAATATCAAGGCAGCGAACTCCAGCATTCAGCTGGGGAAATGGGTGTTGCCATCCTGCAGGGGCACCCACAATACAGGCTGAGGAAAGGCAGATTTCACAGATCTCTCCAGTCACTGTAGCCTTCTTGAAAATGTGTGGGCTGGGTGTGGTGGCTCACGCCTGTAATCCCAGCACTTTGGGAGACCAAGTTGAGTGGATTACCTAAAGTCAGGAGTTCGAGATCAGCTTGGCCAACAGGGTGAAACCCCATCTCTGCTAAAAATACAAAAATTAGCTGGGTATGGTAGCACATGCCTGTAATCCCAGCCGCTCAGGAGGCTGAGACAGGAGAATCACTTGAGCCTGGGAGGCGGAGGTTGCAGTGAGCTGAGACTGTGCCACTGCACTCCAGCCTGGGCAACAGAGTAAGGCTCTGTCTCAAAAAAAAAAAAAAAAAAATTATGGTGGCCCTCTCACCAGAACTATGTAAGACCTAGTTTATAATTCCCTGTCTAGAGTTTTATAGCACAAAACCAAGTACTGAACAGAGCTTGGCCTAAATTAATGGTTTTCAAACTGGGTTCCATGGTGTCCTGGGAGTTTCTCATAATTCTCAGGGGGTTCCATGGAGATTCATATTCAGGGGATCATTTCTCATCCCTGCTGTGACCAGGGCAACTCCACTGTTTTCTGTTCACAGACTAGGACTCTGCAGAAGGTTTTGAGGAAAGGCTTTTACTGCTGAAAACTAACAGCAGGACATTCTGTGGAATACCTGACCAGTACTCCTTGAAACTTCAGTCATGAAAAACAAGGAGAGACTGAGAAACTCTCAAGAACCAGAGGAGACCACGGAGACACAAACACCAAATGCAATGTGATATCCTGGATGGAATGCTGGAACGGAAGAGGGACTTTAGGAGAAAAATTCGTGAAATCCCAATAAAGTCTGGAGTTTAGCTCACACTAACGCACCAGTGTTGACGTCTTCATTTTGGCAAAGGTTCCATGATGATGTAGGATGTCAACATTAAGGAAACTGGATAAGGGATATATGGGAGCTTTCTTTACTTCCTTTGCAACTTTTCTGTAAATCTAACATTATTAAATCCAAATTGTAAAAGTTTATTTAAAAAAAAAAAATAGCATTCAAAAACCATCAGACAAATGAGCTCCAAATACGTTCAGAGATGAGAAGAAAGACGGTGACCTGATTCAGGAAGTTCAGATGTCCATGTTGGTGACCTGATTCAGGAAGTCTTTCGGGAGGAGATCAAGCTTGGATCTTGGGTAGAACTGGGATGCAAGGCATTGGTGATTGGGCAATATCCCTGCCTGTAGGATTCTTTGTGGAATGCTGGATATTCATATTCCTGTCTTTCCTTATCTCTGGCTGCCTCAGGGAAGTAAGAACGCATTTGGGAAAGAGGGGACAGGACTGAAGAGGGACTTAAGGAAGTTGAGTTTACTGGATTGGGGGTGAATGTTAAAGTTCCAGTTTGAACAGGTTTGGAGGGAGAGATGGATGGTGGGGAGGGCATCATACCTTCATCCTTGCTAAATACTTCCTCTGCTTTCCAGCAGAGCCCCAGCTGGAGACCAGGAGAATCTAGAGGAAGGAGGTGACACAGGCCTGCTCCTAGTCTGATGGGGAAACCTATGTTTTACCCTCAAGGAACCCCAATCTGGTATGGGAGACACACTCCCTGACTTCAGAGAGCTCTCTGTCTGAACAAGTGGATGCAATGCCTACCTTTAAGGAGCCCCTCTGTCTGATGGGAGGGACACGGCTTCTTCCTCCAATCTGCAGGGGAGACAGAACATATCACATGCCCACTGGTGGTAGCTGGGCTGACCTTTAGATATTAGTATTCAGGGACAAGGAGAGCCTGGGAAGAAGGCTTGAGGATGACCCGTGGTCCACCGGAGAGTGGGCCCTGCTCAGACATAGATGTCCATATTGGTGACCAAGCTCTGATTTGTTGTCCCCACAGGGGTCTATACCCAGCTGAAAAGCAGTGAGGAGACAGGGAAAGACAGGAGACAGAAAAATAGAGACATGCAGAGCCATATATGGAAGAAGATCTGAAATGGAGTGATAAAGAATAGATATGAGGCTGGGCGCGATGGCTCACGCCTGTAATCCCAGCACTTTCGGAGGCCGAAGTCGGTGGATCACCTGAGATCAGGGGTTCGAGACCAGTCTGACCAACATGGGGAAGTCCTATCTCTACTAAAAATACAAAAAATTAGTTGGGCATGGTGGCACGCGCCTGTAGTCCCAGCTACTCTGGAGGCTGAGACAGGAGAATTGCTTGAACCTGGGAGGCAAAGGTTGCAGTGAGCCGAGATCTAGCCACTGCACTCCAGCCTGGGTGACAGAATGAGACTCCATCTAAAAAATAAAAATAAAAAAGAAAGAAAAGAAAAAGAATAGATATGAGTATATGATTAAAATGCAGCCAGAAGCAAAGAGAGATTCCTGCTCCCAGACCTCCCCTCACCCCCTACCCTATCCCCCATCCCTGCCCTGGCCCCAACTGGCACCCCATTTGCATCTCCTTGTCTCCATGCTCCCCATTCAGGTGTTACCTCAGTATTTTCTTTCACTAGGGGTCAAAGGCAAACAGAGCCAGTATCCACATGTGCCAGCTTGCGGAGGAGGAGAACCTCTGGAAAAGAAGGAGCGTGACAGCAGGCACAGCCCCCATCTACCATTCGTCACACACCAGGCTAGGTCAGGAGGAGGGGGCAGGGAAGAGCCGTCCCAGGGGCCTGTGCAGAGTTGGGCACAACACGGTAGTCAGTAATAGTTGATGACTGACTGAATGAGTAGCATGCAATCAATATTAGAGAATGGGCCATAGCACAGTGGTTAAAGCCTGCGTTCAAATCTCAGCTCTGCAGCTTCCTAGCTGTGTGACCTTGGGCAAATTACTTAATCTCTCTGAGCCTCAGTTTCCTCATCTGTAAAATGAGGATAAGAATATTAAAGGAACCTTCATCATAGGCTTGTTATGGCCTTGCATCTAGCTCATGCCTACATGGACCTTACAACAGGGCCTGGCACACAGGAAACACCAAAAAGCCCTTAGCCTGTGTCGTGCAGGTACGATGTGAGTACGATTTTCCTGTCTGTGACATGCATGTGTGCTCGCTGGGGATATGGTGTGCGCAGGGGCTGCTTCTGGGCTGCTGACAGTGAGAGTGGCAGGTGGTATTGTAGGGTGGGAGGAGCACTAGTTTTGTGGCCAGGCCAGGCAGACGTGGGATCTAGTCACAGCTTTACCACTTCCCAGCTGGTGGGGAGCCCCAGAAAGGGGCTTCCCCTCACAACAGAATGGGCAGAAGCCCTTCCTGGGACATTGTCAGTGAGGAGGTGTGCAGGGCCTCTTCAAACACTACCGAGAGCTGTCATTTATTTATTTATTTTTTTTAGACAGAGTTTTGCTCTTGTTGCCCAGGCTGGAGTGCAGTGGCGCGATCTCAGCTCACTGCAACCTCTGCCTCCTGGTTTCAAGCGATTCTCCTGCCGTGGCCTCCTGAGCAGCTGGGATTACAGGTATCCGCCATCAAGCCCAGATAATTTTTTGTTTTTTTAGTAGAGACGGGGTTTCATCATGTTGGCCAGGCTAGTCTTGAACTCCTGACCTCAGGTGATCCACCCACCTTGACCTCCCAAAGTGCAGGGATTACAGGCGTGAGCCACCGTGGCCTACCAAGAGCTGTAATTCTTTCCAACGTTCTATGTGGTCTGTTGTATGTGACTGTGTGTGTCTAGAAGCCGTGTGGATTTGGAAATAGGGGATGTGTGGATCAATGAGAGAAGACTGATCTGGCTGTCAGGACACCTGGGTTCTTTCTGAGCTTGAGAAAGGGGATCTTGCACAACGCCTCGGCCCGTTTGACTCTCCAGCTATAAAATAGAGGTATTAAGGCTGATGTCCCAGAGCTGTTGTGAGGATGAAATGAGATGTCGTGTGTGGTGTGGTCAGCTCACAATAGTTCCTCAGCAAATGGGAGGGAGGCGGCTCTGTTCTGATCTTTCCAACTACTGGTGGTGCCTGTGGTCAGTTTCCAGCCACATCATCCTGTGATCTTCCCATGAGCGCACACAGATGGGAGCCTGTTTGTGCAAACAGCCACTGCTTTAGATGAAGTGGGAGGGCATCCCTTGGACCATCCTGGGTCCCTTGGACCAGCTGGGAGTAGCAGATAAGCGTGGGGGCTCTGGAGCCAGGCTGCATGGGTTTGAATTCCAGCTCAGCCACTTGATAGCTTTGTGACTTCAGGCAACTGACTTAACCTCTCTGTGCCTCTCTTTCCTCCTCTGAAATTGGAGACAATTGGAGCACCCATCTCAGAGGGCTTTTGGAGCAGTACAAAGATGTAAAGTGCTTACGGCAGAGCCTGGCACAATCGTTTGTTGTTATTCCGAAGTTGGGCCGGGTCTGGAGGGTGTGCTCTGCTGCCCAATTCCCACGCCTTTCCTGGCCAGCAGATATCTCATCCCCTGGAACAGTCCCTCCTGAGCTCTGACCAGTCTCCCTCAGGCGGAAGTTCCTAGAAGGGTGCAACCTGGGGCAACAGCCAGGGCAAGCTGCTAAAATGATCACACTTCAGAGGAGGCCTCCGGATGTCAGTGGGACAGATTTTTTTGGAAAGCGAATGTTCATGATGTTCAGGAAAGACAAGTGAGGGGCACCCTTTTGCAGATCCCCAGCGGTGTAGGAAAGAACTAGCCTTTCTCAGCTCTATTCCCTCTCCCCACTCAGACTCCCTCCCACCCAAAACTCAGAAAGAGCCTCAGGGGATAGTCAGAGTGGTCTTTGGCAAGGTCAGAGGTCTAATACTCTGAAGTTCAAATCTCACTGCCCTGCCAGTGACCTCACGAGGAGGAGAACCAGGAGTAGAAAAATGTAAAGAGGGTGGCTAAAGCGGGTGGGGTGGGGGCTGGGGGAGGTATGATTGGAATGAGAGAAGAAATGGTGGGCTGTCAGAAAGAAGGAAACAGAAATTGTGGGGATCTGCTGTACCCAAAATAGGCAAAGGGCTACGTGTGCGTGTAGATGTGTGTGTAAGTGTTCATCAGTGAATGTGTGAATGAATGAATGTGTGTGAGAGAGCAGGTGGGTTTGAGTGAGTGGGTATGAGTGCCCGAGTCTGACTGACTGTGCAGAGACAGAATCATAGACTCACCCATGGGTGGAGACTTTTTCTGGTCATCCCCCTTATTTTCCAGCTGAGGAAACTGAGGCTCATTGATGGGGAGTGAAATGCCCAGGCATGCTGGGAGGGGGCGGAGAGGAGCTTTTCCTAGCTTGGCCTTCCCTTCAGCGTCCCCTCCCCCTACCCCCCAGCTATTTCTTGAGGTCAGAGGGAGGGGGCAGGCAGGGCTGCTGGGGAGAGGAGGGAGAGGAGGAGAGGGGTGGGAGGCAGACTTGCAGGGCACAGGGGCTCTGTGGGAAGGGTCTGGACACGTGGCATCCCCCTTTTCTGCGGACGTGGACTCCCCACCCAGCAGAGACGTGTCATCCCTGGAGCGGGCAGCAGAGCCTCTCCAGCTTTTCTGCCAGATCCAGCCTCGAATGTGGGGAGGGCCCTTCAGAAGGACGCCTGGGCAGGTTCCCAGTCTGACAAAGCTGTGCCCTAAAAGGGAGTGGGTGAACCTGGGCCCACCCAAGTTCAGGCCCTCCCCTCCCCACCTCTCCTCAGTGTCCCCACCTGCAAAATGGGAGAAAGTCAGGGAATTCTATCTGCCGTGGGAAGGTAGGATCTGGGTGAGGGGCGTGCAAGTCTTCGAAGCCCCCTTCCAATGGCAATCGGGGAGCAAGACCTCATCCCAGGCCTGCCTGTGGCTTCCTCCCCCACTTCAGAGCCCCCTGCCTGGGAGGGGCACCCTCTCCCTGAGTGTGGGGGAGGAGGAGAAAGAGGGTCCACGTCAGGAGAGGGAAGTTGCAGCCAGAACAGACATTCCCGATGACTCACAGCCCCGGAACGCCTTGAGAGCGGGGCAGGGACAGCCCCCTGTTCAGCTGGGGCAGCTGGAGACCCAGGACCCTGGGGGGCAGGGAGGCGAAGCGAGGGGGAGGCAGGGGTCAGAGGCAGAGCCTGGAGACAGGACTGAAGGGAAGGTCCCTGAGAGCAGCTGACAGACGGAAGACAGTGTGCCGCCCACCTCATCCTAGCCACACACCGTGGTCCTCACACAGCATGGGGAGGAAGACTAGATCTTGTAGAGGCCCCCTCCTAGACCATGGAACTCCTCTTCTTGTGAACAGCTTGAAAAGAGGAGGAATGTCCTGCCCCGTCCCTTTCTGGGTCTGATCCTAGCATCCTCCTGCCCTGAGGAGGCAGGGGGATGGCTACAATGACCTCCAGAGAGCCCCCACCTGATTCTCACCCACTCCAACCCACTTCATTGTCATGCTTCTCCCATGACCTCTGTCCCCTCCACTTCCTGGGCCTCAGGTTTGAGGAGGGCAAACTGAGGCCCAGCCTGGTCATGGAGGGTGTTGAGGAACACAGCTGCTCTCCCCAGGCCAGCCTGACCCAGCAGAGCTCTGGGCTCAGGGCCTCTGTGTTCTGCTCTTCCTCCCTCCAGCGAAGATGCAGCTAAGCCTCCAGTCTACGTGGCAGGCAAGGGGGGAGCTTGCGAGGGAGGGGAGCTGGGAATGAGGTCAGCGGGTTGGATGGGCCAGACCATGGCTGCGAAGGCATCTGGGCTGCAGCAGTCTGGAAGGTAGGGGCCTCCGGGTCAGGCCACTCCCAGCCCAAACCCGCCATCCACCCGCCCACCATGGCCTCCTTCCCGTCTCCTGCTCCTCCCCTCCCTGCAGCCCACATTCCGCCCGCCCAGGCCAGATGGTTCGCATCAAGGCTTTTCCATGTGGCAGTTCCTCCCTGCCCACCAGGCTCCCTTCCCCCTCTGGCCACATGGCTCAGCTGAGAGTTGGGGAGCAGCTCTCCTGGGCTGTCCTCCCAGGACCAAACTGGGATTATGTGGGATCCCTGTGTCATGCTGTCGCTGCCATCCTCAGTGACTCCCCTGGCCCTGCCAGCTCCCCAGCCCCAACCACCTGGGCTCTTGAAGTGTCACAGGGTTCTTACCTCTGATCCCTCAGTCCCAGCTGTGTGACCTCTGGCAGCTACTTTCCTTCTCTGGGCCTCAGTTTTCTAATCTGTACAAGGAGGGGAGGACAGAATAAACTCGAAGTTTCCTTCCAGCAGAACGTCTCTTATTCTGTGATATTTCCACTTAGAGACTCTAAAGCTCTGGGATTCAGCAGAGGTCAAACCACAACTCTGGAGGGGTTATCTGGTCTACCTCTTTACCTGCTCCCAGGCCCCATTTGTTTGTTCATCTCCAATTCCACAAGTTCCTCCCAAGCTACCCACACTTTCCTCTAATCTTCCCCTCCGTTGAAGGGCCCCGGCCTTCTAACTTGAGTCCTTCTGCTGTCACCAAGGTATAAGTCCTCTGGGTGAGTTCTCGGCAAAAGAATCACAACCATTCTCCTCTCAAAGGCAGTCACCAACTCCCATGGCCACCACCGAGTATAACTAACCCCGGGCCTCTAGAAGTTGGCCCCAGCCTATCTTTCCAGCCTTATCTTCCTCTGCCCATGGCCTTATCCCTCTCTCTCTCTCTGTCTCTCTCTCACTCAATCTGTGTCAAGCTTCTCAGGCTGGGCGGTGCCTTTCCTCCCATTTAAACCATGCATTTGAACCCTGTCACCCACCCTCCCAAGCCTGGCTGGAAAGCCGCCTCCTCCACGCAGCCTTCCTTATCTCTCATTGGCGCTCTCGTCATCCTTTGTGTCTAGAGGCTTCCATTTACTGAGCAAGACATAGACCAGCAAGGTGGTCTCACTACTACCCCAGTTCACAGACTGGGGAAATGAAGTTCTGAGATGGAGCATTTACTCAAAATCACACAGCCAGTGCTGCCTCAAGTGAAGGGCGTTTTTGTGTGTGCTTTCTTTCTTTTCCTGGCTCCCCACTCTCCCAGAATAGGAGTTATTGTCCCCAGAGTTCTCCCCAGCACAGGGCTGGCCCCAGAAGGCCTGAAGTAACCACCTAGTGAATAGGATCAACTAGAGGGTCAGCAACAGGCACCAAACTCAGCATATTCTCCCCCAAGCAGGGTCCTTGCCCAGCCAGAAGCCCAGGGTCATCCCTGTTCCTCAACACCCCCACCCCACATCCAATCCAACCCCAGCACCTGTAAATTTTGCTTCATAAAGGGCTCTCAAGCCCATCCTCTTCTCTCTGTCTCCATTCCCACCTACCGGGTCCAAGCCCCTCACCTGGACAACTGCAGCAGCCTCTCAGCTGCTCCTCCACCTTCGCCCACAGCCCTCCTCCCGCAGGTACCTACTCCATCGAGTGCCCACGGTGTTCTTTTACAAATGCAGACCTGATTGTGACCCTCCCCTGCCTCAGGCCCTCTGCTGGGGCCCATAGCTCAAAGGAGGCAAACTACACCGTGATGGGGCTTCTCTGGCCTGTCCAACCTTTTCCTGTGGTACTCCGGCCTCACTGGCCTTCCCTGAATTCCTTGGGTATCCAGCACTTGCCATGCTCCCACCTGCCTTTGCATATGTGGTCCCATCGCTCCCCAGCCTGCCTCCTACTCCTTCCCATCAGCCTACCCAGGGAAGCCTTCCTAGGGCTCCAGGACTAGAGCAGACCCTCTGCCATGTCTGCCCATTCAAAGCTCTGCATTCTTCTCCTTAGTAACCTTAATGGTTGCACCTCCATGTTTATTCATGTGATTTCATTGCTGGCTGTGTCTTTACCAGACACAAACTCCATCAGGCAAACACAGGGTCTGTGCTGCTCACCATTGAATGCCTGGCACGTGAGTATTGTTGAATGAATTCATCAGCAAATGAATGTAACTCCTTAGCAAAATGAGGTGGCCGTGGCTTTTGGGAAGAAGGCAAGGTCATGTTATCCCTACGGGATCCTTTCTGTGTCCGAGCCAGACTGTCCAAAGAGGTCCTCTGCCAGGACCCCTGCCCAACACCCTGCCCTGAATCTCCAGAATCTCAAGTTTGCCAGGAGGAAGACTGGTGGCTGGGGCAGAAGTGGAAGAGGAGACATCGGTGGCCAAGGCTTACCTGGGGTGGGGGTTGTGGGGGGTGGGTATCAAGGAAGGAGATCAAGATCTGGAAGGTACCTCTGCCCAACAGAGGCTTCTCCTCAACTCCCCGCTTCTTTTATTTAAATTCAGGATTCAAAGGAACCCTGGCATTTATCTCCCAAACACAACACGGCATCCAGACATCTGGCTGTGAGGCAAGCCCTGCACCACCCGCCCCCCTGACCACACCCCCTATGGCCGCTGCCCTTTCTCCCCTGGAGCAGCTCACGAAGGCTGCACGCCCGCCTACAGCATGAGGAGACCCGGCAGAGCGCCATTCCCCAGGATGGGCACCAGAGTACCGAGGACTGGGGAAGAGGAGATACCGGAAGAGAATAAGAGAGGAAAAGAGGGAGGGAGAAAAAAAGAGTGTGTGGGTGGAGGGGTGGGACAATGGGCCAAAGACAGAGGAAAGAAAAGGAAAGGAAAAAAAAGTGAAGAAAAGGAAGAAAAATGCATGAAGAGAAAAATTTGAAGGGAGAGAGGTTAGGGGGAGGGGGAGAGAAAAGGTAAATGAATAGAAAAAACGAAGGAAGAAAGGAATGGAGAAAAGTAAATGGGATAAAACAGGCACAGAATTGAACCAAACCAGAAAGGCGTAAATAAAAATTCAATCAATTCATGAGGCCAACTTTTTCTTTTTCTTTTTTTCTTTTCCTTTTTTTTTTTTTTTTTTTGGAAGAGAGTTTCCCTTTTTTTGCCCAGGCTGGAGTGCAATGGTACGATCTCGGTTCACTGCAACCTCCGCCTCCTGGGTTCAAGTGATTCTCCTGCCTCAGTCTCCCAAGTAACTGGTACTACAGGTGCACGCCACCACGCCCGGCTAGTTTTTGTATTTTTAGTAGAGATGGGGTTTTACCATGTTGGCCAGGCTGGTCTCAAACTCTTGACCTCAGGTGATCCGCCTGCCTCAGCCTCCCAAAGTGTTGGGATTACAGGTGTGAGCCACTGCACTTGGCCAAGCCAACTTTTAAGAAGAACTACACTGTCTCCAGACATCAGGAGCAGGGAGGGATGTGACAGAGAAGCTGCCAGCTACCCAGCCAGGAGCTCACTCCAGCAGGAATGATGAGGCTGACCCCTCACTTCTGACTACCAGAGAGCGGCAGTGAGAACTGGGGTCCCCTAACTCAACAACATCCCCCGTCCAGTGCGTTATTCTCAGCAGGGGCCTGGCTGGGACCTGGTGAGGTGGCTGGAGAGGGCCTGGGAGCCCGGGCCCGTAACAGGCCATACCCCCAGCCCTTCTCTCTCCAGCTCCCAAGTTCTCCGTCTAGGACTCGGGTGGGGGTGTTGGGGGCAGGGGGCAAAGAATGGGGTGGAATCCGTCCAGGACTAGAAAACAAGGCTCATCTTCAGGAGTCTGGAATGAGGGCTTGTTCTAGGGGAGAATGAGTGGGAGGCTGGGCCTGGCTGTGGACATTTGAGGACTCAGGTCACCTGGGAAGAAAAGGAAAGGGGGAGGGAGAGCAGAAGAGGCAAATGTGATCCAGAAAAGGAGCTCTGGAGACAGAGGGGGATGGAGAAAGCAGTGAGGTAACTCGGAAGGGAGAGGAGGGATGCAGGGACCTGAAAGGAAGGCAGGATCGGGGGTGGAAAGAAAGAGAAAGAGCAGGGGACAGATGCCTTTCTAGACTCCTGCCACAGCCAGACTCCTCCTCCCAGTCGCTGCCCTCTGACCTTGCTTCCTGGCCTCCCACACACTCCTTAGCCCACTCCAGTCCAGCTTCCTTGCCCATCACTCCACCACAGCAGCTCACACTGGGGGGTATCAATCACCACCATTCTGCTAAGTCCAGGGAACGTTTTACTCCTTACCATACTAGTTCTCTCTACAGCATATAACTCTCCTTCCTTCTGGCACCATCTTTTTCCTCTGCACTCATGACCCCCAATCCCTCTCACCCAGTCCTTCTTCTCTGGCCACTCTTGCCCTGTCTCCTCCTCCTCCTCCACCCAGCCCTTACACCCTGAGGGTCCCCGAGGCTCAGGGCTAGCCCCTCCACACTCTTCCCTCCATGCTTTCTCTGAGACAACACCATCCACAACCCCAGCTTCAGTTACCATCGTCCTGGGCCCCACATTTGTCTCTCCTCTGAACTCCCGACCCAGGCACCCAAGGGTTTCCTCCATATTTCTAATTGGATGTCTCACAGGCTTCAAACACTCAGCATGGACAAAAGCTACTTCAGCATCTTCCCCCTAACCCTGGAAAGGAAGGAGGGAGGGAGGAAGAGAAAGAGGGAAATCCTAGGAGGCTGGAGGACTTGGGTTTCAGGCTAAGGCATAGAAGAGCAGAGCTGTACCTGGAAGCCGAGGAACCTAGCAAAGGGCTCAGACCATGCAATGCTAAAGCAAGGGAAGAAGAAGGACCCGCACACACCAGGGGTCTGTCCCCAGACTCTGCTCCAGGCTCCCTCAACAGGAACTGTGCAGGACTCCATGATAGAGACTCATGGAGAGCTTCATCCTGGGGTCTTCACTGCACCCTACTCTTAGACCCCGCCCTTCTCTCTCCTCAGCCCCTCTCCTAGGAACTCCCTCTCTATTACCAGTCTGGGGCTAGAGATGGGAGCAGAGAAGCGTTCTGGAGAATCGGAGTTGGGGGAAGGGCAACAGAACCTCAACTGGAGGCTGCAGCAGCTGCAAAGGGTGACTCGGATGTGCAGGGCAGGGGGGCATGCCCCCCACCAGGTGCACAGCACCTGGGCTACCTCTTCCAGGTGTGTTCTCCTTTGTCCCACACCATGGAGTCCAGATGGGGCACCTGAGGAGCTCTGAGGGTGGGAGCCTCTTCCCTCCTTCTTTGTGTTGCGGGGGACACTTGGGGAAATTTGGAGAAGGAGAGAACTCAGAGCTCAGCACTTTCCTCTTTCTGTTTTTCTTCTTAAGGAATTTTTTTTTCCCTCACTGCTGATGACTTTACCATTTCTTGGGGGTGTGGGGAGGAGATTTTGGCTTTTGCTCCCCCCCACTTTAAGTGCCGGACAAAGTCTTACATTCCACAAGAAGCCAGAGCTTCAGAGTTTCCTAAAGATGAGGTGGCGTCTCCTCCTCTCACAGGCACAAGCTCCCTCCTCCTCCCACTTCCCATCCCCCCAGTCTGCAGCCCTCAATCCTGGCCAGGAAGGCCCAGCCAGGCTGGGAGGAGACCCCAAGCACATTCTTCCTCTCACTGTCATACTGCAGAAATTAAAGACACATCTTCAGCCTGGGCGCCCGCCAAGCGTTTTAAGTCGAAGAGTGGCAGGGGAGGCCTTGAGCCTCAGCTCCATGCCACGTGTAAAGGATGCTTGGAAACTGTCTGCCTTGGCCCCTGGGAGGAAGGCCTGGAATTGGACGTTGGGGTGGTGGCTGTCACACACCAGGCACACACAACCCCAATACCAGGGATCCCCAAATATCCTTCAGAACCCCAGGCCCATGATGTAGCAACCCCCAGTTCACACCTTGGAGGTTTCAACTCTTCTTTAAGATGGGCGTGGGAAAGCCTGGATGGGGAACATGTGGGGAGGGGCGGGGAGCTGCAGGCAGGAGCCCTTCTCGCTACAAAAACCCAAGAAGCAAGGTGGACAGGTCACTAACTCTCATACCACCAAGTCCTGTGACACCCTGCCCTAGACCACCACTCCAAATGTCTGTTCCCTCCAAAAACAGGACCCCTGTCCCCTATTAGGGAAGCGGTCTCTTGGAACTGACCCACAGTAGAAGGCAGGACTTTGGTGGGTTCAAGAACTGCCATCTCAGCACCTCAGCCCCCCATTCCTGCCCTGCAGTCGCTGGCACTAGGCGGGGGCAGACCCTGGGCCACAAGTCGCTGCCACATGGTCGGGATAATTGATGAAGGTCCGTCCCTCCATTGCTGTCTCCAGCCCTGCCTCTCTGGAAACTCTATATTTTCCCTTTAATTATAGCCCCTGCAGTCTCCCTTTGCTGCCCCACCCGCACCGCTCATCCTGGCTGCCCACGGCCAGCCGACGTGGCTCCCTCCCCTTCTGTTCCTTTTTTTTCCCCTTTGCCTTCGTTGCACAAAACCAGCTGGGGGAGGGCGTGGAGAGGGGCGGGGGGAGGCAATGGAATCTTGGATGGTTTGGGGGAGGCGGGACTCCCCGCTTCCACGTTTGCAGCTCTGGAGCACCGGGGGTGGGGAGCTGCACAGGAGGGAGAGAAATGAACAGGGCACTGCAAGGAGACCCCCAGGCCTTCTCTCAGCCCTACAGAGTTTGTTAGGACGAGGTAGATTGGGGTTGAGGCAGAGCCCTGTTGGGGGATTCAGACTTGGAGGAAGAAAGGACACGGAGTTCTAGAGGCATCTTCCCTAGATATAGCCTGCTGTCCTTCAGGTCCCCAGCCCCTTTCAGAGTGTACAGATGATTCTCTCTGGTTCCTAAGGCAAAGAGCAGTGACCGGGATTTTTCAGGAAAGAGATGAGGCAGTGGGAAGTAGCCCCTAAAATAAAGTCAATCATCCTCTGCAGCTCATCCCACACCCCAAAGGCAAGTTTCACCCAGACACCCAAAATATCCCATACACCCCCAACACTGAGTCCAGGTACAACTGGAGAAGGGGCTTTATGCAGCTCCGAGAAAGACATCTCTTTAGCTAAGTTTCCTCCCTCCATCCAGGTTCTCCCTGGTTTGACTGTGTTGGGTAGAAGGGTCTCTAAGCAGCCCCTGGCCACAGCCATAGCAAACAAAACTCTTCTCTAAGTCACCAATGATCACAGGCCTCCCACTAAAAATACTTCCCAACTCTGGGGTACAAGAGCTTGGGGAATGAATTTTTAGGGGATTGCAAGCCCCAATCCCCACCTCTGTGTCCCTAGAATCCCCCACCCCTACCTGGCTGCTCCATCACCCAACACCAAAGCTTTCTTCCGGAGAGACCACCTAGTCATGTTTCTCACCGTGCACCTCAGCCTCCCCACCCCATCTCTCAATCATGCCTAGCGTTTGGAGGAAAGCATTTGATTCTGTCCTGGAGCACAGCAGAAGAATTGACATCCTCAAAATTAAAACTCCCTTGCCTGCACCCTTCCCTCAGATATCTGGTTCTTAATGTCTAGAAAAGAATCTGTAAATTGTCCCCCAAATACTCCCAAGCTCCATCCCCTAGCCACACCAGAAGACACCCCCAAACAGGCACATCTTTTAAATTCCCAGCTTCCCCTGTTTTGGAGAGGTCCTCAGCTGGCCTCTTTATGCCCCTCCCTTAGCTCTTGCCAGAAAAGTCAGAGGGCGAGTGGGGTACAGCCAGGAGGACCCCCTCCCCAACACCCCCAACCCTTCCACCTTTGGAAGTCTCCCCACCCAGCTCCCCAGTTCCACTTCCTCTGGATTGGAAGTCCCAAGAAGAGAGCAGAGGGGCACCCCTACCCACGGCTTAGCCCATGCCATTCTGAGGACCCAGCTGCACCCCTGCCACAGCACCTCTGGCCCAGGCTGGGCTGGGGGGCTGGGGAGGCAGAGCTGCGAAGGGGGGAGATGTGGGGTGGACTCCTTTCCCTCCTCCTCCCCCTCTCCATTCCAACTCCCAAATTGGGGGCCGGGCCAGGCAGCTCTGATTGGCTGGGGAACGGGCGGCCGGCTCCCCCTCTCTGAGGGGCAGGGTTCCTCCCTGCTCTCCATCAGGACAGTATAAAAGAGGCCCGGGCCAGGCGTCGGAGCAGACGGGAGTTTCTCCTCGGGGTCGGAGCAGGAGGCACGCGGAGTGTGAGGCCACGCATGAGCGGACGCTAACCCCCTCCCCAGCCGCAAAGAGTCTACATGTCTAGGGTCTAGACATGTTCAGCTTTGTGGACCTCCGGCTCCTGCTCCTCTTAGCGGCCACCGCCCTCCTGACGCACGGCCAAGAGGAAGGCCAAGTCGAGGGCCAAGACGAAGACAGTAAGTCCCAAACTTTTGGGAGTGCAAGGATACTCTATATCGCGCCTTGCGCTTGGTCCCGGGGGCCGCAGCTTAAACGGAGACGTGGATGCTCCGGAGACTCGGGATGGAAGGGAGATGATAAGGGCTCTTCCACGGGGCCCTGAGAAAGGACAGAGCTCACCCTGGGGCGAGGTTGGGGATGAACGCGCCCAGGGAGCGGGAGGTGAGGGTGGAGCGCGGCGTGAGCTGGTGCGAGAGAGAATCCCGAGCGCGCAACCGGGAAAGTAGGGATCTGGGTGCAGAGTGAGGAAAGCACGTCGAAGATGGGATGGCGGCGCCGAGCGGGGGATTTGAAGCCCAAGATGTAGAAGCAATCAGGAAGGCTGTGGGATGATTCATAAGGAAAGATTGCCCTCTCTCCGGGCTAGACTGTTGCTGGAGCTGTGGGGGTGCTGGGCCGCGGCGGAGGGGGCGCGGAGCGTGGGCGGGTGGAGGATGAGAAACTTTGGCGCGGACCTGGTGGGGCGGGATCCTTGCGCCCCCTTCTGACCGGTGCTGAGCACTGCGTCTCCCGGTCCAACGCTTCTTGGGGCAGGAGCCGGAGCGGGAAGACCTGAGTTATTGCTGGGTGCGGACCCCATCTCTAGATCTGGAAAGTAAAGCCGGCGATGGGGCAGCCCAAGCTTCTTAAAGAGGTAGTCGGGCCGGTGAGGCTGGCCCCGCCCCGGCCCCATTGCTTAGCGTTGCCCGACACCTAGCGGCCGTCTGGGGAGCCGCTAGCGCGGTGGGAGAGGTTAGTTAACTTCTGGACTATTTGTGGACTTTTTGGTTCTTTGGCTAAAAGTGACCTGGAGGCATTGGCTGGCTTTGGGGGACTGGGGATGGCCCCGAGAGCGGGCTTTTAAGATGTCTAGGTCCTGGAGGTTAGGGTGTCTCCTAATTTTGAGGTACATTTCAAGTCTTGGGGGGGCCTCCCCTCCGATCAGCCGCTCCCATTCTCCTAGCCCCGCCCCTGCCACCCCACCTGCCCAGGGAAGGAGGCGGGATGAGGACTGGACCTCCCTTCTCTCCTCCCGCGCCCTCCTCCTGTCTCCACCGCGCAAGCCACTCCCCGCGAGCCTGCCCTCCCGATAGGGCTCCTCCTATTCTCCCCCTGCCCTCCCCCACCTCCCACCCTGTGGTTTTTATTTCACTTGGCTTCAGCGCCAATGGGCTGAGGTTGGAGTTGGAAGCCACCGCGGCCTAAAGCTTTGTTTAAATTCCTGAGAACTGGAAAGAGTTACAGCCTCCCTGGCCAGGCGCCTCGGCGCTGTCACCCGCGCTGATGAGGAGCAGGCGAACTTTTAAGGATTTAAGGAAAGAGGAACAGGGAGAAGGCGCGGGAAGTGAAAAATCCAAGTGTGCCTCTTAGACCCAGGGGAAAGGTGGTTAAGGTGAGGGTCTTGGAGCCCCAAGGTGGGAGTCGCAGACACTACTGACAACGCCCCTCTTCCTCTGCCTGTCCCAGTCCCACCAATCACCTGCGTACAGAACGGCCTCAGGTACCATGACCGAGACGTGTGGAAACCCGAGCCCTGCCGGATCTGCGTCTGCGACAACGGCAAGGTGTTGTGCGATGACGTGATCTGTGACGAGACCAAGAACTGCCCCGGCGCCGAAGTCCCCGAGGGCGAGTGCTGTCCCGTCTGCCCCGACGGCTCAGGTGCGACTGCGCTCGGGGCCTGGGGCCTAGGGGCTGGGGCTGGGGCTGGGGCTGGGGCTGGGGATGGTCGGCGCTCGCTGGCCCTCCAGCCTGGAGGCCTCTGCCGCCAGGAGCGGCATTAGCAAACCTTGGCTCTAACGCGCGTCTCTTCGCCCCCTAGAATCACCCACCGACCAAGAAACCACCGGCGTCGAGGTAATCTCCTGCCCTCGACTTTTGTCCCTCGCCGCCCGTGCCTCCTCACGGTCCTCCCTTCTCTAACCTGGCCTCTTGTTTCTTCTTCCCCAATCCCACAGGGACCCAAGGGAGACACTGGCCCCCGAGGCCCAAGGGTAAGCGTTGCACTCTCTGGGCTGTGGGGAGCTGCAGGTGGGCGTGGCTCCTGGCCCCACGCTCAACCCGGCCCCGCCCTCTCCCCCTGCAGGGACCCGCAGGCCCCCCTGGCCGAGATGGCATCCCTGGACAGCCTGGACTTCCCGGACCCCCCGGACCCCCCGGACCTCCCGGACCCCCTGGCCTCGGAGGAGTAAGTGAAAAGGCCTTGTGTGTCCACTCTCCCCTGTTTTGTTTTTGTTTTTGGCAGATGACATAATTTTATACTATGAAACAATTTCAAACTTACAGAAAAGTTGCAAGAATCCTACAGGAAACTCTCACATGCCCTTCACAGTTTGTGACATGTGCTTTATTAGTTTCTGTTTATGTATATGTAGCTTTTTTTTTCTGAACTGTTTGAGTAAGTTGCTAACATCAGGTTCCTTTGCGCCTAAATACTTCGGTGTGTTTTTCCTAAAAGCAAGATCATTCTCTTAACTAACCATAGCACAGTGATTAAATTCACTCTCTAATGTGCAGCCCGTATTCAAAGTTCACCCATGTCCCAATAACGTCCTGTATAAATTCCACCCCCACCACCCCTACCTGGGATCTTGTCCAGGATTATGGATTTTGCACTTAATCATCATGTCTCTAGTTTCCACAAATGTGGAACATTCCTCAGACTTTCTTTGTCTTTCGTGGCACTGGGAGTTTTGAAGAGTCCGGTTGTTTTGCAGACTGTCCCTCAGTTTAGGATTGTCTGATTAGATTGGATGCAGGATGCATTTTTGGCAGGAGTATCTTACAAGCAATGTTATTTTTCTTAGCACATCACACCAGGAAGCGCATGATGTCAGTTTCTTCCATCCTCAGTGCCATCTTCTGCCTTTCAATTCACTATCCTGACCCTGACTTCTCTTGTTTGTTCTAGAACTTCGCTCCCCAGTTGTCTTATGGCTATGATGAGAAATCAACCGGAGGAATTTCCGTGCCTGGTCCCATGGTGAGCCAGCAGGGGGAGCAGGGATGACAGAAGAGAGAATGAGTATCCAGAGGAGGTGGGCATAGGCAGCTGGCATAGACAGCTTGGGAGGTCAAGATCACCTTTGGGACCTCAGAGTCCAGAAAGGATGCAGGATGACTGGGTGGTCCCAACAGGCATGAATGACTACATCCACATGCTTTCCTACAGAGAGATCACCATGACCCCCCTTTCTTCTCCTTCTGTAGGGTCCCTCTGGTCCCCGTGGTCTCCCTGGCCCCCCTGGTGCACCTGTGAGTATCCAGGATATATTCATATGCCTCCCTGGGCTTTGGTCTTTTGGAGGGAAGATCGGGATGAGGGAAGGGGAGATGCTCAGAGATCTCTTGGTAAGATTGGAGAAGGTTGGCGGGGACTTGCTTTCTAACCCCATCTTTCTTTCCTTCTTCTCAAGGGTCCTCAAGGCTTCCAAGGTCCCCCTGGTGAGCCTGGCGAGCCTGGAGCTTCAGTAAGCACTCTCTGTACAGATACACACTCCCTCTACAAACACACAGACTCTCCTATCGAAGAACCCCCAGGCCTGGGGTCTTCCTTGCCTCTTCCCTTCAATCCCAGCCTTCCCCTTCTTTTTTTCTTATCCTTATTCTAACCACCTCTTTTATCTTTTCTAGGGTCCCATGGGTCCCCGAGGTCCCCCTGGCCCCCCTGGAAAGAACGGAGATGATGTAAGTATCCCCAGCAAGAAGATACCATCTGACCCCATGGCCTCCGTGGGTTGGGTCCTGCAATTTCCACTCCACCGCCTTTGGGAACGATACTCAGAGGAAGGAGGGCAAGTCCTCTCTGATGCGTGGACTACCCTTGAACAATGATCCTTTCCCTTAGTGAGATGATTCCATGTCCCCAACAAGGTGACTGTTCTCCTCACCCCAGCCACCTTAGAGCAATCCCCAACCCCATCCCTCTGGGGAAACTGGCGCACAGATGGTGAGATTAAAATGCTGGTGACAGAAGTAGACAGAAATTCCTTTAGAGGCACTCAGGTTTCACCAAACGAAGGTTTCACTGTAGATTTAAACTGAGCTCTAGATTCAAAGATAAGATTCTGGGCCCCCAAACCTGACCTGCAACAACCCAGAGAAGACTGAGACCTTCCCCATTTTTCCAGCCCCTGGGCGGTGGTGGGGAGGCAGGGGCCTGACGGTCTTTTCTCTCCCTCTCAGGGGGAAGCTGGAAAACCTGGTCGTCCTGGTGAGCGTGGGCCTCCTGGGCCTCAGGTGAGCAGGGGACTGTGGCTGAACCTGGGCTTCACTGCACTTGGGCTTCATTTAGGAGCTGGGTCCATGGTGGTGTGTTCTAATGACCCTTCCTCGCCGCCTTCATCTCTCTCCAGGGTGCTCGAGGATTGCCCGGAACAGCTGGCCTCCCTGGAATGAAGGGACACAGAGTGAGTTCCCTTTGAGTCATTTAAGCTCCCCAGGTCCCCAGCATACCCCCATCCAGTCCCAGCCTCTTCCCCAAAAGATCTTGAGATGCATCATGGTGGGTGGCAGCTACAGAAGCCCTGAGGGACAGAGAGTGGACATCCAAAGCACCTCCCTTCATGGGAAAGAAGTCCCGATTAAACAACTGGGGGAGATCTTGAGCCAGTTGAGGTTTAGTCTAGCTCAGAAACAGGGGAATGGCGGTGATGACCTCTCAAGGCTCTTTCTCAGATCTAGATGGGTGTCAAGGTTGTTCCACCCCCTCCACAGATCCTCACCTTCTACCTCTTTCCTGCTTTAGGGTTTCAGTGGTTTGGATGGTGCCAAGGGAGATGCTGGTCCTGCTGGTCCCAAGGTAAGAGGCTGTCTCAACATCACGGTCCTCCACATCCCCAGAGTCCCACTATGAATGAATTTCTCACTCATTATTCTCTGTTCTACAGGGTGAGCCTGGCAGCCCTGGTGAAAATGGAGCTCCTGGTCAGATGGTGAGTGTGCCCAGTTCCAGAGGGCAGGGACGGGCAGGAGGCAGGGGCAAGATGGAGGCCTGGGGGAACGAGGCTGTCTCCCATCTCATTTGACTTCTCTTGGTTTGGTTGTCAGGGCCCCCGTGGTCTGCCTGGTGAGAGAGGTCGCCCTGGAGCCCCTGGCCCTGCTGTAAGTACTCCTAGCCCCTTGGGGGAACCCTGGGCTCTTAAAGGGGCTCCCCAGGAGCTCTAGGGACTGACCAGTGCTCAGTGGACTTAACGGGGCTTCCCCTCTCTCCTGCAGGGTGCTCGCGGAAATGATGGTGCTACTGGTGCTGCCGGACCCCCTGTGAGTGTG
Organism: Mandrillus leucophaeus; assembly: GCF_000951045.1. Lineage (NCBI taxonomy): Eukaryota > Metazoa > Chordata > Mammalia > Primates > Cercopithecidae > Mandrillus > Mandrillus leucophaeus. The sequence goes on from NW_012106363.1 coordinate 3,589,548, forward strand.
GCCTGTAGGCCTCAGGGCCTGGGAGTGGGGAGGAGTCTCAGTGTCTGCTCTCGGAGCTGACACTGGGGGCAGGTTGTGTTGGTCTGAACCCCAGGGCTTCTTCTGTCCCAGGGTGTGACTTGCAGCTGTCATCTCTTCCTTCTCGTTAAGATCTCCATTTCATTCACAGGGTCCTACCGGCCCCGCTGGTCCTCCTGGCTTCCCTGGTGCTGTTGGTGCTAAGGTGAGACCCCCCACTCTCCTCTGAGCATGACCCTCATGGGCCAAGCGGTTCACGTCTCCTTGTTCCCCAAACCAAAGGGACCCAGAATGGCAAGAGAGCAACCCGTTCACTAACACCTTTGTCCCAGGGGCTCTGTGTCTGATCTTAGAGTCCTGATCATTGCTCTCCTGTCCCTGTCTCCCCTTCCTCCTGTCATCCCAAGAGGCAAGGTTGGGTTTCCTAGGGTGGCTTCTGATATGTCCTTTCTTCTGATCCAGGGCGAAGCTGGTCCCCAAGGTCCCCGAGGCTCTGAAGGTCCCCAGGGTGTGCGTGGTGAGCCTGGCCCCCCTGGCCCTGCTGGTGCTGCTGGCCCTGCTGTAAGTGTCCCTGCCTCAGTGTCCCCTGTGCCACTTTCTAACCTCAGAGTCCTTGCCTGTTGCTCACACTCCTTTCTCTGTGCCACAGGGAAACCCTGGTGCTGATGGACAGCCTGGCGCTAAAGGTGCCAATGTAAGTATCCTGCCAGGCTTCAGTCCCACCCCTGCTGCCTGCAGCCTGCCTGCCCCGTTCCCTCTGCTCCTAGGCTCACCTGGCTGTCTGCCTCCCACAGGGTGCTCCTGGTATTGCTGGTGCTCCTGGCTTCCCTGGTGCCCGAGGCCCCTCTGGACCCCAGGGCCCCGGCGGCCCTCCCGGTCCCAAGGGTAACAGCGTGAGTACCAAACTTCTGCCCGCCCCATGCACTGGCTCCAGTGCGGCTCTCATCTGGGGAGCAGGAAGATGCAGGCCAACTGAACGCCCCCAACTCTCAGCTCATCCTCTTCTCCCCCCTTGCAGGGTGAACCTGGTGCTCCTGGCAGCAAAGGAGACACTGGTGCTAAGGGAGAACCCGTAAGTCTCCCTGTCATTCTTCTTGCAGCCCAGCCCACCTTGCCCTGGAAGCCCCCTGAGGGAGATCCAGAAAGGAAGAGGAACCCCTAGCCTTCTGGGGGAGCCCCTGCCCCACCCCTGATGCTGGAAGCCCAGCCTCAGCCAGCTCTGAGGCTGGCATAGGATGGCCCCTCACCACAGGCCGCCCCCTCCTCTCGGCTCTCTCCAGGGCCCCGTTGGTGTTCAAGGACCTCCTGGCCCTGCTGGAGAGGAAGGAAAGCGAGGAGCTCGAGGTGAACCCGGACCCACTGGCCTGCCCGGACCCCCTGGCGAGCGTGTAAGTGCCCCTGCCCGCCCCCTCCCACTCCACCCTCAGTGCCTGGCTGGTGCCCATGTGTCTCTGAGTTAACTGGCCTCCTCTCCTCCTGCAGGGTGGACCTGGTAGCCGTGGTTTCCCTGGTGCAGATGGTGTTGCTGGTCCCAAGGTAACCTCTCCTTGAGGCCGGGGGGCTGTCCCTGCCGCTCCCTGGGCATCATCTTCCTCTTTTGGCCCATGGCAAAGAGCCCCAAACTTGCGACCCTAACTGTTCCTGTGACTTCTCCCAACCAGGGTCCCGCTGGTGAACGTGGTTCTCCTGGCCCTGCTGGCCCCAAAGGATCTCCTGGTGAAGCTGGTCGTCCCGGTGAAGCTGGTCTGCCTGGTGCCAAGGTGAGGCCCCAGTCCTTCGGCCTGGCTTGGCCAGGCCCTGACCATCCCATGTGGGGTCTGGGATGAGGCGTTCTGGAGCAGGCCCAGGGGTCTGCCCTCCGGAGTCCCCCCTCACCTCCATCATGCTTCTCCCCCAAACCCACTCATACCTCTCTGCCTCCCTAGGGTCTGACTGGAAGCCCTGGCAGCCCTGGTCCTGATGGCAAAACTGGCCCCCCTGTAAGTATCACTCCCCCTGACCCCCTGCCACTGTCCTGTCTACCTCCTCACTATCCTCACCGCTGCTTTCGTGACTCCCATCCTTAGGGTCCCGCCGGTCAAGATGGTCGCCCCGGACCCCCAGGCCCCCCTGGTGCCCGTGGTCAGGCTGGTGTGATGGGATTCCCTGGACCTAAAGGTGCTGCTGTGAGTATTCAGTGAGGATCCATGAAGAGCCAGGGACAGGCACACCTGAGACTCAAAGGAGTCCTGAGCTCTGGGCTCAGCTCTGCCGCTACCTGCTGTGTGGCCACTCACTCTTGCTTTCTGGACCTCAGTCTCCTGATCTGTAAAATGAAAGACTTCTCGGCTGAGCATGGTGTCTCATGCCTGTAATCCCAGCACGTTGGGAGGCCAAGGCAGGCGGATCATGAGGTCAGGAGTTTGAGACCAGTCTGGCCAACATAGTGAAACCACGTCTCTACTAAAAATACAAAAAATTAGCTGGGTGTGGTGGTGTGCACCTGTAATCCCAGCTACTCAGGAGGCTGAAGCAGAAGAATTGCATGAACCCGGGAGGCGGAAGTTGCAGTGAGCCTGCACTCACTGCATTGCACTCCAGCCTGGGCAACAGTGCGAGACTCCGTCTCAAAAAAACCAAAAAAATAAAAAGAAAAAAAATGAAAGACTTCTCCAGGCTCCATGACCACTGCTCTGTGCTGGAAATAAGAAGTGTTGTTGGTGGTCCTCCACCCCCCACACGTGGGGATAGGACAGGCCTATGATATGATAGGCGCCCCCATTCTTGGTGGGTTCTTCAAGGTCCAAAAGGAGATAGCAGAGGAGAGGAAAGCCCTTTGCAGTGCAGGCCACAGCGGGCATCTAACAGGGAAAGGCAGGGGAGAGGGTGCAGGAGGAGGAGCCTGGAAGGGCATCTTAGGAGGAGTGGGCTCGAAGGGGCCCAGCAAGAAGCACCTGCAGGGGCATTCCCTGGGGGCCAAACAAGCGAGTCTTTTGAAAAGAAAGCCCCTTAAAAAGTCCCACTCAGAGTAAATGAGAGTCCCCAGGAGGCCCTGGCTTCTCACTTCAGTCCCCTCAACCCTAACTCCCTTTCTCCACAGGGAGAGCCTGGCAAGGCTGGAGAGCGAGGTGTTCCCGGACCCCCTGGCGCTGTCGTAAGTATCTCCTTTCCGTCCCTCCCTACCCTCTTCCGGTTGCTGCCCCAGCACTTTCTCCTCCCTGCAGGAGGGGTGCTAGAGGCCACAGTCCTTGGCTGCTCCCAACCTGAGTTGGCTGCTCAGAGCCTGCTCAGGGCCTCCCAACCCTGAGTTCCCCTTCGCTCTCTCCCCACAGGGTCCTGCTGGCAAAGATGGAGAGGCTGGAGCTCAGGGACCCCCTGGCCCTGCTGTGAGTGTCCCTGATAGGGAGATCTGGGGAGCAGGAAAGGGGAAACACCCTCAGCCCCTCGTCTCCTGGGCCTCTCCGTAACTGCACTGTTCTCTCTGTGCAGGGTCCCGCTGGTGAGAGAGGTGAACAAGGCCCTGCTGGCTCCCCCGGCTTCCAGGTGAGGCCTCGTGGCTGTCAGGGTGCTGGGAGATAGGGGTGGGAAACAGCTCTTTGGTCTCTTCCAGATTCTAAACCTTCCCTCCCTCCTTCCCCCATTTCCCACCTACAGGGTCTCCCTGGCCCCGCTGGTCCTCCCGGTGAAGCAGGCAAACCTGGTGAACAGGTAAGAGGGAGCAGCTGGGAGCAGCCGGCCAGAAGGGTGGGAGATGCAGGGAATCCAGAGGGACAGGCGCTGCTCCTAGTTCATCAGACAGCCATCAGCTAGAGGGATTGAGATCAGATGCCAGAAAGAACTTCCTACCGTGAAGGGAGCATCACAGAGGGAAGTGGGGGCTGCATGATTGCTAGTCTGGGTGACTTCTTTTAAGAGCTGCTGGAATATACTGTGACTTTCCCTCAACCCTTCTATTGATAAATTTTGGTCCATAGTTTGGGGAGCGGGGAGGCCTCTGACACATCTCCAGGAGGAAGAGGGGCTGTCTGGGATAATTCCACTTCAGTGCTGAGAAGGGGCTCCTCTCTCATCACAGCCGTACCCCAGGAGGAGGGACAGTGCTTTGCAGCAGAGTGGCCCCAGGTAGATTTTGCTCACTGTCTGTTCCTCCCTCCCTCCCTCCCCCTCAGGGTGTTCCTGGAGACCTTGGTGCCCCCGGCCCCTCTGGAGCAAGAGTAAGTAGGCCTCTCTCGCTGCATCCATCAAGGTGCCTTGTACGTGGCCCTGTCTCCAGAACAGCTGTCACATGCCCTGTCCTTCCCTTCTAGGGCGAGAGAGGATTCCCTGGCGAGCGTGGTGTGCAAGGTCCCCCTGGTCCTGCTGGTCCCCGAGGGGCCAATGGTGCTCCCGGCAATGATGGTGCTAAGGTGAGGGCAGCGTGGAAGGGTCTCTGGCAAGCAGCCCGGGGACCAGGTCTCACCCCTCCTGCAGCAGGGGATGGCTGGCTATGACCAAAGCCGTGGAGATAGGGTGCGGGGTAGGGGGAAAAGACCAGGGTAGGGACAGCCTGGAGTCTGGGCTGTGAGTCTTTTCATCTTTTCTCAAGGCCTGTCATTGGCCTTGGAACTAAGCCTGTGAGATACCAAGCGGGGCTTAGGGCTATGACCCACTCTTGGGACCCCAGGCCTCACTTCAGTCTTCTTGGTTGTCACATAGGGTGATGCTGGTGCCCCTGGAGCTCCCGGTAGCCAGGGCGCCCCTGGCCTTCAGGGAATGCCTGGTGAACGTGGTGCAGCTGGTCTTCCAGGGCCTAAGGGTGACAGAGTAAGTTCAACCTTCCCTCTCCCCTGAGCCCTACATGGCTCCCATCTCTGCCTACTTTGAATCCCTCATCATCTCTCCTTCTCCCTGGGATCTGTTCCTCTTCTCACTAATCCTCCCCTCTTCCCCTTTCCGCTCTGGCCTCTTTGCTGATGAATCCTCTCCTAGTGGTCCAGGCCTGTCTCTCCCCATGAGTTACTATGGTGATGAGAGGTGGGGGCATCTCCTTGATGGAGACTCCCTTATTCATCCCCCTACACAAGTCAGGGGCCTCTTAACCTCAGTTCTACGCGAGTCTCCAGGCAGGCACCCTTTTTCCTGAAAGGACCTTTGAGTCCTTGCCCCAGGTGGAGGCAGGGCAGAGCAGGAGAGGGCCTCTCAGGAAAGCCAGACACAAGCAGAACGCTACAGGTCGCCTCCTTGCCCCACGCTGGAAATCTCAAGCTTATCCATGTCTTTAGGGTGATGCTGGTCCCAAAGGTGCTGATGGCTCTCCTGGCAAAGATGGCGTCCGTGGTCTGACTGGCCCCATTGGTCCTCCTGGTCCTGCTGGTGCCCCTGGTGACAAGGTGAGGTGGCTGCTTCCCCACCTTCTGCCCTAACACATAGCCTCCCCAGCAGGCCTGGGCACGGTTCCATGGGGTTGGGTTGGGAAAGCAGGTCCTATCAAACTGAGCTGTCAACCCGGGAACCTGGAGGGACCAGAGGGAGGGGAGGCTCTCCTGGGGTCATCTAGCAGGAATATTCAGGGAAGGCCCTGACCCTGAGCCTCTTGTTCCTTGCTCTCAGGGTGAAACTGGTCCCAGCGGCCCTGCTGGTCCCACTGGAGCTCGTGGTGCCCCCGTAAGTATAGAAGACCTGTTAAGACCCCACACTTGGCCCTTCCCTCCCTTCACATAGCACTCCTGGCCCTGTCTGTGCCTCCACCCCTTGCCTTTCCCCTCACTCCATCTCCGCCTTCCCTCATGTCAGCCCATCTCTCCAATCTGCCACCTTTTCTTCTAGGGAGACCGTGGTGAGCCTGGTCCCCCCGGCCCTGCTGGCTTCGCTGGCCCCCCTGTGAGTACCAAGACCCCCCTCGTTTTTCATCACCGACTGGGACTTGGGACCTCGAGGGACAGAATGAGGACAAAGGCGTCAGCCCTCCTCTGGGGAGAAGGGTGGAGACGGGATTGTTTCCCACCCAAGCATCTTCCTGCCTCCATTACTGCTCCTCGCCCCGCCGGTGGAAACTCCTGCCTGCTTCCCTGCACTCACGGCCCTGCTTCCTCCCCCAGGGTGCTGATGGCCAACCCGGTGCTAAAGGCGAACCTGGTGATGCTGGTGCTAAAGGCGATGCTGGTCCCCCTGGCCCTGCCGGACCCGCTGGACCCCCTGGCCCCATTGTGAGTGGCTTGCCCTCTGTGCCTGTGATGCTGGTGTCCTAGGACTCAGGACAGGTCCAGGCTTGATGCCTCTGTGCTCTCCTACAGGGTAATGTTGGTGCTCCTGGACCCAAAGGTGCTCGTGGCAGCGCTGGTCCCCCTGTGAGTATCACCCGCCTCTCTGCTGAGCCTCTCCCCTCTCCCCAGGCAGCGGTGGCAGGTGAGGGCAGCTGGATAGGATGACTTGGCTGTTCTCCCTCTGACGGTTCCTTTGTTCTCTCCTTCCAGGGTGCTACTGGTTTCCCTGGTGCTGCTGGCCGAGTCGGTCCTCCTGGCCCCTCTGTAAGTCTCCGCAGTGGAGTTCACTGCTCTAGGTTGGGGGTGGTGGGTGCGGGCTGCCAGAAGGATGGTGGGTCCGACTGAGGAACCAATGATGCACCAGAGCCCCCTGGAGTCTGACAGCCGCTCCTATCCCCATCCAGGGAAATGCTGGACCCCCTGGCCCTCCTGGTCCTGCTGGCAAAGAAGGTGGCAAAGGTCCCCGTGGTGAGACTGGCCCTGCTGGACGTCCTGGTGAAGTTGGTCCCCCTGGTCCCCCTGGCCCCGCTGGCGAGAAAGGATCCCCTGGTGCTGATGGGCCTGCTGTAAGTGCCAGCTCAGATCTCTGCAGCTCCAGAGGTGTCCAGAGCTGGGGAGGGGTCCCTGTGCTGCTGTCCCGCACCTCACCCCTGTTTGCCTCCCACAGGGTGCTCCTGGTACTCCCGGGCCTCAAGGTATTGCTGGACAGCGTGGCGTGGTCGGCCTGCCTGGTCAGAGAGGAGAAAGAGGCTTCCCTGGTCTTCCTGGCCCCTCTGTAAGTGCCCCCCTCACCTTGGGGGACCCTGAGAAAAACCATCACAGGACTTGGAGTGGGGTGGAGCCAAGGAGAACAGAGTTGGTAGAGATGACCTCAGGGGACTCATGGGTCCTCTCAGACCCTATCGCTGGCCTGACTCTTTCTTCTCCCTTAGGGTGAACCTGGCAAACAAGGTCCCTCTGGAGCAAGTGGTGAACGTGGTCCCCCTGGTCCCATGGGCCCCCCTGGATTGGCCGGACCCCCTGGTGAATCTGGACGTGAGGTGAGCAGTCCCCAGCCCCCATGCCAGTACCCTCAGCATGGCCACTGTGGCCTTGCCTAAGTCCTCTTCTCTGGCTGACTCTCACTTCTCTCTCTCTCTCTCTGCAGGGAGCTCCTGGTGCCGAAGGTTCCCCTGGACGAGATGGTTCTCCTGGCCCCAAGGTAAGATGGTGACACTCCATGACCACAGCCTTGTCTGCTGCTTCCCTGTCCCATCCTGGCCATTCAGCTGGAGCTGGCCCATATTCCTCTGCTCTCCCCGCCAGGGTGACCGTGGTGAGACTGGCCCCGCTGGACCTCCTGGTGCTCCTGGTGCTCCTGGTGCCCCTGGCCCCGTTGGCCCTGCTGGCAAGAGTGGTGATCGTGGTGAGACTGTAAGTAGCTGGGCTCCAGTTCCCTGTGTCTGGTCAGGCCAGGGACTCTCCAGGCCTCCTTAGAGGCCTGGGGATGGGTGTCGGACTTCACCCAGGCAGGGGGAGGAAAGGAGATCCTGCAAGATGTCGGGGCCTTAATCCAAAAAACTGAGTTAAAGCTCAGCCTCAAGTCCCCTCTCCCAGACAGGACCCCCTCTCCCTTGAGCTGGCCCCAGCTCTCATGAAGATTGCAGTGGGGAGGTTTCCCTGGGAGTTGGGAGAGAGGGCCACAGTGGGAAGGAGCTGGGGAGAGAGAGATGCAGCAGGGGGAGGCCTCATCCTGCAGCCCCAGCCTCAGCCTCCCCTGGCCAAGATCTCATGCTCTCCTTGCTCTCCTCAGGGTCCTGCTGGTCCCGCTGGTCCTGTCGGCCCTGTTGGCGCCCGTGGCCCCGCTGTAAGTTCCCTGCTGTGTCTCCCACACCTTCAGAACCCTACAGATGTGGACAGTGCCCCACTTGATGCCCCTTCTCTCTTCTAGGGACCCCAAGGCCCCCGTGGTGACAAGGGTGAGACAGGCGAACAAGGCGACAGAGGCATAAAGGGTCACCGTGGCTTCTCTGGCCTCCAGGGTCCCCCTGGCCCTCCTGTGAGTATGCTCAGCCCCTCCCCAGTCCTCATGCTGTGCTGTATGATAGGAGGGGGAGCTTTGCCTCGGTTTCCCCCTCTGGATAGTCACTCTTACCCCTCCCTAGTGAGGACTGGGGTCTGAAGATTTATGGGCATGTCCAAGTAGCTTCTGAGAGGGTGAGGGGTACACAGAGAGGGATTATGGGAGAGGTCTCTGCCTATGGACACCCTGGGGCTAGATTTCCAGAATAATGAAGGGGCATGGGCTGCCCATGCTGCCCTCGTTTCTCCAGCAAGGCCCTCAGGCTACATTTGACCCTCACTGGGCCTGAATTGCCTTTTTATCTGTCCTTCAGGGCTCTCCTGGCGAACAAGGTCCCTCTGGAGCCTCTGGTCCTGCTGGTCCCCGAGTAAGTCATGCCTTCTCTCTCCTCTTCCTGAGTCCCAAGCCCAGGCTCACCTTGGGGACCCTTGCCAGGGACCCAGGTACCCTTTGCCTCTCTGGAGAAGGGTTAAGGGACAGGGAGTGGGCAAAGAGAGGAAGAATCCTGAACAAACAATCTGATTTAGCTTTGGCCTCTCTGCTCCCCAGTCCGTCCTCCCCTGGCTCAGCGGCTGGAGCGAGCTATGGCATGTCCTATGGAAAGAGGCTGAAACTGGCTCTATGAGGCCGTGGAGCCAGAGCCAGCAGGGAGGGTGGTGGGCTTCTCCTCCAGAGCTGGGGTTGTTGGGGCTTCTGGCAGCCTTTCTCAAACCATTTCCCCCACTCCAGGGTCCCCCTGGCTCGGCTGGTACTCCTGGCAAAGATGGACTCAACGGCCTCCCTGGCCCCATTGGGCCCCCTGGTCCTCGCGGTCGCACTGGTGATGCTGGTCCTGTTGTACGTAGCCCCTCATCCCCTCTCCTCATGGCCCTCCAGCCCCCAAAGCACTTGGACGCCGGTAATCCCCACTCTCCTCCCTCTCTGTGCAGGGTCCCCCCGGCCCTCCTGGCCCTCCCGGTCCCCCTGGTCCTCCCAGCGGTGGTTTCGACTTCAGCTTCCTGCCCCAGCCACCTCAAGAGAAGGCTCACGATGGCGGCCGCTACTACCGGGCCGATGATGCCAATGTGGTTCGTGACCGTGACCTCGAGGTGGACACCACCCTCAAGAGCCTGAGCCAGCAGATCGAGAACATCCGGAGCCCCGAGGGCAGCCGCAAGAACCCCGCCCGCACCTGCCGCGACCTCAAGATGTGCCACTCTGACTGGAAGAGCGGTGAGGGCCTGCCCTAGCCTCCCCCTCCCTCCTACTTCTGCCATGCCAGGGTCCCCATGCCCATATGTGCCCCTACCATATGGTGCTGGCTGCTCCACTTCCCTGACTCCACCTTGCCCTGCCCTACCACAGGAGAGTACTGGATTGACCCCAACCAAGGCTGCAACCTGGATGCCATCAAAGTCTTCTGCAACATGGAGACTGGTGAGACCTGCGTGTACCCCACTCAGCCCAGTGTGGCCCAGAAGAACTGGTACATCAGCAAGAACCCCAAGGACAAGAGGCACGTCTGGTTCGGCGAGAGCATGACCGACGGATTCCAGGTGCGTGAGCTGGACCTCAGAGCCAGTGTTAGGAGACGGGCTAGCCCAGTGCTCAGAAGGGACATGAAGTCCTGGAGTAGGTCTCTGCTAAGGGTGATGGACAGAGCTGGGCTGGGAGGCAGGGGTCCCAGGTCCCTGATAGTGGTTCAGACACAGGCTGCCTATGGGCAGGTGGCCCTTCTTGATATAAGGGTGTATTGGGCCGCTCTCTGAGGACCCTGGACAGGGAGGCCAGGCAGGACTAGAGGTTCCTGCATAGCTGCTCACTCTTCCCTCTCTCCCCTCCCCTGCAGTTCGAGTATGGCGGCGAGGGCTCCGACCCTGCCGACGTGGCCATCCAGCTGACCTTCCTGCGCCTGATGTCCACCGAGGCCTCCCAGAACATCACCTACCACTGCAAGAACAGCGTGGCCTACATGGACCAGCAGACTGGCAACCTCAAGAAGGCCCTGCTCCTCCAGGGCTCCAACGAGATCGAGATCCGCGCCGAGGGCAACAGTCGCTTCACCTACAGCGTCACTGTCGATGGCTGCACGGTGAGTGGCCAGAATCCTCAGGCAGGGCCCCACCTCTCTGGCCTTGGGCTTTTTGGGCAGGCCATAGTGTCCTCTTTCCATCACTCCCACGTGGTAATGCCCCCTCCCATTGTCTCCGCCCCACCCCAGAGTCACACCGGAGCCTGGGGCAAGACAGTGATCGAATACAAAACCACCAAGACCTCCCGCCTGCCCATCATCGATGTGGCCCCCTTGGACGTTGGTGCCCCAGACCAGGAATTCGGCTTCGACGTTGGCCCTGTCTGCTTCCTGTAAACTCCCTCCATCCCAACCTGGCTCCCTCCCACCCAACCAACTTTCCCCCCAACCCGGAAACAGACAAGCAACCCAAACTGAACCCCTCAAAAGCCAAAAAATGGGAGACAATTTCACATGGACTTTGGAAAATATTTTTTTTCCTTTGCATTCATCTCTCAAACTTAGTTTTTATCTTTGACCAACCGAACATGACCAAAAACCAAAAGTGCATTCAACCTTACCAAAAAAAAAAAAAAAAGAATAAATAAATAACTTTTTAAAAAAGGAAGCTTGGTCCACTTGCTTGAAGACCCATGCGGGGGTAAGTCCCTTTCTGCCCGTTGGGCTTATGAAACCCCAACGCTGCCCTTTCTGCTCCTTTCTCCACCCCCTCTTGGGGCCTCCCCTCCACTCCTTCCCAAATCTGTCTCCCCAGAAGACACAGGAAACAATGCATTGTCTGCCCAGCAACCAAAGGCAATGCTGAAACACCCAAGTGGTCCCCACCCTCAGCCCGCTCCTGCCCGCCCAGCACCCCCAGACCCTGGGGAGACCTGGGGTTCTCAGACTGCCAAAGAAGCCTTGCCATCTGGCACTCCCATGGCTCTTGCAACATCTCCCCTTCGTTTTTGAGGGGGTCATGCCGGGGGAGCCACCAGCCCCTCACTGGGTTCGGAGGAGAGTCAGGAAGGGCCACGACAAAGCAGAAACATCGGATTTGGGGAACGCGTCAATCCCTCGTGCCGCAGGGCTGGGCGGGAGAGACTGTTCTGTTCCTTGTGTAACTGTGTTGCTGAAAGACTACCTCGTTCTTGTCTTGATGTGTCACCGGGGCAACTGCCTGGGGGCGGGGATGGGGGCAGGGTGGAAGCGGCTCCCCATTTTATACCAAAGGTGCTACATCTATGTGATGGGGTGGGGAGGGAATCACTGGTGCTATAGAAATTGAGATGCCCCCCCAGGCCAGCAAATGTTCCTTTTTGTTCAAAGTCTATTTTTATTCCTTGATATTTTTCTTTTTTTTTTTTTTTGTGGATGGGGACTTGTGAATTTTTCTAAAGGTGCTATTTAACATGGGAGGAGAGCGTGTGCGGCTCCAGCCCAGCCCGTTGCTCACTTTCCACCCTCTCTCTACCCGCTTCTGGCTTCTCAGGCCTCTGCTCTCTGACCGCTCTCCTCTGAAACCCTCCTCCACAGCTGCAGCCCATCCTCCCGGCTCTCTCCTAGTCTGTCCTGCGTCCTCTCTCCCCGGGTTTCAGAGACAACTTCCCAAAGCACAAAGCAGTTTTTCCCCCTAGGGGTGGGAGGAAGCAAAAGACTCTGTACCTATTTTGTATGTGTATAATAATTTGAGATGTTTTTAATTATTTTGATTGCTGGAATAAAGCATGTGGAAATGACCCAAACATAATCCGCAGTGGCCTCCTAATTTCCTTCTTTGGAGTTGGGGGAGGGGGAGATATGGGGAAGGGACTTTGGGGTGGTGGGCTTGCCTTCCATTCCTGCCCTTTCTCTCCCCACTATTTTCTTCTAGATCCCTCCATAGCCCTGCTCCCGTTTCTCTCACCCTTCTTATACCTCAAACCTTTTTATTTCCTCTTTTATTTTCTATCTCTTGCAATTCCCTTGCACCGTTTCCAAATTCTCTTCTCCCCTGCGATACCATACAGGCAATCCACGTGCACAACACACACACACCCTTCACACCTGGGGATGTCCAAACCTTATGCCCACTCCCCTTCAAGCCCATTCACTCTCCACCGCCCTGGACGCCCTGCAGTTGGTGGCGGTGGGATGCTCACGGATACTGGGAGGGTGAGGGGAGTGGAACCCGTGAGGAGGACCTGGGGGCCTCTCCCTGGACTGACATGAAGGGTCGTCTGGCCTCTGCTCCCTCCACACCCATGCTGAGCTCCTGCCAAAGGAGCAATGCAACGGGAGAGGGGTCTGCTGAGCCTGGCGAGGGTCTGGGAGGGACCAGGAGGAAGGCGGGATCCCTGCTCGCTGTCCTGGCCCTGGGGGAGTGAGGGAGACAGATGCCTGGGAGAGCTGTGGGGAAGTCGCTTGCACAGTGCTCTCAGGAAGGAAGGAGGCCCGGCCCTGCTCACCACGGACTGGGTGCCTCAACCTCCTGAATCCCCAGACCACAACACCCCTGGGCTGGGGTGGCCTGGGGAGCCATTGTGCCCCTGCCTCCTGCCTACTCCTTTTGAAGCTTTTTCTTTTTTTTTTTCTTAAATTCTTGCTTCCTCTTCCTTCCTCTTCTCCCTCCCTTCTTTTTTCCTTCACCTTCTGCCTGCTCCTTCCCACCTGCCTGAGATGCCGAGGCCCGGAGGGAAGGTGACTGACTGTTCGGCTCCCCCATCGCAGGTAGGGGAGACTGCAAGTGTGGTCAGCGGGGGACAGAGAATCCAGGGCGTCAGAAGTCCGGAGAGAACCAGGCACCCGGAGCCAGGGAGACAGCGAGACGACAGCTGGTCACCTCTCTCACCCCGTCTCAGGTCTAAACCCGAAAGGAACAAAAAGCCCACGCTCCTCCCTAAGGTCCCCAGAGAGATGGTCAAGTCTGTAGATAGCATTCATCGGCAATACTAATATCGTGGTGTCATTAAGTATTCATGGCCATTCATTATGGCCTTTAATAATTCATCATTAGCACTTCTACCACACTTAGGACAGTGTGGAAAGGGAATAGGTATACAGAGGATAAGAATGATGGCATATAAATGAAGGTTTATTCACATGCAAATTACCCAAAGTTGTATGATGCCCATCCAACTCTCTTTTTCTCTTTTTTTTTGAGACAGAGTCTCACTCTGTGGCCCAGGCTGGAGTGCGGTGGCGCAGTCTCAGCTCACTGCAGCCTCCGCCTCCCAGGTTCAAGCGATTCTCGTGCCTCAGCCTCCCAAGTAACTGGGATGACAGCCATGCACTACCACACCCAGCTAATTTTTATATTTTTAGTAGAGTCAGGATTTTACCATGTTAGCCAGGCTGGTCTCGAACTCCTGGCCTCAAGTGATCTGCCTGCCTCAGCCTCCCAAAGTGCTGGAATTAAGGACATGAGCCACAGTGCTGGGCTCCATCTCTTGATCAATGTGTTGCTTGTTTGGTGATGCCTGCCATGCTGGCAGAAACCCTGTCTACCTGGACCTCTGGGACTTAAGGACCCTGGCTGTCCAGGCCACATCCCCATCTGCCCTCATGGGGGACCCAGGGACATCCTGAGCCTGGCATCCAAGGCTCTACCTGGTCACTACCCACCTGCCCAGCCTCACTGTCCCCTCCCCTGCCTACATGTGTCACACCAACCAAAAAGGGTGGCCATAGTTTCCACAAATGCACTGCATTTCCCCACTTCCAGGCCTTCCTAGATGTCCTTTCTCTCTGCATGCTCAGTGCCCTACTGTCTGGGCCATGTTCAAATGTGTCATTCTCCTCCCATTTCCCTGCCCAACCCAGCCTGAGCTCAGCCCCTCTGAGTTTCCAAAGCTCTCCAGATCCACATAGCTCCCCTCGGTCCTTCACCCTAGGATTGTGGATGTGGTCATGTTTCCATCCTGTTATTCTCTCCAGACTAGAGGCCAGGTGTTGCGATGCAGGGCTAGGCGGAGTCTGCGCTTAGGTACTGGAGAGACTAAAGAGAGAGACTGAGCTAGAGAGGCCACCCATTAGGTGAGAGCGTGGCGCTGTGTGTGCTTTGTGCACCGGAGTGAGCAAGTGTGAGAGGAAGAGCAAGTGAAAGTCAGGCCCATGGGGGAGCGGACAGCAATGGAGGGCGCAGGGCAGGCCTTTCTGCAGCAACAGACATGTCCTAGAGCTGCACTGCCCTGTACGGTAGCCGCTAACCACACGCAGCTGTTGAGCATGTGAGATGCAGCTAGTGTGACTGAGGAATGCAGTTTCCACTTTTACTGAATTGCAATTAATTTTACTAACTCTATGTGGGATAAGGGTTACCGCATGGGGCAGCAGAGCTGTAGGCAAAGGAGTGAATATGCCTCTTGTCACCTCTGTACAAATCTACATGTGGGTATGTGAGTGTGTGTGTACATGCGTGGGCATGTATGTGGACACACACACTGTGGGTCAGGGCTGCAACGGGGGCAGCCTTTTGTGGCAGTGCCCCATGGGCAGCTCAGAGCCTGTATCACGTGGTGTGGGGCTGGTGTGTGGTTTCAGTGTGTACAGGACAGGAGGGGAGGGGGACAAAGGGGCCATTGTGCCATATTCCCAACTCAAACCCTCCTTTCCGCTGACATCACAGCTGCCCTAAATACAGCCACCCAGACCCGCTCCCCGAGACCCTCACTATCCCCTGCAGGGTGTCACAGAGCCTGCCGCTCTGTCAGACTCACCTTTGTCTTCTCTGTGAGAAGGACCAGGCTCCTGTGGTTGACTTTTCAGTCAAACCCAGATGGTAAATTCTAGAAAGGGAGGAGGCTTCATTTGGATTTTTAATTTCTGCTGTAATCTCAGACTCCTGGGTCCCTTTTGGGACTTGAGCCCATCTCCCGGCAGGAGTTTCTATCACCAGAATACAGTGGATTTTCCCTCCTTTTTTTTTTTTTTTTTCTCAGCACCTTAACTCTCAGCTTTCCAGACTTTCTCCAGTGACAGAGCTGGGTGGGTGGAGGAGGGGAGGGGTTTCGAGAGAGCTTGCTGGCTGGGGCGAGGAGACTGTGTGTGGAGCAGGCGTGAGCGTGGGCGGCGTGGGAGAGAATGTGAGGCTGCCGTCAAGACCAGCGTCCACACGAAGAGGCGTTTGAGGGAGCGAGGTGAGTGCCACCAAGGGTTCCCTGTCTCCTGGGGGTGCCTGGTGATGAGCATGTGTCTCACTCTCTGTGCCCACCTATCTGTGCACAAATAAATGCATCTGTGTTCACAGGGGCCCTATACACATGCATGTGTGTGGGTTGGGGTGGGCGGGCATCTGTGCGTGATGAGGGCAGCTCCCCCACACGTGAGGCAGTGAAAGCAACCCTGTGTGAACTGTGAGAACACATGGACGATGGCATTTGGGACATATTGTACATGAGCGTGACAGAGGGCATAGGAGGGTCTGTCTGTGTGATATGGATGAGTGGGGCAGGGGAGCAAAGAGGAGTGTGGGAAAAATCAGTGGGTGTGGGAGGAGACCACTCTCGTGATGTTCCCCAGCCAGCGGGAGCCCTGGTGCTGGGAAGGGTGTGTCTCCCTGTCCCCTTCCCCTGTGTGCGCTCTAGAGGGTATCAAGTCAGGCTGAGGGCATGTCCACAGACAGGGAGGCAAGATTCTGGAAGCAGGAGGGGTCTTGTCCAGTAGGGTGGCAGGCCCTCCCCATGCAGAGATTTCAACCCTTCGCAGAGAATGTGCGAGGCAAGGCCAGGCGGGAGGTGAGTCTGGCACACGCTAGTGCTGGAGAAAGTGGGATTTTCTCTGCAAAAGACAATGGGAGGAACTGGGAAAGGGGTACTGAATGAGAAAGTACAGAGAACCATGATGGGGACTAAGACATTTTAGAGAGGGCGGCCACACACATGTTCAAATTCTGGATGAATTCACTGCTGTGGGGCAAACTGCCCGCACGCCAGGGCTTCGCTGCTGAGTGAACAGAGGCCTAGGAGAGCAGGTGTTCTGCAGAAAGCAGGGTAAAGGGCTGAGTTCCGGGTGTGAGTTAATCTGGGATGGAGATACAGGAAGAGCCATGAAACCAGCGCAGCCCAATAAAGATACAACCCAAGGCACAGATGAAATTTTTCATTTTCTAGCAGCCATTTAAACAAAGATAAAAAGGGTCGAGGGTGGTGGCTCACGCCTGTAATCCCAGCACTTTGGGAGGCCGAGGTGGGTGTATTGCCTGAGGTCAGGAGATCGTGACCAGTCTGGCCAACATGGTGAAACCCTGCCTCCACTAAAAATACAAGAAAAAATTAGCTGGGCCTGGCGGTGTGCGCCTGTAATCCCAGCTACTTGGGAGGTTGAGGCAGGGGAATTGCTTGAATCAGGGAGGTGGAGGTTGCAGTGAGCCGAGCTAGTGCCACTGCACTCCAGCTTGGGCAATGGAGCGAGACTCCATCTCAAAAAAAATAAAAAATAAAAAATAAAAAGGCTGGTGCTGTAGTGCATGTCCTAGCTACTCAGGAGGCTGAGGCGGAGGATTCTTTGAGGCCAGGAGTTTGAGACCAGCCTGGACAACATAGTGAGACCCTATCTCTACAAAAAAATTTTAAAAATTAGCCAGATGTGGTGGTGAGTGCCTGTAATCCTAGCTACTTGGTGGCTGAGGCCACTTGACTTTGAGGTAACAGTAAGCTATGATCATGCCACTGCACTCCAGCCTGGGCAACATAGTGAGACTTCATCTCAAAAGAATAAATAAGTAACTACAGGTAAAACTAATTTTAGCAATGTCTTTTATTTAACCTAATGTATCCCCAAATCTGATCATTTCACAATTACACTGACAGTACTTCTCAGTTTGGACTAGCCACAGCTTAAGTGCTCAGTAGCCACGTGGCCTGAGGCTGTTGGACTGGATGGCGCAGCTCTAGGCAGCAGATCCATGCCAAAGATCATAGGCTGCCACCCCCAATTCACAGGGAGAGACTGAACTTTTTACAAGGCACAGCTGGAAATGGAGTTCATTTAGCCTGGATCTTAGGGGCCAGGGAGACCCCAGGGACCTCTGGCCTTGGGGGATTGTGTGTGTGCTTGTATGCAATAATGTCTCCATCCTTGGGAGCTGCCAGAGTGTCCAGTTCCCACAAATTCTCACAGCAGCCCCAAGGTGGTTATGACGATCATCTTATGAGTAAACTAACCCTCAGCTAGCTGAGCCAGCTGTTGTGTGGCAGGATCATGATTCCAGTCCTGCTCCCGGGCAGTGTGCAGCAGGGGGCTGAGGCCGGCCCTAGGTGGTGCCTTCGGTCGCCAGGTCTGGCCGATAGAGAGGTGGTGAGGGAATGTCTGAGCGTCAGGCCACGTGTGGGTGCTGTCTTTAGAAGGAAGGTGGAAGCCACCCACCGGGCCACAGGGGCGATACCATCGTGGGACTGGAGGAGACAGGGGTGGAGCAGAGTGTGCAGCAGGCCAAGTCTCCCGATGGAGGTGGCTGTGGGGGCGGCTGCCCTTCTTTGTCCTTGGCTGTGGGGAGTGGAGCGTGACTGCTGGTTGGAATCTTGCACGCCAGGGAGGGGCTGTTGCCCAGTGGGGAGGAACTAAGTGTGTCTGTGCCTTCCCAGCGTGCTGCCGGGGACCTCTGGACGTGTGTGCCCAGGCAGGGCTTGGCGTCCTCTGCAGGCACGCCATCCTCCCAGCTACTTGTCTGGGCCACTTCCTCTCAGGCCGGCAGCCAGGCTCCCGTGTGCTCTTTGGAGCTGAGCAGGGAGAAAGGCGCTGCCAAGACCCCAAGGCAAAGCTGGGAAGTGAGGAGCTGGCCTTGCACTCTCCCAGCCCTGGCCGGCACAGGAAGAGCACTGGAGGCCCAAGAGCTGCCTGGCTGCAGGGGGCGAGCCCAGAGATGAGGGGTGGGCAGCCTCCTCCTCGAGGGAGCAGGGATCAAGGAGGAGCTACCCCAGACAGCAGGCTGGCTGCTGGAGCCTCCAGTCTGCGCAACTCCTGGTTTCCTTCAGGAGAAAGAAAGAAATAGCCAATGATAAGCCAGAGGCACCCGCTAGTCAAAGAACCCATTTGGTTATGGCGTGGGCACCTAAAGAGCTAGTCATTCAACAGGCAATCATTAAGCAGTACACTGCACCTCGGCCTGCCTCAGCAGATGCTCATGAAACCAATGTTTGACGAGTTGATTGACTAACTAATGGGTACAGGGAGGCACAGGAGATAATGGAAGAACCTTTAGCCATGGCCTTGCTCACCCCCTGTTCCCTGAGAAGGGGAGCAACCTCCTTAAGAACGCTGAGCACAGGCATGGTGGCTCACGGAGGTCATCCCAGCTTCTCAGGAGGCTGAGGCAAGAGGATCGCTTGAGGCCAGGAGTTCGGGACAAGCCTGGGCAACGTAGTGAGACCCTGGCTCTAAAAGAAAGAAAGAACGCTGAGCAAACCCATACACATGGTGTCCCTTCATGCCTCCCTTCAGAACATCCTTCCTGAGCCCTCACTGTGTGCAGGCACTGCACCTGCTGCAGGCTGAAAGAATCGTATGTTCTAGGGCGGAAAAGGACTCGGAATACGTGAGCCCAGACAGCACAAATCCTCTCAGAGAGCAGGAAGTCCTCGCAGGGCAGGCGGTGGGACCACAGCGGGGACAGGGAAGGCCTCTCTGAGGAGGTGCCCTTTGGGCAACGACAGAACCTGCAGTGAGGGGCTAGTTGTGTGGATGTGGGAGCCAGGGGCTCCCAGTAGAGGAAAAGGAGAAGGAGGCTGGAGTGGCGATGCCAGCCCTTATCTGGGTTCTCTCGGAGTTGCCACTAGGGGAGGGCCTTGCCAGCTGTCCCTCTTTTAGCCAGGCCCCTCTCAGGCCTGTCTTCACGTAGGAGTATATGAGCCTGGATGTGGCCAGGTGGCAGTGATCAGGGGAGAACTGGTCCAATTTGGTTGTAGCCACCTGGGAAAAACAGGTTCAGGCCTCCTCACGGCCAGCTGAGCTCTTCTGAGCTCATGTGGGGTCAAGCTGTGCTAGTGCCATTCAGCCCAACAAGGGTCCCAGGCTGTGCTGTGTCCTCTGCACCCCTGCCCATCTCTGGAGGAGCTCAGCAAGGTGGGGAGTCCTTGAGCCTAGGGCATTCGGGACCCACATTCCAACCTCCTTTTGATATCTTTTTTTTTTTTTTTTAACAGAGTTTTGCTCTGTCGCCCAGGCTGGAGTACAGTGGTGTGATCTGCAACCTCCACCTCCTGGGTTCAAGTGATTCTCCTGCCTCAGCCTCCCAAGTAGCTGTGATTACAGGTACGTGCCACCATGCCTGGCTAATTTTTGTATTTTTAGTAGAGATGGGGTTTCACCATGTTGGCCAGACTGGTCTCGAACTCCTGACCTCAAGTGATCTGCCTGTTTTGGCCTCCCAAAGTGTTGGGATTACAGGTGTGGGCCACT
Organism: Mandrillus leucophaeus; assembly: GCF_000951045.1. Lineage (NCBI taxonomy): Eukaryota > Metazoa > Chordata > Mammalia > Primates > Cercopithecidae > Mandrillus > Mandrillus leucophaeus. The sequence continues at coordinate 3,609,214 of NW_012106363.1, forward strand.
GCACCCGGCCCCACTCTCCATATCTAGATTAGCTTCTCTCCAAACACAACAGACAGAGGGACTCTCCCTCCAGGGAATCTTGAGGTGCCAACAGAATCTGAAGGTAAGGGCCTGGATTTCCTGCTTCTAGAACCCCCCAACACTGTAGAAGGCGGGATGAAGGCAGACATGCCAGGGTCAAATCCAAGCTTTGCCACTTGCTTGCTCTGTAACCTTGGGTAAGTCATTGACTCTCCCTTGGTCTCTGTTTCCTCGTCTATGAAATGGGAATGATGATCCAGGCATCCCTCACTACCAGGTTCGTGGGAGGGCTGCAGGTAGCAGGTCCTTCCCTCTTTCTTCCGGAGAATTTGAGAAAAAGGCAAAAAGCCAAGAGTCCAAAGGGCAGGCTGGCAGGCACTGGCTGCCTGTGGGGCCTCCCAGAAAGCACAAAGGGAAACAGAGCCAGTGAGGACTGGGGAGGCTGCCAGCAGCAATAGGTGAGCAGAGCAGCAGGTATTTATTCTGAATGTCCTTACTCCACACACTCTCACCCCGCCCCACTCCCTCTCCCTGCTTGTTTAGAGCCTGGGTTCCAGGCGGGCCAGGAGCTGGAATCAGTAGGTGGGATGTGCTGCTTGCCGAGTGGACACAGAAGGGAGGATGAAGTCAGGGCTGGACCTGGAACCACTATGGGAAGAAAGAGTGGAAGGCTGAGAGGGCCAGATGCCGGTTCTCCCGCCTTCCCCACCCTGACCCTCCAACCCTGAGTGCTTGGCGTTGGGGTCACAGCCCTGGCACTGGTGGGCACCCCCAGCAGCTGCCTCAGAGGGGCAGGCAAGTCTATGTGCCTGTTGCCCTGAACTCTCCCAGACCCCACCATTTGCCCCAGCCTTGAGATAAAGGCCATCTTGTTCCCAGAAATAAGGCTGACATCGCCCATCAGACCCACCTGGCCGAGCCCTCAGTGCTGGTCCAGAATGAGGGGCACCTGGGCGCTGTCCACACGGGGAGGCAGCCGCTCGCCCGTGCGCACATTGAACATGGGCAGGGTGGAGAGTGGCCGGGGCACCTCGCGGTTGGCCGCCATCTGCCGCAGCTCCTCTGTGTTCCCGTGGATGGTGCAGTGGTGGACCATCTGGATGCTGGAGGCACAAGTTGGGAGTCGTCAGCTCTGGGAGTCAGCTGCCCTGGAGTGAAGCCTGGCACTGCCTCTGAGTCACCCTGCAGTCCTCCCCACCACTGACGTGGGGAGAGACTCAAACACATGGTGCAGGGGCAGAAAATAAACAGAAAGCTCTACAGGGCTGGGCACGGTGGCTCACGCCTGTAATCCTAGCACTTTGGGAGGCTGAGGCAGGCAGATCACTTGAGGTCAGGAGTTTGAGATAACCATGGCCAACATGGTGAAACCCTGTTGCTACAAAAAATAAAAATAAAAAATTAGCCAGGCATGGTGGTGGGCACCTGTAATCCCAGCTACTCAGGAGGCTGAGACAGGAGAATCACTTGAACCTGGGAGGCGGAGGTTGCAGTGAGCTGAGATCACGCCACTGCACTCCAGCCTGGGTGAGAGAGACTCCATCTCAAGGAAAAAAAGGAAAGAGAAAGCTCTATGGTGCCTGCTCAGTGTCCAGTGGTCGAGACATGGGCTGTGGGTATAGACCGCCTGGGTTCAAGGCTGTGTGTCTTGGGCAAGTTGCTTAACCACTTCATGCCTTAGTTTGCTCAACTGCCAAATGGAGATAATAGCACCTACCACCAGGCTGGGCGCAGTGGCTCATGCCTGTAATCCCAGTACTTTGGGAGGCTGAAGGAGATGGATCACTTGAGACCAAGAGTTCAAGGCCAGCCTGACCAACATGGTGAAACTACATCTCTATTAAAAAAAAAAAAAAAAAAAAGAACCTACCTCCTAGGACTGCTGTGAAGATTAAAAGAGAAAATGCAGCTTAGTGTTTAGAACAGTGCTCACCACGTGGTAAGCGCTCACAAGATACAGAGACATGAACAGACATCCACAGGGGCCATATTCTTCCAGAAGCCAGTATTTGTGAGCTTTATATTGTTATTTATATTATTTATTTATTTATTTTTAAGAGATGGGGTCTCACTTTGTTACCAACTTCAGTGCAGTGGCACAGTCATAGCTCACTGCAGCCTCCACCTCCTGGGCTCAAGCGATCCTCCTGCCTCAGCCTCCTGAGTAACTGGGACTATAAGTGCAAATCACCATGCTTGGCTAGTTTTTAAAAATATTTTTGGCCAGGCGCAGTGGCTCACGCCTGTAATCCCAGCACTTTGGGAGGCCGAGAGGGGCAGATCACGAGGTCAGGAGATCAAGACCATCCTGGCTAACACGGTGAAACCCCGTCTCTACTAAAAATACAAAAAAATTAGCCGGGCGTGGTGGCAGGCACCTGTAGTCCCAGCTACTTGGGAGGCTGAGGCAGGAGAATGGCGTGAACCCGGGAGGCAGAGCTTGCAGTGAGCCGAGATCACGCCACTGCACTCCAGCCTGGGCAACAGAGCGAGACTCCGTCTCAAAAAAAAAAGAAAAAATTTTTTTTGTAGAGACAGGTGTCTTACTATGTTGTCCAGGCTGGTCTTGAACTCCTGGCCTCAAGAGACCCTCCTGCCTCTGCCTCCCAAAGTGCTGGGATTACAGGCATGAGCCACCACACCCAGCCAAGAACTGGTTTTCTTAGAGGAGCTGGGGTCCCAGGCAGGGATGAAGCAACCCCACTTGCCACTTGGTTACTGATGAGATGAGAGAGGAGAAGTGATCACCACCCATGTTCAGGTCCCAATTAGTGGACACGGACTCCAGTTAGAGCCTGACAGTTTAGACCACAGAAAAGACCTAGCTTCACACTGAATGGGCCACGCTCCTCCTGCGGGGCGTGGGACCAAGTCCTGTCTGGCGAGCAGGAAGAGGTGGAGTCACCATCTAAGGCCAGGGGAGGGGCAAGATGAGCTCTTGAGTCTGGAATTTGGTGAGCTGAGTTATCCGAAACACAATTTTCTATTCCCAGGCAAGGGGAGACTGAGGGGAAAGAGAGCAACCAGTGTGTGGATGCTGAGATGGAGACAGCTGGGCAGGTGAGGCCCTGGCAGAGGAAGGCCTCAGTCAGTGGGCCCCCTCCTTACTCCCAGTCCCACATCTGGGCCTCATTACTCTGGCAACACGCAGGTGGAAATATGTGCTGGGGATGTTTTTCTAGAGCAAGAGCAGAAGCCAGACCCTGCAGTGGCTTCCCCACGTTCCTTCCACATCAGCACTTGGGCAGACAGACAAACGGCAGGCATTCCTACACACTCAGGCACACACACACACGTGGCCCGGGTCTCACCCACTCCCACTCCACCACCAACACACAGTCCCGAAAGCACTGCCTCTGGCACAGAAATCCCCAGGAGAGGGTCGTGGGACCTGGAGGACTCTGTGCAATCGCTGAAATCTGATCTAGGTGAAAAGCAGACAGCAGAATCATAACTTGTGGATAATCTGAAAAGTGGCAGACATCGAACAAGTGAAAAACTGGATTTCGTAGAAATATATCAACACAAAATCCAAACCAGCCAAGGCTAATGTTGCACATGGTAAAATGGTTATTGATTTCAAATGGACGGAGGCAGCAGATTTTTCTGACAACATCAGAGCTACAGAGTTGACCCAGGGAAAGCTGGATGTGGAGGAAATACTGGTCACAAGAGAATATCCTCAGTGGCAGTAGATGTTAGTGATTACATTTGGCACAGTCCAAAAAAATTGAGGAATAAAATCTTCTCAGTGAAATGTACATGAAAAATCACTGATCCCCATGGGGAAAAAATTCTACAAAAATGAAAACAGAAAATAAAAGCAAAGCCTTTTAACTGCTTTGTATAGAAAGTTGCTTGAGGAATTAAGTCAACTCAGCATAGATCAAGGAATTACATCTCTGTTCACTCTGGAAAATATATTCCCTATAAAAAATTCATAAATGTTGGTATAGCCCTGATGCCTGCAAAGCTTGTATTCCTCAACCCAGTGGCTCAAAAACCCAGTAGGTCAAGATGGTGGGGTCAAAATGGTGAGTTTAAAACTTAGGGCCATGCCAGGGGCAGTAGCTTGAGTCCCAGCTACTCAGGAAGCTGAGATGGGAGGATCGCTGAGCCCAGAGAGTTCGAGGTTGCAGTGAGCTACGATCATGCCACTGCACTCCAGCTTGGGTGACAGAGTGAGACCCTCTCTTTTTTTTTTTTTTTTTTTTTTTGAGATGGGGTCTCGCTGTGTCTCCCAGACTGGAGTGCAGTGGCGCGATCTCCTGTCTCTTATACACATCTAGATGTGTATAAGAGACAGGGAGGCGGAGCTTGCAGTGAGCCGAGATCGCGCGACTTCACTCTAGCCTGGGCAAGAGAGTGAAACTCTGTTTCAAATAATAATAATAATAATAATAAAATAAAACAAAATAAAATCAGCCCAGGCATGTGCACACACACATGCATATGCGCACGCACCGTGCAGGCCCACTGTTTGGCCCGTAAGAGCAGCCTTCCTCCCCAGGACACCTGGCATGTTACATGCCTCCACCATCTGGCATCTCTGGTCCACCCCTCCCTGGAGGAAACAATGAGGCTACTGTGACCCACACAGAATTCTGGTAGCCTCTGAGGTCACCACAGAGATAACCTCACCACCCCCTGCACCAGGAGCACAAGTCTGTGGAAGCCAGCCATGGGTGACCATCCTTGATCCTCTCTCTGGCCACCCAGGGAAAGGCGAGGGCCGGAGCCCAAGAGGAAGCCTCAGGGAGGACCAGCAACCAGGACGCACCTCAGCCATCATGCAAAGAGCAGCCCAGTGGAGACTGCCAGCTGCCCTGGAGGTCCTTGCACCCAAGACATTTCACCTACCCCAGGGAGAGAAGCCGAAAGGCACTTCGCCACTGTCCCTGTCAGTGCCCTTGACCTCAAATACTGCCTTGAGTGGAGGCCAGCAGGGCAGCGTGTCCCTAGCAAGAGAGCGACTGGGCAATGCACCTGTGCCAAAGCCTGCCAGAAGCCCAGCATATCCAAGGTGATCCTGAGGGCTGTGGCAGACAAGGGGACCTGCAAGTATGTGTCCATGGCCACCCTGAAGAAGGCTGTTTCCACCGCGGGCTACGACATGGCCCGAAATGCCTATCACTTCAAGCGTGTGCTCAAGGGGCTGGTGGACAAGGGCATGCTCAGCAGGTGACCAGCAGGGGGCCTCTGGCTCCTTCACCCTGGGCAAGAAGCAGGCCTCCAAGTCCAAGCTCAAGGTCAAGAGACAACAGCAGCAGAGGAGGCGCTCTGGGCAGTGCCTCTCTGGGCAGTGCCGCTCTGGGCAGTGCCCCTTTGGACAGCGCAGGTCACTACTGGGCTCCAAACAGGGGCACAAGTGACTTGTCAAGAGGGTTCAAAGGATCGCCCAGTGCCACTGCAATTAACGAGGCAGGCCGGGCAAGCAGTCAGGGGTGCCAAGCCCGCCATTGGCTCAGTGCAGTGAGAATAAAAGGAAGCTAACATTTCACATCTGCCTCCTGGAATCTGGGGTTCAGGGGAGTGGGAGAGGAAAAGGGCTGGGGGCACAGAGGAGGGGTAAGGCCATGAGTAGGAGAAACCAGGCCAAAATAAGAGAGGAAGGATTTGGGAAAGGCTGGCAGAGTTGGAAGCATTCATAGACACCAGCTAGTCCAACCGCGTGGTCTTGCAGGTGGAGCATCTGAAGCCAGAAAGAAGGGTCACGGAGTAATTGTGTGGCAGAGCCCGGCCTGGACCGCAGGTGTCTGACTCATACTGATACTGGGAGTCTCTTAAGTTGCTTCTCAAGCCCTTTCCCCCAGAGTGGCAGTAGCTCCCATTCCCCTGTGCCACAACAGGCTCTTCTTTTTTGGGGAAAAGAGTCTCACTCTGTTGCCCAGGCTGGAGTGCAGTGGCACAATTACGGCTCACTGCAGCCTCAACCTCCCAGGCTCAAGCGATTCTCCTATCTCAGCCTCCCAAGTAGCTGGGACCACAGGCATGCTCCACCATGCCTGGCTAATTAAAAAAAAATTTTGTTGAGATGGGGTCTCACTGTGTTGCCCAGGCTGGCCTCAAACTCCTGGGCTCAACCAATCCTCCCACCTCAGCCTCCCAAAGTGCTGGGATTACAGGCATGAGCCACCACACCCAGCTCACTAGAAACTCTTCTATGGACACCAGCAGATAAGAAGGCAGAGTCAGGAAAGATCAGGCCCAGCATCCAGCCAGCCCGGGGCTAGGACTCAGAGGTCACCCCAGAATGATTTATTTTGTCTCTGCTGTTCATGGCATAGTTTGGGGGTGGGGGTCCAACAACTGTCTAGGTGGGCTCCCACCCCACCCCCTGCTTTCCTTTACTCACTCAGAGGTAGCCAGGTCTCTCTTCAGCCTGTGGGAAAGTGAAGGAGAGGGTTAGCCCAGCTCTGGGCTTCACCCCAAGGTGCCCCAGGGCTCCAGTGTGTGTGGAGGTCAGTGTGCGATTATCCACAATGCCCTCCTGGTGCCAGGCCAGGCAGGTCTCAAGCCCTAAGTTGCCTACAAAGGGGCCCCACACTCCTTTTGTGCCTGAGAACCCCATTCCCAGGGCGTCTGGGTCCCACACAGCACAGGTGCCACCAGGAGTCCCATGGGTGTGAGCTCCAGCAGGTACTCCCCTGCCCTTCATGCCCACACTCACCTTCCCTCCCGCCGGCAGCACATGACGTAGGCCAGCAGCAAGGTGAGAAGCAGGGCCACCAGCAGGGGCACCAGGAGGGTGACCAGAGCATCCACCAAGAAGTCACGGTCTGGGGCCTCAGTGGGTGGGCAGAAGAACGGGTCATACTCCAGGATCCCATCGCCTGGGGTGGGCATCTCATCTGCAGGCTCCGGGACTGACTTATCCACCTGCACAGAGAGTTCAGGGCTGATGCAGGAAGTGGCTGGCTGGACACAGAGGTCCCCAGAAACAGGGCAGGGGCCAGGACTAGGGGGCAGGAGACACAAAGTCCAGCAGAGGCAGGACAGTGCACTGGTTAATGCACAGCTCTAGGGTCTGACCTACTGGTTTGAATCGAGACTCAGACAAGTGCTTAGCTAGGATGATTATGTGCCTCTGTTTCGTCACCTCTGAAGTCAGAAGGATAATAGTAGCACCTGTCTCCTGGAGTGGTGGTGAGCATAAAATATGTTGATGGGACAGTGCCCAGCACATAGCAAGGGCTCAAGAATGTTGTCAATTACCAGTCACTGGCTGTGGACCCTGAATGAGTCCCTGCTCTGTTGGTCAATTCACAGGAACAGAGTACACCAGCAGTGGGATCCTGTGAACCTCAGCTCAGTATCCAAAAAGCTGTTGTGAGCATCTTTGGTTTATAGTGTGAAGAGTTCTCAGATCCTTGTTGTAAGTGGGTTTGCTAGGTAGAACCTTAGAGAAAATCAGACAGAGCTGTCACGCAGAGGCCCTTGGTAGGGAAAGGGTTTGGGAACCAGATTATGACATAGCTGTTGGCCTGGGCGGATCTGGAGCGCGGGAGTTGGAGACCCCACGTGTGGATTGCGGACTCTGTCGCCCTCTTGTGGGAGTAAGGTAGAACTTCAGGCGGTGTGTGTGTGTGTGTGTGTGTGTGTGTGTGTGTGTTTGTGTGTGTGTGTATCATCAGACTAAGCCTGTGGGCAATACTGAGAGTATCAGAGAAAGAAATGGGGACTGGAGCAATCAGAGAGACGGAGGTAGGAAGAGGCATGTGAGGGAAGGGGGACGGTGATGGGGGACCATGCCCCAACCCACCCCTGGACCCAGGATCCCTCCTCACCAGGGTCACATTGCACCAGTCAACGCGGAAGTGGGGAGCCAAGGTGTCGTAGCAAGACAGAAGTGGAGGCTGGCCCTGGGCACAGCGGGCGTGGCTATCGGGGGATGCCACCATCTTCAGGCAAGTAGAGAAAGGTGAGGCAGAACCCACCTTAATGTACACCCTGGGACCAGATAGAAGTCACTGTCAGCAGAGTGGGGGCAGGGGGCACCAGGCACCACTCTGCAGGGGTTGTTGAAACCGTCCTGATTGTAGGCTATGACCTGGGGATGGGATGGGGGAGACGGCTAGGAGGGAGGATTAAGGGAGGAACATGGCACAGCTGGGGTCTGGCAGGAGTCACAGTCCTCCCAGAGATCTGAGGTCATGGTGAGAGTACCCAGAGCAACCCATTCTTCTAGGGGGCCTTACCCTCCCCACTAAGGAATGTCTTTTAATGGATGGATCTGGTATGTCCTCATGAGGCACCGGGAAGTACAGAGTTCAAGGTAACTAGGGTCTGGACTCTGGAAGGACAAGGAGATGGGGGGGTAGCCAGAGGGGAGTGGAGAGTGGTGTGACGCTGGGAGGTGGAGATATGCATGGTAAAGCCCCACCTGGAAATTAGGGAGACCCTTGTTCTATGCCTGCCACAAGCAGCAGCATCCTCTTTCAGGAAGTCCTCTAGGGTTGCACACCTACCCTTCTTTTCGGCCCTCAATGGGAAGGGGGACACGGCCCCCACGGTCCAAGGCAGAAGTGATGTTGAGCAGCTGAAGCTCTCCCGGCTCCCAGAGTCCCCCCAAGGCTGAGAGGAAGCGGCTGGCAGGGGCTGAGGGCAGCACCTCCTCCACATCATGGCTGCGCACCAGGAACTCAGCTTGGTACGGCAGCAGGGGGCCTGGGAAGGCCAGGTGGACACCTCAGGCTGCACCCAGACCCAGCTCTGCCCCGCGAAGTCTCCCCGAAGCTCCTCCTCACATCCCCGCACACCCCTTCAGGCCCCTCAGTGTCCCATCCATCACAGACCCCAACGAGCCAAGGCCCCGTAGTCTCTGCAACGCAACCGGTAACAGAACTCCAGAGCCTGGAACCCCACCCAGCCCAGCATCCATTCTCTAAGGCCTTGTCCCCACTTTCCAGGATGCCCTGCTCCACTCCTCTCCAAGCCTCTCCCGTCCACAGCCCCCTCCCTTTCCAGGGGAGGTCCCCCAAGACTGGCATTGGTGAGGAAAGGATGGGGCACAGCTAGAGGTACCTTCCGAGTCCCCAATCTCCAGCACCAGCCTCTGCCGAGTGGTATCAAAGCTGTCCCGATTGTAGGCTGTGACCTGGGGGATGGGATAGACACCTGAGAGGTGGATTAGGGGAGAAACGTGGCACAGTGGGGGCCTGGCAGGAGAGGACTCAGATACCAAATTAGAGGTATGTAAATTATATGTAAATGACTGTGAAGGAGCACCCAATCCGACTGGTAAGGCTGCTCCTAGGAGGCCACGCTGGCCCACCCCTATGATTTTCTCAGGGTCCCTGACGGCACCTCAATGACCTGGCGCCCACGATCTTCTGGGGTGGCAGAGCCGTAGAGGAAGCCAGGGTGGTGCGGGCTGCGCTGGGTGTAGCGGAGCCACCGGGGCAGGTCTGGGTGTCCCTGGAGGTGGGCGTGGTAGGTGATGCGGACAGCCGGTGGGACAGCTGGTGGAAGCGAGGAGAGGGGATTAGAGTCACAGCAGGAGCCCTCCAGGGTCCACCCCAGCCCTCCCGCCTGGGTGCCTGTCAGGCCGCTCACCGACGTGCTCAGGAAGGCTCAGAAAGGTCTCATGGTCCAAGGTGTGCACAAAGACACGGCCCACAAGTGGGTATAGCGTGGTCTGCTGGGCCTCGGTGTCCCCCAGTCCTGCCAGGAGAACTGTGGGGACCCCACAAGTCCCAAACACACAGGCCAGCCTCAGTCCTGGGCAGGGGATAAGATCCCTTCCCCACCAAGTCCTTGGAGCCCCTAAGGGACCAAGAGAAGCGCTTCCTTTGCTGCCTCCCAGGAAGGGATTGGGGTGGGGGTGAGGGAGCAGGCCCTGCTGGGTTAGACATTTTAAATGTCTGGGTTGTGGGATTCGTGGGAGAGCCTCTCCCACAACCTTTCCATTCCTTGTTTCAGGCCCCTATTAATGGTGCAGTGGGCAGGGACTGATGTTTGGGAAGTGTGTGTGTGAGGGTGTGTGTGTATGTGAGGGGGTGTGTGTGTGAGGGTGTGTGTGAGAGGGTGGGTATGTGTGAGGGGGTGTGTGGGGGTGTGTGTGTATGAGGGTCTGTGTGAGAGTGTGTGGGTGTGTGTGAGGGTGTGTGGGTAAGAGTGAGAGTTGTATGTGTGAGGGTGTGTGTGTGACGGTGCATGTGTGAGGGTATGTGGGTGTGCATGGGTTGTGTGATGGTGTATGAAGGTGTGTGTGTGTCAGGGTGTGTGTGAGGGTGTGTTTGGGGGTGTGTATGTGAGGGTGCATGAGGGTGTGTGTGAGGGTGTGTGTGAGTGAGGGTGTGTGTGGGTGTGTGTGAGGGTGTGTGAAGGTGTGTGGGTGTGTGTGAGGGAGGGTATGTGTGAGGGTGTGTGTGTGAGGGTGTGTGAGGGTGTGTGTGAGGGTGTGTGAAGGTGTGTGGGTGTGTGTGAGGGAGGGTATGTGTGAGGGTGTGTGAGGGTGTGTGAGGGTGTGTGTGAGGGTGTGTGAGGGTGTGTGTGAGGGTGTGTGAGGGTGTGTGTGAGGGTGTGTGAAGGTTGTGTGTGAGGGAGTGTGAGGGTGTGTGTGAGGGTGTGTGAAGGTGTGTGTGATCGTGTGTGAGGGTGTGTGAGGGTGTGTGAGGGCATGTGTGTATGTGTGTGAGGGTGTGTGTGTGTGGATGTGTGTAAGGGTGTGTGCAAGGGTGTGTGAGAGTGTGTGAAGGTGTGTGTGATGGTGTGTGAGGGTACGTGTGAGGGAGGGTGTGTGTGAGGGTGTGTGAAGGTGTGTGCAAGGGTGTGTGCGAGGATGTGTGAGGGTGTGAGTGCAGGTGTGTGTGAAGGTGTGTGAAGGTGTGTGCCAGAATGTGTCTGAGGGTGTGCATGAGTGCGAGTGTGTGAAGGTGTGTGCAAGGGTGTGTGAGGCGGGTATGTGCGAGGGTATGTGAGGGTGTGTGAGTGTGGGTGTGTGAAGGTGTGTGAGAGGGTGTGTGTGAGGGTGTGTGAAGGTGTGAGTGAGGGTGTGTGAGGGTGTGTGAAGGTGTGTGGGAAGGTGTGGGAGGGTGTGTGTGGGTGTGTGGTGTGAGGGTGTGTGTGGGTGTGTGGTGTGAGGGTGTGTGTGGGTGTGTGGTGTGAGGGTGAGTGTGGGTGTGTGAAGGTGTGCATGTGAGGGGGTGTGTGATGGTGTGAGGGTGTGTGTGAGGATGTGTGAGGATGTGTGAGGGTGTGAGGGTGTAATGTGAGGGTGTGTGAGGATGTGAGAGGGTGTGTGAAGGTGTAAGGGGGTGTGTGAGGGTGAGGGGGTGTGTGAGGGTGTGTGTGGAGTGTGTGAGGGTGTGTGAGGGTGTGTGTGAGTGAAGGTGTGTGTGAGGGTGTGTGTGAGGGAGGGTGTGTGTGAGGGTGTGTGAGGGTGTGTGTGAGGGAGGGTGTGTGTGAGGGTATGTGAGAGTGTATGAGGGTGTGTGAGAGTGTGTAGGGGTGTGTGAGGGTGTGTGTGAGTGAAGGTGCGTGTGTGAGGGTGTGTGAGGGTGTGTGTGAGTGAAGGTGTGTGTGAGGGTGTGTGTGAGGGAGGGTGTGTGTGAGGGTATGTGAGGGTGTGTGTGAGGGAGGGTGTGTGTGAGGGTATGTGAGGGTGTATGAGGGTGTGTGAGAGTGTGTAGGGGTGTGTGAGGGTGTGTGTGAGTGAAGGTGCGTGTGTGAGGGTGTGTGAGGGTGTGTGTGAGTGACGGTGTGTGTGTGAAGGTGTGTGAAGATGTGGGGGGGGAGTGTGTGAGGGTGTGTGAGAGGATGTGTGAGGGTGTGTGTGAGGGTGTGTGTGGGGGGTGTGTGAGTGAAGGTGTGTGTGTGAGGGTGTGTGTGAGTGAAGGTGTGTGTGTGAGGGTGTGTGTGAGAGGGTGTGTGAAGGTGTGGGGGGAGTGTGTGAGGGTGTGTGAAGGTGTGTGTGAGGGTGTGTGTGAGGGTGTGTGTGTGAAGGTGTGTGAAGATGTGGGGGGGGTGTGTGTGAGGGTGTGTGAGAGGATGTGTGAGGGTGTGTGTGAGGGTGTGTGTGGGGGGTGTGTGTGTGAGGGTGTGAAAGGCACTGGGAAAAGAATCCCATGCTAAATGCCCAAGAGCCCGTAGGAGAGGAAGAGGGGGCCCGGAGCCTACAGAAGGGGAAGGGTAGCCATTCTGTGCCTGGAGACCCCACCTTCCTCCCCTGAAATACAGGGAAGGAAAAGGCCTGCCCTAGAGGCCAGTAGGAGCTGAGCAAAAGGAATCCTAAGCCCAGGAGAGGAGCAGAGGACTTGGCCGCCAGCTCCACACTCCCTCCCAGGGCCAAATTTAGCCTCTGGGCTCAGAAGCTGCTGCCCAGCCAGCTCATTAAAGGGTCCGCGACCCTCTGGGCTTGCGCTGTCAAACTCACCCCCGCCCTAGGACACCTCCAGCTCTCAGAGCTCCCAGCCCCCTCATCCCAGAGCCCAGCTCCCAGCCCCATTCCCTGGAACCCCAGCCGGCCATGGCATTAACACCCCAAAGCCCTTCTGGCCCCTGCCTCACCCAACCCAGATCCCTGTTCTGCGGGCCCTCCATACCTCCATCTTACCACCCCTAAATCCTACCCCCTCAGCCCAGGCCTCCCCCTTGAGCAAGGCCCCAACTTGCCCACGAGGAGAGGAGTCCAGAAGAGTGTCACAGCCATGGCTGCCCGGCCTGGCCCGCCCCATGAGTGACAGAGACAGGGGGCAGGGAGGAGAGGAGGGAAGGAGGGAGGTGGCTTGGGGCAGCTGGGTGCCAGCATCAGCCTCCCCTCCCTGCCTGGAGCAGGCACTGAATCTGGGATAGACACGCTCATCACATTCATTGTCCCTCCGATCGTCCCCTCCAGTGGCCACAGTGTTTTCTAAACCACCAACCTGGCCACCTCCATCCTTCCTTAAAACTCTAATGCTTCTCATGGCCCCTGAGTTCCCAGCTCATCCCCAGTTGGTGGCTTTCTGGCCCGTCCTGAAACTGGTCAGTTGGTCTAGAATCCCATCCTCTGCCCCCACCTTCCCAACCCCAGGCCCCTGCCCAGCCTCACTCCGCTCCTGCCTAGCTTGGCAGACTCTCTCAAGTCTCCATGCCATCACCCAGGCTGTTCCCTCTGCCTGCAATTCCCTTCCCATCTTGATTCAAGCAGCAACCTTCCAGTCACCTTTCCAGACTCTGCACAGATGTCCTCTCCTCTCTGAAGCCTTTCTGACCTCCCTTCCTCTGTTAGGCCAAGCTGGGTGACCCCTCAGCCCCTGCGTGCTTTCCTGGGCACAATCCCACCGCACAACACTGCTCCAAGCTCCTCGAAGACTAGGATCTTGTCATGTTTGTATCCTTGGGCCTGGCACAGGGCCTGGAAACTAGTAGGTGTAGCCGGCTGGTGGCAGTTTCCTTAACAGCAAATGTAGGTGCCATCCACCCAGCCTTTATCCCCAGTCCAAGCACTTCAGTTGGAAGTCTAGCAAACCCGGGACAGGACCAGCCAGGTAGAGACAGCTGAGCGGAGGAGGCGCCTTCTCTGGCCCATGGAGTCAGGGCTCAGTGCACAGACTCGGAAGCCTGGAGGTGGGCACGAGTCCCACCTTGGCCACTTGCTGGGGATGCAGCCTTGAGTGTGCCATTTGCCCTCTAGCCCATTTCCACAACTATAAACTGGCAAGAATAGTGCTTGCCTCTTGGCATCATTGTGAGGACTCCACAAAGTAATGAATGCAGTGCATATTTATGGAACACCTGCTATGTATCAGACATTGAAGTTGCAGAGGTAGGCAAACCTCTGCCCACGTGGAGGTCACCTGCCTGTGGGTAATGCCAGCTAGCCCTGCCAGTTACTGTGCTGAGAGTCTTACATATATCTACCTATATTACCTCATTCCACCCCCTCAGCAGTTCCATGAGGCAGGTATTATTACTGTGCCCATTTAACAGGTGATAAAACTGAGGCACAGGGGTGTATACCTTCCCCAAGGCCACATTGCTGATGAGTAGAATGCAGGCAGATGGCTTAGCCCAGTGCCTGACTCAGTCAATGACAACTGCCGATGTACTTGCCGGCCCCGCTTGCCCTTCCTTCCTGCCTCTGCCAAAGGATCTCAGTCCAGGGGTGATGGGGCAGGGTGTCCTCTCCCCACGTCTCCTACTTAGGGCAGGCACAGGGGCACTCTCCCCAGGTGCCCTGAGAAGGGAGCAGGGACCTATGGCTGCCAGGGTTCCCAAATCCTTGGTGCCTGTGTGAGCGCTCCTCCAGGGCCTCAAGATGACAACAAAATACTCCAGGCAAGGATCGCTTGGGTCCAGCCTAAGGGCACAGGTGTTGGCCTGCAGATGGGGTGACTGGTAGGCAGGTTACTCAGTCCTTGTCCCTTCCTCTCTCTCTCTCTCCACCCGCCTGACCTGCTCATCCCTGGAGAGTCACCAAATTCCAGAGTCAGCGTCCCCTCGGGCAAGGTGGCATTTGTCCCAGCATCACCTGGCCATCTCTCTGTCTTCTCAGAGACAGAGGGAGGGAGGAAGAAAGGTTCTGGATGCAGAGGGAGAGTCTGAGGGCTCTGGGGGAGCAGGCAGAAGTGCCAGCGCCCGGGCACCTGCCCAGCCTCACCCCTGAGCCTCTCCATGTGACTCCCCGCCCCCCACTGTCCCCCTAACTATTTTTGGAGCCACCCACTCAGCTGTCTTAAGGTAGCAGTGCCTGGCCCCAGTGTCACCAGGCCCTTGGAGGCCAGCCTTCCTTAATGAAAAGCTGCAGCCACTTCCCCATCGGATCTTCCTTGCCCAATTCAGGGGAGCCAGGGACTGTCCCACAAGCCAGAAAGTCCCCAGAAACCCTCCTCAGACCCCTCAGCCATCAGAGGATCTTCCCACTCAGAGCTGTCTGGTTTGCAGCCTGCTGCTTGTAACACACACAGCACCTTCTGTCTGTTGGGTCTAGGGGTGGGAAGGGAGGTCACAGGGTCTTTAAACTTCTTAGTTTGAAAAATTTACAGCATACTGTCATAAGCCCCCATGTATCTGTCACCATGCTTCAACAATTATCAACTCAGGGCCAATCTAGTTTCATCTATACCCCTCCTGATTAATTTCATCCATCAATATTTCAGTGTGTATCTTTAAATGATAATGAGTCTTTTTAACATAATTACATAACATCTTCAGTTATTAACATCATCAATAAAATTCCTTAATATCAAACTTCTAGTGTTCAAATTTCCAATTTCTCGTAAATATATATATATTTTTTACAGTGTATTTGTTTGAATCAGGATACAAAGAAGGTACACACATTGCAACTGATTGATGATTGATAGGGCTCTTTTTCTTTTTTTTTTTTTTTTTTGAGACAGAGTCTCGCTCTGTCACCCAGGCTGGGGTGCAGTGGCATGATCTCGGCTCACTGCCACCGCTGCCTCCCAGGTTCAAGCAATTCTACCTTGGTCTCCCAAGTAGCTGGGATTACAGGCACATGCCACCACACCCAGCTAATTTTTGTATTTTTAGTAGAGACAGAGTTTCACCATGTTGGCCAAGCTGGTCTCAAACTCCTGACCTCAAGTGATCCACCCACCTGGGCCTCACAAAGTGCTGAGATTATGGGTGTGAGCCACTGTGCCCAGACACGGCTCTTTTAAATTTCTTCAAATCTGTAGGTTCCCATACATCTTTCTCTCTCTTTCTTTTTTTTTTCTTTCCTTCCTTCCTTCCTTCCTTCCTTTCCTTCCTTCCCTTTCTCCCTGCTTTCTTCCTTCCCTCCCTCTCTCCTCCTTCCTTCCTTTCTTCCTTTCTTTCCTCCTTCCCCTTCCTTCCTTCCTTCCTTCCTTCCTTCCTTCCTTCCTTCCTTCCTTCCCTCCTCTCTCTCTTTCCTTGAAGGAGCCAGATAATTTCTTCTGTAGTTTTTTGTCCTCTGGATTTTGCTGATTGCACCTCTATGGTGATCTTTAACATGTTCCTCCCACCTCCATACTTCCTGTACGTTGCATTTCCTGTACATTGTTATCTCCTGTAAATCGTAGTTGGATCTAGAGGCCTCATAAGGTTTACGTTCAATTTCCTTCGTTGAGACCTCTTCATAGGTAGTGATAGTGTTCTTCCATTTGAAGGCACATCATGCGTTTCTGTGGTCTTGGCAGTGTCAGTGCCTCCGCCATTAGCTTTTTATTTTGTGTGTGTGTGCAGAATAGTGATATTCAAATTTGATCACTCTGATCACGCCTTCCTTTATTAGCTGGAATAACTATAGACAGAAACTGCCCCTTGAGATTTGGTTACTGAGTGGGAAAGTTCGTATAAGAAAGACAAGAGAAACGCTGGATTCTACCTGTATTAAACAGTTTCAGAATAAAGAGCTGACTCCCTAGCATCCTCCAAACTCTGGCCAGTCCGATCTATTTTGGTAGTAGTAGAATGATGAATACATGGTTTACACTGATCTGATTGCTTCAGTTCATTGAAACTAGGATCCCTTCTGGTGCTCATATTATCTATCTTTAGCTCTCCATTTTGTCCTCCCCAGTTGGGGCGTCGGTCGGGGTAGCTGGAAGGGTCCGGGCTCACACCCCGCCTTGCACAGCTGGTGCCTGTGCCGTGCTGCAGGCTCCACCGGGACTTCCCCGGCCTCTGCCTCACTCCTGCGGCCCAGCCCTGCCCTGAGCTAGTCGCTTCTCTGTCCTCGCCTTTTTGACATCCGCATCCGTCTCTCCAGCTCTCTGCCCCGTCTCTACCCACTAGTGCCTAAATGTAAGCCCTCTGGTCCTTTGTCCCTGTATCTCCCCATCCCAGTGAATATTTGCTGAATGAACGAATGAATGAATGAATGCTATCCAGTGTGTCTCATTCAGCTTCAGTCTCTGTGCACCTGTATCTAAATCTCTTGAAGTCTGAGGCCGTGTTTTCTTTATCTGCATCTATACGTTGCTGTGAGGGACAAAGGAAAGGGCTTCTCGTCATTGTGATCTGATTCTCGCATCTGCCTCCCAGACTCCACCCACATCTTTCTCCCCCGTCCCGTTCACCGCCTCCAGCGCAGCAACAAAGACTGCGACCCGGCCAGTCAGCCACGAGAGGGCGCATTCGCTGGCGCCTGCCCGGTCTTGCGCCTGCGCGATGTTGGGGCGGAGCGGGAGTCGGGGGCGGGATGCCTGCGGAGCGCACCGCCGGGGCTGGGGATGCGCGTCAGCAGTGCGTGCCGGGCGCCGCAGTTACAGGGGGCGACGCAGGAGGGAACCCAAGGCCACGAGCTCCATCTCGTCCTCCCCTTCCTGATCCAGAAGACGCTCTAATCTATAGGGGGACAAGAACCCGCACGGAGGCAGGGGGCTGGACATAATGATCTCTTCCCGGTCCCACCTCCACCCATCCCACCATCTGTATCAAGCCTCCGACTTCCAAGGACATTTCTATATCCCCCCCCCAGACATTTTGGGATACCAGCCTGGAGACCTAAATGTGCCCAGAATCTCCCGCCTTTTTATCGGCGAATTTCAGCCCTCAAAGGGTTCCGTGAGCCTCTGACTGCCCAAATCCATCACATGAGTTGGAATGCCAGGGACCATTCCCGGCCAAACGTTAGCTTACAGGAGAAAGAGAGAAGAGGAGGGACTGTTCGAGGTGCCTCGGCACTATGCCTGCACAGCTGGATCTCTGCACACGGAGCCCTGGGCCGTTTCCACCCAGACGCTCCCACTCCATCAAGCGGGGGTAAGAAGGATCAATGAGATAATGGAAGCGAAAGGGCTTTGCTAACTGTAAAGCTCTGGAGAAAGTAAGGGTGTTTTATTTATTTATAACTGACAGTGCAAGGTAATAGCTGCCCAGGGCCAGCCCACAGGCAAAGCCCAAGCCCAAATCTAAAGTCAGATTTAGAAGTCACCATTCACTGATAGAAGGATTGGGAAAATAAGGCCAGGCACCGTGGCTCACGCCTGTAATCCCAGCACTTTGGGAGGCCAAGGTGGGCAGATCCCGAGATCAGGAGTTCCAGACCAGCCTGGCCAACACGGTGGAAACGCCATCTCTTCTAAAAATAATTAACCCGACGTGGTGGTGGGCGCCTGTAATCCCAGGTAATCAGGAGGCTGAGGCAGGAAAGTCTATTGAACCCGGGAGGCAGAGGTTGCAGTGAGCTGAGAGCGTGCCATTGCACTCCAGCCTGGGTGACAGAGCGAGGCTCCATCTCAAAAAAAAGTTTAAAAAAAGAAGGATTAGGAAAATAAGAGGCAAACGTCTCTGACATCTTCTGTAGACTGAATGATTATTTATGCAGAAAATCAAGAGATTCTACAGGCATATTATTAGAGTGATTAAGTGAAGTCATGCTGGACAAAGGTCAACATCCAAATACAAAAAACCATATAAAATTCAGCAGTGTTTCTATGCACTAGCAATAATTAATTAGAAATCATAGTATCTTTTCAAAAATAAATCATTCACAATAAAATTAAAATTGTACAGAACCCAGAAAAAAATTACAAAATACATCGCAAGATATTTAGGAAGTAAAACATAGGCTACGATAGTAATAAATGGAGAGCCATAGAGAAGTATTAGGTTAGGGATGAGACGCCTCAATGTTATGAAGCCGATTCTCTCCACATTAATCTGTTGATTCATTGCAGGTCCAATAAATATCCCAACACGATTTTTCACAGAGCTAGGCAAACTGATTCTAAAATTCATAGAGAAGAGCAAAGACCCAAGAAAAAAGTAGACAATTCTGAAAAAGAATAAGGAAACAGACCTGGCACTAACAAATACCAAGACTTTTTTGAAAGCGATAATAATTAAAACAATGTGGTATTGGTGTCGGGCTAGACAAAGGGATCAATAGAATAGAGTGCCCAGAAACAGATCCAAGTATATGTGGGAATGTGATTTATGATAGTGGCAGCACTGCAACTCAGTGAGAGAAAATAGGCTTCAATAAAACGTGTTGTGACAATTGGCTTTTCCTATGAAAAATCTTCACACCATCCATAAATATGAATTCCAGATGGATTAAAGACCTAAAAGTGAAAAACAAAACTTTAAAATCATTAGGAGAAAATGTAGGAGACCTAAGGGTAGGAAAGCATTTCTTAGACAAGAGACGCACTCAAAAAAGATCGGCCGATTTTTATTACATTACCCGCCAAAAACCCTCTGCTATGAAAATGACATTACGAATAAAGTTAAGAGACAAGGAGCAGCCTGGGTGGCAATGGTGACAGCATACACAACAGATAAAGGGTTAGCATTCATAATATAAAGACCTCCTAGGAATCTACAAAATTAGCTGGGCATGGTGGTGTGCACCTGTAATCCCAGCTATGTGGGAGGCTGAGGCAGGAGAATCACTTGAACCTGGGAGGCAGAGGTTATAGTGAGCCAAGATTGCGCCATCGCACTCTAGCCTGGGCAACAAGAGCAAAACTCTATCTTAAAAAGAAAGAAATAAAGAAAAAAAGACTTCCTAGGAGTCAATATGGAAAAGACAGAAGTTTTATTTTATTTTTATTTCTTCTTCTTTTTTTTTGAAACAGGGTCTCGCACTGTCACCCAGGCTGGAATGCAGTGACACAACCTCGGCTCACTGCAACCTCTGCCCCTCCAGGCTCAAGTGATCCTTCCACATCAGCCTCCCAAGTAGCTGTGACTACAGGCACATGCCACCATGCCCAGCTTATATATATATATGTGTGTGTCTAAAACATATATATTTAATATATATAATAAGTAATATATAAAATATATATGTATTTTTTTTTTGGTAGAGATGGGATTTCACCACGTTGCTCAGCCTTGTCTCAAACTCCTGGGCTCAAGCAATCTTCCCATCTTGGCCTCCCAAAATGCCAAGATTACAGGTGTGAGCACCCACACCTGGCCTATCTTTTTTCCTTCACGGTACTCATCAAGTAGTAAGGACAGACATTTTTTGTGCCACTCCAAATAGCATCCCTTCCTTCTTCCTTGATAATCAGAACCGCATTCTGATTCAGGGGTTTGGGCTTTGTGGGAGGCTTGGCCTTCCTCAGCCCCATCAGGTGAATGATGATTGGTCTAAATATAGCATGATAATTTAGTTCCTCTGGTCAATGATTAGTTTAGGTGTGAACGTTTATGCAATTCTGGAAGGTCTCCTGCTGGGGACCCCTGGAAAAGAGACTAATAAGAAAGCATCCAGTTTCTTCTGTCTCTGACGTTGTTGTCTGCACAAGAAAGGCAGCCATCTTGGGACCACGAGGGGGCCAGTCTAAGAGACAAATCAACACAATGAGAGGGTGTTGGAAAAAGACAAAAAGAACCTGGTCCTTGATGTCACAGCGGGGCCTCTGAATTAACCACCCCCAGGACTTCTTGTTATGTGAGCTAATAAACATTCCTTTTTGCTTAAACCCCTTCTAGTTGGGCTTTCTGTTGTAACTTGCACCAAAAACTACAATAGGATAGCAAAGGATATGAACATAAGTGATTTGCCTGGAGGAAACCCACATGGTCAATGAGAATAAGATGCTCAACCTCATAGGCAGGGAATGCAGCTGCAAATGAGATGCCACTTCATGCCCATCAGATTGGCAAACATAAGTCTAACAAGAGCAAAAGTTGGCAAGGACGTGGTCAAACAGGATGTCTTATACAAACGCTGGTGGTGAAAGGATCAATTGGTTCAGCCACTGTAGAGAGCAGTTTGGCAGTACTAGTCAACTTCAAAGTGTGCCTGCCCGACAAGCCTAGCTTTCTAATTCTAAGTATATGCCCTAATAATGGGTTCAGAGAAAAGTCCAAGCATGTTAATTGAAGCCCTGTTTATATAATAGCAAAACAGGCCAGGCACAATGGCTCATGCCTGGAATCCCAGCACTTTATGGGAGGCCGAGGCGGGCAGATCACTTGAGCTCAGGAGTTTGAGACCAGCCTGGCCAACATGGTGAAACCCCATCTCTGCGAAAAATACAAAAATTAGCTGGGCACAGTGGCATGTGCCTGTAATCCCTGCTACTTGGGAGGCTGAGGTAGGAGAATCGCTTGAACCTGGAAGGCAGAGGTTGCAGTGAGCCAAGATTGCGCCATTGTACTCCAGCCTGAGAGACAGAGCGAGACTCCATCTCAAAAATAAATAAATAAATAAATAGCTATAATAGCAAAACATAGAAACCTAAACACCCAATTGATAAATACATTGTGGCTTATTCTCCTGATAAAATAATCAACAGAAGTTAAAATGAACAAATCAAATGAACAAATGTGGCTACATTGTAAAAAACATGTTGACTGGAAAAATGGTACACATAGTACGATGGCCATTGCATAATTTTTTTTTTTTTTTTTTTCAGGGTCTTGCTCTGTCACCCAGGCTGGAGTGCAGAAGTACAGTCATAGCTCACTGCAGCCTGGAACTCCTGGGCTCAAGTGATTCTCCCACTTCAGTCTCCTGAGTAGTCAGGACTATAAGTGCACACCTGGCTACTTTTTTATTTTTTTGTAGAGATGGGGTCTTGCCATGTTGCCCAGGATGGGCTTGAAATCCTGGCCTCGAGTGATCCTCCCACCTCAGCCTCCCAAAGTGCTGAGATTAGAGGCACGAGACCCTGTACCTACCCTTGTTACATAAAGTTTTAAAATACATGATTCTAGGCCAGGCACAGTGGCTCATGCCTATAATCCCAGCACTTTGGGAGGCTGAGGTGGGCAGATTACTTGAGGTCAGGAGTTCGAGACCAGTGTGGCCAACATGATGAAACCCTGCCTCTACTAAAAATACAAAAATTAGCCGGGCATGGTGGCACAGGCCTGTAATCCTAGCTACTCAGGAGGCTCCGGCAGGAGAATTGCTTGAACCTGAGAGGCAGAAGAGGGGAATGGGGACTTATATGGGTATGGAGTTTCAGCTCTGGAAGATGAAAGTAAGTTCTAGAGATGGATGGTGGTGGTGGTTGCACAACAATGTGGTTATACTTAATGCCAATGACCTGTACACATAAAATGGTGAATTTTATATCTCTAGTTTGCTACAATTAAAATATAGTAATGCAAAAATTATGGTCTAGAAAAGCTGTATTCCAAGTGTGCCAGTGTTGGGGAAGGTGGACAATGGAACTGGGGAGAAAGAAAAGGGGGCTTGACAATTTTTTTTTTTTTGAGACAGAGTCTCGCTATGTTGCCCAGGCTGGAGTGTAGTGGCGCGATCTCGGCCCACTGCAAGCTCCGCCTCCCAGGTTCATGCCATTCTCCTGCCTCAGCCTCCCGAGTAGCTGGGACTACAGGCGCCTGCCACCATGCCCAGCAAATTTTTTTTGCACTTTTAGTAGAGACTGGGTTTCACTGTGTTAGCCAGGATGGTCTCGATCTCCTGACCTTGTGATCTGGCCCCCTCGGCCTCCCAAACTGCTGGGATTACAGGCGTGAGCCACCGGGCCCAGCCAAATATTCTATTTTATATGTAAAAACCCAAAGCAAAAATGACACATTGCTAGCATTTGTAAATTCTCTCACATGATTCTTTGAAGGCTTCTTACTGTTAAAGAAACTTTCAAAGTAAAAGTAAAAAAGTAAGAATAATAAATGAACATTTTTGTAGAAAAAAGAGGTCTCTGAAGTAGAACTGCCCTGAAGTGCAGGATTTCTCACCCCACACCTCACTCCAAAGCCACCTGCGTACTGGGCACTGAGTGTGGGAGACCTGAGAGCTGGTGTTCTGGAGGCTGCACCTGCGCCAGGCAGAGCCTGGCGGGCTAGTGGGGATGGAGATGGCGGGATGCTGTTTCCCTTGACCCAGGGCAGATGAGGCAAAGGCTGGCAGGAAAAGGTGTCTCCGAGAGCCAGTCGCCTTCTCAGGCACCCACTGCACAAGATCTGGAGAGCAGATGAAACACAGGAACCATCCAAATACAGAAATGTGTATGATTAGCAGTGAGAGCAGGCAGTAGAAAGAGTTCTTTGAATTTGCTGATGACAAAATATATTGCCTAATCTTTCTGATTATTTTTTTTTCTTTGACCTCCCTGCATATCTCTAGAGCTCCCACGGCTACGGTCTGTCTGCCTTGCAAAATACATATTTACAGGCCCTCTAAGCCCAGCTAAATATAGGCTTTCTTTTAAAGCAACTGATGATTTGGAGAAATCTTTCCTCTGTCCCACCCCTTCCCCCGCCCCCCAACACACACACCCTGACTCCTCCTACCGAGTCTTCCTCCCCAGTCTCCAAGATGTATCTGAACTTTCCAAGAGCCACTGGAGCAAGTGTGGAGAGTGATAGAAAGAAACCGGGTACAGCACAGGGAACCAGCAGCAAGGCAGTCTCCTGGCTGTGAGAGGACCCTAAGGGACCCCTCTCCCTGCAGGGACAATGAGGGGCTTGAGGCACCCACAGGCAGGAGTGAAAAACCCTTTGGGAAGTAGAGAAGAGAGGTCAACCCAAGAGTGACCCCCAAAGATTTGGAGAAGCTGTAGGCAAGGGGTGTTTATATTTCAGAATTTCACATAATGAACCTTAAAAAAAGAGAGCCCCAAAGTCCTGTGAAGACACACATAGAAATACACATCCTAAGCCACACCTGCCCGCACATGCATGCAGGCGCACACCCCTACATGTGCCTGCGTACCCTGCAATCAGTAACAGCCAACACTCTGAGCCCCCTTTTAGTGCCTTATGCATTGAGGACCCATTTATTCTTCACGACAACTCTATGAAGTTGATATATTATCTCCATCTTATAGAAGGAATTTGTTGAAGTCCCTTAGCTGGGGAATGGCAAGTTGGAGATTCTAACAAAGATGGCCCGACTTCAAGGCCTGTGTTCTGCTGTGCTCCATGCACAAAAGTGAGGGGACACCTACGGTTATCTATGCTCAGGAGACAGTCAAGTTGAGTTTTTTGAGGAAACTTAGGCTTTGGGAGGGGACATGACTAGCCCACAGTCATTCAGCAAATGAGGGCAGCTAGGACTCAATTCAGACCTCATGAACCCTAGCCTGGTCTGTTTCCTCTAAAACTAGGTATGTCACTCCTCAGCTTTCGTCATTCTCCCTGTGAAGAAGTCAGCCAAGGGTCACTAAAGGCCCCTCCAACACTGACATCCTGGATTTGAGGTGTACACACACAAGCATACCTTTCCAGCATCCTAGAAGCAGCCCAAATCCCTGGCAGAGGACAACCCATGAGGGAGAGCAACTGGGTGGGGACCACTGGCTCACCACACAAGGATCCAAGTGCAGGGTCTAGGCCAGCCTCTGCTTAGATGACCGTGGCCAAGGAAAAACCGCTTTTAGAAGCTGAGTCTCAAGGCCCCAGGGCTGGAAAGAGAAGCCAGCCTTGGCACCCAGCCTGGGCCTGTGCCCAGGGCGCTGAGGGCTCGGGACTTATCACTCATCAGGCCTCTCCCTGCCTTCATCACCATCTTTGCAGTTACACCTGGTGTTTAAAACTAGCAAGCCTTGGGGAAGAATCCTAACAGAGCATCTTCCCAAGGGCCCTCATCAGATTTGGGGGTGTGTGGGAAAGCCATGGCGGGGGCGGTTACCAGGAGGAGAGTTGGGGGTGAATTATCTCTGCCTATTGCAGCCTCTGGCCTTTTTAGCACAGGCTGGGAAAGGCATCTCCTCCCCCACACCCTCTCTTCCGTGTCTGAGCCACTCTTGTCTCTTTCTGGGCCTTCTTTTATCCTCCCAGAGCACAGAGGAGGATAAGTGACTTGTCCAAGGTCACACAGCCAGTAAGCAGTGGAACCAAGATTTGAACGCTGGCAGCCTGGCTCCGAGGTCAACCACGCTATGCCAAGGCAAATGTAAGGAAGGAACTTCCATCCAAAGACCACCAGGCAACTTGGCCATCAAAGTCTCTTCCATGAAGACAAAGGAAAGAGAAAGGATGGTGAAATTATCCTGGAGTGCTTCCTCACCGGAGGAAGCAGGTGAAGATGACAGCCCAGTAAATGAAAATTCGATTTAAAGCCTTCAGTTTGGATGGTAACCCTCTCAAACCCTCCTTGTTCCTATCAGGTGCCATTACTGCTCCAGACAGGCAGAGAAGGGATGGAGGGAATGATACCCCATTCTTCACCCATCTCACAGGCCAGCCAGCTTGGTGCCTGACACCAGAGAACAAGTGATGGTGAAGTACTTATTGCTCCATAAAAGCATCTTGGGAATTCTGGCCGGTGTGTTGCTCTGCTAACCAGGAGCCCATGAAATAATAATCCCACTGATGTAGCCTCAGTCCCCCAAGCTCTGGCTAGCTCCACCCTCTTGAAGCCAAACCCCCTAGAGGGATTTGTTAAAGGGGTTTGTCCAGAGACTCATAAACCTTTGGACAAGGGAGACCCAAGAGAATCCCCGTAATTCCAGTTTGCTCTAAGCTGCTACCGGAAATGCTGGAGGTCCCAGGGTCTCTGGGCCTAGCAGCTGGGCCTCAGCTCCTCCTCCCACCCTCAGAAACTGGGGGCTTCCCCACCTGGCCAGAAGCGTGGGCACAGACCCCTTGTGCTGGGACCAGTTAAGATGACTCACCACCAAGGGTGTGGGAGATTCTGGGCAGAACACAGGGGCCTGCGCCCTCCTCCAATCCACACAAGAGCTTCTGAGGACATTGTCCAAACTTCCAAACCCCAGCTGGGTGAGGTTTCTGTCTTCTCTGGACTTCTATATTGGGGTTGGGGGGCCTGTGGGGAGGGGTTTTCAAGACCCCATCTTGAGTTTGGAAATCCAAGTCCCAAAGCTTGCTCCTGACAAGGCCTTCTAAGAAGGGTTAGGGGAGAGGCTTCTTCACCCTGCCCATCCCAAAGTGCACAACTGCGGAAGGGGAATTTTCCTGGACAGCTGGGCAAAGATGCAGGTGGCATTTGGAAAGTCTGAGGTCTGGGTTCATTTCCAGCTCCAGCTCACAACCTAGCTCTTCCCTCCTGCTTAGCACCAGCCTCAGGATCAGTCCTGCCGTTCCTGGCCCCTCCCGATCCCAATATCCAGGGTTCCCAGGCGGCTTCCCCACACCCCATCCCCCACGCTGTACTCTAAGCTCTTTTGCACATGGTAACGCGTTAATATCCCACAAAACCCACACACACCCCTGCACTGGAGTGGTAAGAGGGCTCCCTTTGCCAGCCCTTCCAGGCCAGGGGGGAGAGAGTGGGAGATTAGGAAAAGGAGGAAGGGGATGGAGGGGAAGAGGGCGGGGGAGGAGGCAGAGGCCGCAGAAAGGCCTGAGATGCAGGAAGCAGCTGGGAGTGGGGGGAGGCTTTGTGCCTGAGTTGTTCTCTGGGTCCTAGGGCCCATTGTGTTCACCAGTTTCTGGGATGTGTGGACTGAACCCGCTCACCTGGACCTGTCCAGAGGGTGGACCCTCACACTCAGGGCCCAGGAAGCACCAGCACCTTAGGTGTGTATGTGGGGGGTGCAGAGAGCATCAAACAGCTTTCTGGGTTGCCAGGACAGGGGATGTGTAGGTCACTGTCACCCTCCCCACCCCCCACCCCCACCGGAACACAGTCGCCAGGATCCTTTAAATCAGAGACCCAAGTTAGAGCTCTCACTGGGAAAACTTTGGCCCCAGGCCTCTAGAATTCCTGCTCCCAAACCCTTCCTTCCGGTTTGAGAGGCAGGAGTGCCAGGGTAGGGGCCTGAAGACGGGTGCACAGCAGACAGGCGACAGGACATCCTCTCCAGACGTCTAAAGGGGCAGTTTTGATGATCCCCTGCTACTTGGATGACGGGGTCCACCTCCTTTCTTCACGACCCCTCCCCCACCATCGAAAGGTCACCAGCACTGGGCCAAGGTTTCACACCTCCAAGGGTGCCAAAGAGTCCCTGTAGTGAAGGGTTAAAATGCAGATTCCTGGGTTCAGCCTCTGAGATTCTCCTACACAAGGTTCGAGGGAGAGCTCAGAAATCTGTATTTTTACCAAGCGCCCAGCGATTCTGATGCTAAAGCCTTGAAGCACACCGAAGAGCTAGCTCCGAGGACCCTGAAGAATGAACCTCTGCCCCTCCCCACAGACCCCCTCCCCTCACATTGAGACCATCGTGGATGTACTGCCTCCGCCCAATATTTCATGGGGGTGCGGTTCTGTGGGTTGTGATAAGCCGCAGTCAGAGGTTGTGATGGAAGGGTTGAAGAGGGCTGGCCAATGTCCGGGGGCAGAGGAAGGCTCTCAGCGAAGGCTGGGGAGGGGAGGGGATCCGTTCGGGTGGAGGGGAAGGGGAGGGCTCACAGGCTCCGGCCCCGGAAATCCGATCCCTTTAGGACCCAGAGGTGCCAGTCCCCCAGCGGCGGCGGCGAGAAGGGCAGCCGCTCGGTCTCCGGCAGCCGCCGC
>NW_012106363.1:3638436-3657642 GCF_000951045.1 Mandrillus leucophaeus
GCCCCCGGCTCGCCAGCCAGCCGGGTTTGGCAGGCTGAGTCAGCCCCTGCCACCCAGCCCCCTTCCCAGAAGTTCCCACCCTCAGGGGGGCGTGGGGGAGTTCCAGCTGTTTGTCAGAGAGGGATTTTCAGGTGTGCGAGGGGGGTGGCCTGCCCCGACCTGCCCTCAGGTTCCTCCGCCTGCTGCCCCGCCCCGCCCCGCCACTTCGCGGAACCCGTCCTGCCCCAAGCAGGTTCTGGGACACCTGCTTTGCCTTCCTCGCCCAGACATTCCTTACTCCAGAGGCTGCCAGAGGCTGGGGCTTGGGTAGCGTGAAAGGGGTGTGTGTGTCCTCAGGAGAGATATTTGCCCTTCACTGGGTAGAGGGGGGCTAGGGGTGCTCTCCTCCTGTATGGGAGCTGGATGGGATGAGAAAGGGGAAAGCCAGGAACTTCTCAAAACGAAGCTGCAGGGGACGGCAGCCCTTCCTCCATTCTGTTTGCACCCCACCCCAAGTTTGCAGAAGTGAAAGAGGGAAGCAGATCGTGAGGGTGAGCTGGTCTGTGGCCATGTGACTGGCTGGCGCCGTGTTCCCTGGGGGTCCCTGCAGGCCAGCCGCCCCGTCCTGGTTGCACAGGGAGGGGCACTTTGTGTGGTCCTTGATGGGGAGAGGCCTTCTGCAGACATGGAGGGGAGGAGGTGGGGCTAGGATCCCCCTGGGTGCCTGGCAGTAATGGGCATGCCTTTGCTCTTGGCAGCTCAATAGGACAGACTCCCATGGCCTTGGCAGGCCCCAAGTGTTCTTGCCACATTCTCTAGGAGCCCTGAAAGAGGGATGGGAGCTGCCCCTTTGGGAGTCTCATCCCCACTGCCACTATTGGTGGTTGGTTTGTGGGTTATGCCAGAGCTTGGAGGTCCTCAGAACAGTGCCGATGGGGAGGGGACATCCCCTGGGGGGAATCAAAAACCCCAGGCCACCCCTCCCCCCACTTCCCACTACCCTCCACTCTTGGCTGGCACATTCAGCCTGCAGGGTTCTTTCTCACTACCCCAGGCTCAGCTGCACCCGGCCCCAGGTCCGCCCCATGGAAGTGTCCAGGTCCCTGGACTCTCCTTGGCCTGGACCCTGCCCGGCCTTTACCCTTCCCTAGCCAAACCACCATCTGTTTGCTTGCCGTTTCCATAACTACTCCTGGACTCTGAAGCTGCCCAACTTTCCTCTCACTCGACCGGAATATTAGCCTCTCTCTGCCTCTCTCCCACCTCCCACCCCAGCAGGAGGCCTGAAAGGTTAAAAGTGAGTGGCTGCTCTTCCCCTCCCAGGCCAGTCCCTCCCCTAGGCTGGGTCCTGGGGGGTCCTCTCCCAACCGCTTTCCCCTCCTGAAGGCAGTGGGGTTCTGAAGGGAATGGGGGACTGTACTGTTTCTTGGGACTCTGAAGCAGAGTCTGGATCCCCCCACCCCACCCCCACTAATTCTGCGAGCAGCCGGATGCCCTCGGAGATGGAGTGTGGTCTGGGCCTCTGACTGTCTATATTTGACGCCTTACCCTGATTTTTTGGTAAAAAATAGCACATGATTTGGAGCAGTGCTTCCCGGCTCCCTGGTGACTCTGGAGCTGGCCCGCCCTGTGTGAGAGCCAGGGTGTGTGGCGGGCCCGGTGTGGCTGGCTTTCAGCCTCACTGGGGATTTCCTCCTCCCCACCCTGGCACAGGGGCCCCACTTTTTCTTCTTCCTGCCCCTGCCTTGATGCCAAGTTCAGGGTCCCGGGCCCCATGGATGACCCAGTTGTTCCCCTTCTGGAGGTGGAGGCCTCTGCTGAGGGCAGAGAACCTAATTCCAGATTGGCCTGGGGGAGGTGGGACTTCACGTAGGGCCCTCTGTTAGACCGGCATATCATGGTGGGCAACCCGAGGAGGGGTAGGAGGTGGTCTGGGGCCTCTGAGCCCAGGCCTGGGATTCCTGCAGGGGGCAGAGCCAGAAAGGGAACAGGATTTGATAGGCTGAGAGAAGAGGGCAGGGTGCAGCCCAGGACAGGCTGTGAGGGTGTGTTTTGGAGGTCACAGTGGGTATGTGTGACCCTGTTTGTCAGGGAGGGGTTGGTTGACCCAGGAGACTGTAGAGACTGAAGGATGAAGGGACCCTGTCTCCCAGAGCAGGGGGTGAGAGTCAGGGGACTCCAATGCAAAGTGGGCCAAATCCCACTGCTGAGTCCAAGCTCACACCAGCCCTGTCCCAGAGCCTGGGGCATGTGTGCGGTGGAAACAAAGTCACCGGTGACCCACCCACCTGGCCCAGCTGGGTGCAGTCTCATCCTGCCTGGCCACAGTTTAACCCATGTGACCTTGGGCAGTGGGCCTGGTGCCCTGTACTATGTGTAAGGTGGGCAGCCTGTTTGTTCAAAGGGTGCAATGGAAGATGAGTTTTAAGGGCTGGAGCCGGAGTTTCTCTGATGCTGTGAAATTGAGCTAAGGGACCAGAGGGGTCCCTCCCACCTAAGCCTTCTAGTCCTATGAGCACCCCCTCCCTCTCCCACTGTGGCAGTGAGCCTCTCTGGTAGGGGGTGGGGATGACACAGAGCAAGCCCAGACAAAGGCTGGGACACAAGAGTGCTGCTGCCTGCCAGGGTGCCCACAAGGTCTGCTCCTGGAGGAGACAGGGCCCTGCCAAGGGCCCTTGGGGGAGATGGGGTCCTAATCTGACTCCTTGGGGCTGAGACTCAGCCATCTGATAGTACTGCTCCTCATCCCTCCCCGCCCCCACCTGGCTCCAAGTGGTGCCAACCTGTCACTGCAGGCAATGAAGCTTGAGCATGTCATGGTACCCCAAATGGTGCTCATTAACCTCCCACTGGGGGCACCCCTGCCTGGGCCCAGAATTAGACATTCCCATAGAGCCCAGCCCCACCTTCTCTGTCCTTCCGAGAGGGTCAGAGCTGAGGAATTCCCTTTTTTGCTGAGAGACACGGGAGAGAGACAACAGAGGGGTACAGGAGATGCCAAGGCAGGGCTGCTCTTGGAGCCCCATGGCACCTGGGTTCACTGTGGGTAGTGTCAGAGGCCGTCCCCTCCTCAGTCTCCTGGGCCCCCTAGCACATGGGGGACAGGGGGTGTAACTCAGAGCTGCAGTTGTGGAGGGAGAGCAGCCTGGGTGTGCAGGCCAGGCCGCAGGGCCCAGCTTTTTCCCCTGCTCCTGCCACCTGAGGGGCTCCTGGGGGTGGAGGGCCTGCCTTTTCTCCACAGGGATAGAGGTGGTCTTTCCTGCTTCCCTCCCCTGCTCCAACATCCACCTGAGTGGCAACTCAGAGCCAGTCCTGGGTACCTCTCCCCTTCCACCCCTCCTGCTCCCCTCCCCCTCTGCTGTCTCACACCCGCTCCCCCCTCTCTCCCCATCTGGCATCCTCCAGCATCTTCTCTATCCTCTCTCCCCTCCTCCTCTTCCCCTCTTCTGCTCAGCCTGTTCCTTCCTCTCTGTGTCTGTCTTTGTGTCCCCTCTCGCCTATCTGGCTCTCTAGGTCCTATCTCTCACTTTCTCTCTATCTGGGTGTCTGGGTTCCTGAGTTGGACGTTTCTCCAGGATTCCCCTTCTGTGCCTATGGCAGATCATGCTCACGCTGGTTGGAGCTGCAGCGAGAAGAGCAGTGCGGGTCAACCAAGGCTGGGTCCCTTTCTGTCTTGAACCTGGGCTCCAGAACTATAAGGGCCTTTGTTTTACTCAGAGCTGGGGTCTCTTGGGGCTGGGCGAGGCCTTATCTCAGGGCTGTCATGGGGAGGCATAGGGTGGGTAACTCGGCCTGCCTCCTCAGCCTCCTCATGCCAGTTCTGCCCTTGTCCTCCTGCCGGCCTTTCTGACCAGCTGCCTCCCTCCCCAGGTGTTCAGCACCTACTCCAACGAGGACTACGATCGTCGCAACGAGGATGTGGATCCCATGGCAGCCTCTGCTGAGTACGAGCTGGAGAAGCGGGTGGAAAGGTTGGAGCTGTTCCCTGTGGAGCTGGAAAAGGGTGAGAGGCCAGGAGGCCAGGCCACTTGGGCACAGCTGGGGTTGACCCGGGTCTCATCTCTGGCGCCAGCTCCTGCCCTGTGCCCTCAGGGGCTCCCACAGACTTGCTGGGCCTCTCCCTCTGACTCAGGCCCTTGGTGACCTTCCCTGCTTCTCCCTTGTCGGCACCCAGAGCCAACAGGGACTCGGACCCAGGCCAAGCCACACCCCCACCACCCCAGTCATGGAACCACATTTGCACATTCAGTTAACAGGTCTCTGTAGGGTATTGTGTGCTAGGTCCTAGGCTCTGTGTTGGGGACACAGTGATGGGCTCTTGGGGAGATGGATGGGGAAGGCAGACATGGAAGGCACAGTCACATCTAATTGCACCCTTAGGTGCTGGAATAGGGGCTGGGGAAGGTAAGGAGGGGCTGCTGTAAAAGCGTTTAACCAGGTGACCTAACCAGACTGTGCTTGGGAGCATTCCCCGGGGAAGTGAGGCTTGAGTTGCACTCTGGTGAGGAGGAATTAGGGGAGTAGGCAGGAAAGGGGCTTGGCTGCATTTTCACAGGGAGGGCAAGAAGGGCATGCAAATGAGGCCTTGCAGACCACGTGGTCTTGTTGCTAAGATGGACTGGGAGCCATTTCGAGGCACAGGAAAGGTCTAGAAAGACCACGCCAGGCTGTGGTGTAGGGAGGGGATCACAAGTGAATGGAGAAAGGCCACTGTGGCGTGGACAGGAAGATGGCAGAGCGGGTGTGGGTGGACTGGAAAGATCTCCAGGGATAGAATCCACAGGATCTGGGGGTCATTTGGCTCAGGTGGAGGCTGTGAGTGGGAGGGAGGAATCCAGGTGCCTCCCAGGTCTGGCAGGTGGCAGGTGGTGGTGGCATCCCCCATGAGGGAGTGTTTGTGGGGGAAGGTCATTAGTTTGGACGTCAGAGGCCCATGAGTCAGGCAGGGGCAGGTGTGGATAGGGGAATGGACCTCAGGGGAGAGAGAATCTGGAGGTCTTTGGTCCTTGAAGCTGTGAGTACAGATGAGACTGGTTAAGAGGGAGAAGACCAAAGGCTTAGGGCTGAGTCCCATCCTGGCCACCCCCATCCCGGCCACACGCCCTGGTCTGCATATACAACAGTCTTACCTGCCTGTGCCACCTTTGGCACACTCCTCTACCCTTTGGTTCTTTGGAAGGGACAAAGGGCAGGGAGTGGCTCAGGAGCCCGCCTAGTTGCCTTGGCAAAGAAGGTGGACAGAGCCATACCGCTTCTTCAGTTGTGGGACATCCCCTAATGGGGACTGCTTCCTGATGGGGGTCTGTGCCCTGGAATTCGGGGTGGAGAGTCTTGTATGTCCCCTACAAGCCCTGTCATCTCACCACTCTCTGTTCCACAGACTCCGAGGGCCTGGGCATCAGCATCATTGGCATGGGTGCTGGGGCGGACATGGGCCTGGAGAAGCTGGGTATCTTCGTCAAGACCGTGACGGAGGGTGGTGCGGCCCATCGGGACGGCAGGTACCAATCCTCCCCAGTCTTGCCCAACCCTTTTTCGCTCCCCGACTGGCCATCCTCGGTGGGGTGAGCCACTGAGCTGGGGGTGGGTGGGCCTTCTCTGGGAGACTTCTGTGCTGTGTGTGCAGCTGAGATGTTCGGGGAGCGCTGCCCTGCCAGGTGCCGTTCCAGGCCCCAGAAATACAACAGCGAGCACAGTCAGCCCCCATGCCCTCAGGGAGCGTGCGTTCTCCAGGAGGGACTGGTGACCATGGGGGCTATAGGCGTATGTTGTGCATCCTGGTCTGGAGTATGGTTTGGGCCCTGGTAGGGAGAAGACAGGCATGGAACCTGTGTGCCTGGAGTATATTTGAGCTTTTTTTTTTTTTTTTTTTTTCCGCTTAACAAACATTGACTCTCTGACAATGTTGGGCTGGTCCTGGGCCCTGGGGAGTCAGTGGTGAGGGCCTGGCCCTTGAGAAATGTGCAGTGTAGTGTGAGGTAGACATTGAACAAGTAGACACACAAAAAGTGGTGAAATGGAGGGAAATGCAAGGTGCTGTGAAGGCATACAATAGGGGAGCTTAACCTCTCTGGGTATCAGGGAAGGCTTCCTGGAGGAAGCAGTGCTGGAGCTGAGAGCTAAGGCTGAGCAGGAGTTAGCTGTGCTGAGGGAGTGAGTGCAGAGGTTCCAGGCCGTGGAGCCACGAGCAGGCAGGTGTGGCTGGGGCATAGAGAGCAGGGGCCAAGAGGCTGTGACTAGACACATTGGTGGCGGTGGCTCTGGAGACTGGCAGTCTTTGCGCTTGTGAGTGTGCATGCCTTTATCGCGCATCCGTGGTTGCAGGGGGTGAGTTCTGTGGGACAGAAGGTTCAGGGAGGGCGTCCTGGAGCTGTGTGCCAGCCAGGGACCCCTGTGTTAGCTTTGTATTGCAGGGGTGTGGGGAGTGGCAGTAGGAAGGGCTGTAGAGCATCCCCCAGGTGGCTGTAAGTTAGAGGTTGACATTGGGAATCTCTTGTGGTGATACCTCAAACCCAGACCCCCTCCATGTGACAAAGGTGAGCAGGTATCCTTGTGCAGCTGGGTGACTTTGGGATCTTGTTGCTAGAGATGGGGCTGCCCTGTCAAGGGGCTTCTACCTGTTGTGGCCCGGGTGGCAGGGAGAGGGGCAGGGAACAGGATGCCCTTTCATTTACCCCTTCCCCCTCCCAGTGTGAACTTCCATAGCCTTTTCCCATTGCTGCCTGTGGGTTGTCTAAGGAGTGAGTGTGCATGGTGGCCGTGGCCACTCACTCATGCCCACCTGGGAGTGGCGTGTGTTGGGGTGAGCTCTTGACAATAGGCCATTTCCTCCATTTCCGTGTGGGAGTCTGAGAGAAGGCCTGGAGCTGCCAGGGAGGTGGAGTGGAGGAGGGAGGTGCCTGAGAGGCCCCCCACCCTCCATCTCCCTCGGCAGGCCGGACTGAACCTCCCCTTGTGTGGAGAACACAGGCTTCAGGGGACACAACTGGAGTGTGTCAGGAGGTGCACCTGTATCAGGTGTGTGTGGGACAGTGTGTGAACTTGAGAGAGTGCCATTCAGTCTTGGGGACTTGGGAGGACATCTGTGCACTCAATTCTGTGCAGAAATGTACACGTAAGAGGGTGGCTGTCACTTGTGTGCCGTGGGGCCCCTGGCCAGTGTGCATGGCAGAGATGAACTCTGAGAATGTCATACCGCTCAGTCAAGTATGATGGAGGAGGGGACAAGAGTGTGATTGTCACAGGAAGTGTGCCTGCCGCCTCTCCTGGTCCTGGACGCCTGTGTCTGCTTTGCTTGCCTGGCTCTCACTGCCCACACAGGTGGGCCTGGCTGACACTGAATCCTCTGGCCTCGTGAATGTTACGCAAGTAGACAAAGTATCAGGTCCCTGTGGGGACAAAGTCCCTGTGAGGTTTTTTGTTGTTGTTTTCTTTTCTTGTTTTTTTGTTTTGTTTTGTTTTGTTTTGTTTTTGAGGCAGGGTCTTACTCTGTTGCCCAGGCTGGAGTGCAGTGGCGTGAGCACAGCTCACTGCAGCCTTGACCTCCCTGGCTCAAGTGATCCTCCCCCCCATCCTCCCAAGTAACTGGGACTACAGGCACATGCCACTACACCCAGCTAATTTTTTTTTTTTATTGTTTGTAGAGATGAGTTCTCACTATGTACTCGGGCTGGGGAGCCTGGAGTTTCTGATGGGAGGAGGCTACCTCTACCCTCGCTCCATGGTTCCCCTGTGACCCCTTAACCAATGTCACTCTCCTAGGATCCAGGTGAATGATCTCCTGGTGGAGGTGGATGGAACAAGTCTGGTGGGAGTGACCCAGAGCTTCGCGGCGTCTGTGCTCCGGAACACCAAGGGCCGAGTGCGGTGAGAGCCCAGAGGGGTGGGGCGTGGGAGTGGGCAGGAGGTCCTCGTCCAGGCACTCCGCTCACCTGTCTACAGCCAGTTAAAGTTCTGGTGTTCCAGCTCACAGAGGTTCTGCTGACTCCTTGGCTGCAGGAGTTGCTGTGCCTGGAGTCCCTTGCCTCACACCTGCCTTCTCATCCCAGCTCCCTGGCCACTGCTGGCCACCAGTACTCAGCCTTCCTGGCCCACTGTCCACTACCCCTCCAAACTGTCCTCTAGGGCTTATTTTCCTTCCCCCTGCTTGTCCCCAACTCACTGATTGAAGAACTAGGACGTCCAGGGTGAATGCTAACCACACTGGGATCCCCTCATTAGGACCTCATCTTTCCCCCTGACCAGCCCCGTGTCATCCTGGGAAGACTCCTCCCCAGGCCTATAATCAAGGGGACTGGATCAGAAGCCCCCTGTGTCCACTCTACCTCTGGCTTAACATTCAGGGATCACTCCCTGCCCCTCTGCAAGAGGGGCACTACCCCCAGGAAAGGGTGGTGGAGAGAAACAGGATGTGGGTGGCCACCGGGAGGAGGGGCTGGTGCCTGGAAGTTCCACTATTTCCTCTCCATCCTAATCTCCAGTTGCCATCATCCCGCCCCTTCCTGAAGCTCAGGGGCTTGGAGCATACCCAAGAAACACCTCCGCAGCCCATCCCTGCTGGGAGGGTCATCTTCACCTTTCCCTGCCTCATTTTCTCCCCTGTGGCAGGGGAAGAGCCTCCTGAGTGCATGTACCCTGCAGCCCAGCCTAGAGGTTGGCTGACAGTCTCTCTCCTGCAGTACTGGCCAGAGGGGTGAATGGGCCTTCCTGCCTCCCTTGGGAAGGAAACCTGATAAGGGCCCCCATTCCCCCATTCATTATTAACACTGCAGCCTTCGGACTCAGCCCTCTCATCTCTCCTCCCCTGGGAGGGCCTGAGCTTGGAGAGGGGAGCATCAGCAGGGAGGATGGTGGCATTACCTGGCTGAGGACAGAGGCAGCGGATGATGCTGGTGCCCCTGCAGGTTTATGATTGGCCGGGAGCGGCCGGGAGAGCAGAGCGAAGTGGCCCAGCTAATTCAGCAGACTTTGGAACAGGAGCGATGGCAGCGGGAGATGATGGAGCAGAGATACGCCCAGTATGGGGAGGATGACGAGGAGGTAGGGAGTCCCTGCCTGACTGGCCGCGTGGTCGCCCCCTGGTGGATAGATGAAGCGTTACAGTCATCTGCCTCTACTGCTTCCCCTGCCCTGGTAAAAAGCCCACAGTGCCATTCCCTGTCCTCCAGCCACACTCTGTCTTCAGAGGTCGGACAAGGAATACACAGTCCTCTCAAAGAGCCCCAAGTCTGAGAGGAGAGTATAGCCCCTGGCCTTGGGGGACCTAATCTGAAAGGGAGATAGATCCAGAAGGGGAAAGACAGTACAGGCTGTTTCTTCAGAGACCCAGGCTGATGGGGAACTGACTCCCTCTGTCATCAGGGGAATACTAGGCTGTTGGGGGAAGACATAAACTGTGTCTCTGGTCCAGCCTCAGGCTGAAGCGGAAGGCACGAACCACATTCCTGGGTAGCTGTCTGTCTGGCGTGGGCAGACTGGTCCCAGCCCTGGTCATCAGGGCTGAGGGCAGCTGGGTGGGGAGGGCCCACAGTGTCCGGTCTCCCTTTGCAGACGGGAGAGTACGCCACTGACGAGGATGAGGAGCTGAGCCCCACGTTCCCGGGTGGTGAGATGGCCATCGAGGTGTTTGAGCTAGCAGAGAACGAGGATGCACTGTCCCCTGTGGACATGGAGCCCGAGAAGCTGGTGCACAAGTTCAAGGAGGTGGGAGGAGGGGCTCCCTGGAGTGGTGGAGGGAAAGGCAGGCAGGTCTCCTGCCCTCAGCACTGCCTACCCCACCCCGCCGGAGCTGAGTGCCTACCCCTCTGCCCAACAGCTCCAGATCAAGCACGCAGTCACTGAGGCAGAGATACAGCAGCTGAAAAGAAAGGTGAGGGTGTGTATGCGTGTGCGTTTGTGTGCGTACATGCGTGTGTTGAGGAGCAGAGTCCCCCTACCCTCACACCTGCACATGCTGACACTTAGGCACAGGCACCCACAGAACAGGCTGCTCTAAAGCAAAAGGATATATTAAGAGCTGAAGCTCTGGATCCATCTGCTCCAGTATCACTTGCTTCTCTGTGCCTCAGCCTCCTCATCCATAAAATGGAGTCATAATAGCACCAACACCACCGGGTCATTGTAGGATTAAATGAGATGTCAAGTTGGCCAGGTATGCTGGCTCACACCTGTAATCCCAGCACTTTGGGAGGCCGAGGCGGGTGGATCACGAGGTCAGGAGATCGAGACCATCCTGGCTAACACAGTGAAACCCCGTCTCTACTAAAAATACAAAAAAATTAGCCGGGCGTTGTGGCGGGTGCCTGTAGTCCCAGCTACTAGGGAGGCTGAGGCAGGAGAATGGCGTGAACCTGGGAGGCGGAGCTTGCAGTGAGCCGAGATTGCGCCACTGCACTCCAGCCTGGGCCACAGAGTGAGACTCCACGTCAAAAAAAAGAAAAAAAAAAAAAATATATATATATATTTATATATGTCAAGTCTTTCGCACAATGTCTGACATAATAGGTGCTCAATAAAAAGTCAAAGTAGGCTGGCGTAGTGGCTCAAGCCTGTAATCCCAGCACTTTGGGAGGCCGAGGCGGGTGGATCACGAGCTCAGGAGATCGAGACCATCCTGGCTAACACAGTGAAACCCCGTCTCTACTAAAAAAAAAAAAAAAAACTAGCCGGGCGAGGTGGCGGGTGCCTGTAGTCCCAGCTACGCGGGAGGCTGAGGCAGGAGAATGGCGTAAACCCGGGAGGCGGAGCTTGCAGTGAGCTGAGATCCGGCCACTGCACTCCGGCCTGGGCGACAGAGCGAGACTCCGTCTCAAAAAAAAAAGAAGTCAAAGTAGGCTGGGTGCAGTGGCTCATGCCTGTAATCTCAGCACTTTGGGAAGCCAAGGCAGACTGCTTGAGCCAGGAGTTAGAGACCAGCCTGGACAACGTGGCAAAAACCTATCTCTACAAACAATACAAAAATTAGCCAGGTGTCGTAGCGCACACCGGTGATTCCAGCTACTCGGGTGGCTGAGGTGGGACGATCACTTGGGCCAGGGTAGGTGGAGGCTACTGTGAGCCGTGATTGTGCCACTGCACTCCACTCCAGCCTGGGTAACAGAATGAGACCCTATCTCAAAAGAAAAAAAGTCAGTATATTAGCTGTGATACCGAAGCGTGCTAAGTTCCACTCTAGGTGTCTCTATGTTTGTGCTGTCCCATGTATGTCTGCTATATATAAGCCCATTGATAAATACCACCCAGAAATACACACACTGACACATAGCAGCCTGGCCCCAGGCACATAGTACCCACAGACCCCCTCACCCAGACACCCAGACACATAGAGACACCCACTCTACACAGACACGGTCACAGAGACAGTGGACCTGTACTTCATGTGATATTACACTCGGGCTATCAGCCTGGATACGCAAACCCACTCTGCACCCATCTGCTTTGAAACACACAGGCATGGCCATCTCTCAGACCACCTGGTCTAGGAAGAGTGTGACAGGACATGCACATTCTCACCTGGGCAAGCAACACAGAGGTGCCGACGCTGACACCACATGGAGACACATGACACACACACACGTGTAGCTTGCACAGATGCTTACACAAGCATGTCAGGTGCCAGCACCCTCACAGGCATGTGGATATACAGATTTCATATTAAAAGTCTGTATGGGGTCCCTGCTGGGACCTAGACTATAGGAGTCCCAGTACCTATGGGGCTTGTGCCGTGGTGGGGAGAGACAGATCTATAGGGGTCTTGCAGACATGGGAGTGTGCGTACCCTCCCACATGGAGGTATGCAGGAGAGGAGGGCGGGGTTTGGATGGCTGGGGCAGAAGCAGGGGCATTCCTGGCAGGGAGAGGAGCTCTGTGGAGCATGGAGGCTGGCTTTGGGGGAGGCCAGCCAGGAGGTGGCAGCATGCCTGTCAGGGAGAGGTGGAGGCAGGGCTGGACTGCCAGGGTAGGCTCTGGCTTGCAGTGTCCTGCCTCCCCTTTAAGGACTCTGGCCTTGGTCCTATAGATAGCATGGAGTATGTGGCCATTGGGATTTTTTGGAAAACCACTGCCTACAAAGTGGGAGGGCATGAAAGTGGGCAGTGCTGGGAGGCAGGCAAACTGGTTAGGGGCCCAGACAGTGTTCTGGTAGGGGTAGGCCAGGACTGCTCAGAGTATTGGCAGAGGGTCTGGAAAGGAAGGGTGGGTGAGCACTGCATTTCCGGGGTCAGAGTGACAGGCTGTGTTCCTGGGGTGTATGCAGAGTATGAAGGGGAGGGACACGCCAAAGGTCTGTTTGTGCGTTCCACTTACAGACCTCCTCTGGGTACCTTATAGATGTCTGGTACTGTTCCCATCACCATGATGGGCAAAGCCAGAGCTGACCATTGTTCTTGTGCATCTGCAAACCAGTGACTGTGTTGTCACACACTGGCATGGGGCTCTGTAGGAGAGAACAGGCTTCCTGAGCTGCTAAAGCAGGAGGAACCTGATTTGGGTGGAGGTGGGGATAGGGCTATGCTGTTGCAGGGAGTTGTGGGGGCTTCTCTGGAGAAGTGACACACTGAGTAGAGAGCCAAAGGGTGAGATAGAGGGAAATAATTAGGCAAGCAGGAGGGTAGATGGGGGACATTCCAGGCAGAGGGGAAAGCACATGCAGAGGCCCTGTGGCAAGTCTGAGGATCTGTGTGGCTGGGGGATAGAGAGCAAGGGATGCTTGCAGCAAATACTGGAAGGGGCCTGAGACTGAGTGCCAACATGTCTGTGAGGTTGTGGCACCTTTTAAAAGAGCAAATCAGGAAAGAAGGCATAGGTTTGTGCAGCTGCGGGGGTCTGATCTAGGGCATGGTACCTGGGAGGAGCTGGGAGCTAAAGCTGGGAGTTGGGAGCAAGGTTGGGCTGGGACTTGAGATTTGTGGCTCAGAGTGCACACAGGTGGTGTGGGAGAGGGGCCAGTGCCCCAGGGCAGTGAGTATAGAGAGAACAGAGGATCCAGAACTGAGCTGTGGGGGACTGGAAGTCTGTGCTGGGGTCACCTGGAAGCTGGGAGAGGAACCAGGATTGTTCAGGAAGCCACAGGAGCAGACTGGCGAGCAGGGCTGGGGCTGCAGAGAGGGGACAGAGAGCGATGGTGACCCTCACCTGCCCTTTTACTTCACGTGTACTGTCTCACTAGAGCTTTTGTGAGCTTGGGAGGCACATATCACTCCCATTTGACAGATGGGATTACTGAGGCTTGGAACATTAGTTGCATTGCCCCAAGTCAGAGTATCAGCGACAAACCGAAGCCTCCAGCCTCCCTGTGAGAGGGGTGCAGTGACAGGGAGTCTGGTGGGAGCTCTGAGGCCCAGCTCTACTTTCCTCTCTGGGTTTCAGTTCTCAGGCTCAGTCAAAGAGGGTTAGTAGTTGGGGTGCAATAGACTCCACAACTGTAGGAATCCCCTGGCGACTCTGGCACCAGTGCTAGGATGGGGGTACCCTTTGGCTCCTGCTGGCCCCCACCAACCCAGGGCCATGCCTTCCTCTCTCAGCTGCAAAGCCTGGAGCAGGAGAAGGGGCGCTGGCGGGTGGAGAAGGCGCAGTTGGAGCAGAGTGTGGAGGAGAACAAGGAGCGCATGGAGAAACTGGAAGGCTACTGGGGCGAGGCCCAGAGCCTGTGCCAGGCTGTGGACGAGCACCTGCGGGAGACTCAGGCGCAGTACCAGGCCCTGGAGCGCAAGTATAGCAAAGCCAAGCGCCTCATCAAGGACTACCAGCAGAAGTATGTGGCTGGGGGCTGGGCGGCCTGGGCCCAGGGAGCATTGAGAGGCTTTTGGGGGCAGTCCCTCCCCACCCCTCCAGCTGAGTAGGGAGGCAAGGAGCACAGAAGTTGGAGGGCCCCATGGTGGGACACCCGGCCTGGAATGATATGCATCAGAGCCAGCACAGAGCCAGACCCCCAGAGGCTTTGGGAAAACCTGGGGCCTCCCAACCTGAGAACAGGGGAGGACAGAGCTGCCCAGGTAGAGCTGAGGACCTGGGTCATCCTGGATGGAAGCCAGACCACACACCCTTACCTGCCATCTGTCCCTTGCCTATGCCCAGGGAGATAGAGTTCCTGAAAAAGGAGACTGCACAGCGTCGGGTTCTGGAGGAGTCAGAGTTGGCCAGAAAGGAGGAGATGGACAAGCTCCTGGACAAGGTGGGCCCGGGGCGCCCTGTGGGCAGGGCCCAATGGAGGGAGCAGCACTGAAGCCCCTACCCTATGGGTCCTGGAGGGAGGGGATGCCATGTCCTCACCAGGGGGATGGAAGGGGCTGGGATCATGCCTGGTGTCCAGACCTGACCCCCTACCCTCCTTTGTTTTCCAGATCTCAGAACTGGAAGGAAACTTGCAAACACTGAGGAATTCCAATTCTACTTAACAGGAATCATTCCTTGACAGGACAATAATTAACCCCCTCCCATTGTCCTCCCTCCCCTGTCCTCAACACCCCACCCCTCCCCCTACCAGCCTGGGGACAGGTGCCCCGACTCCCCCCCACCCCTCCACCCCACCTCCCCCAGCTTCAGGGACCAGAGGGCTCATATCACAGGCCCCCTTAAGATGGCCTGGGCAGACAGAGGTGGCTGGAAGGGCGGCCTCTTTCCTGCCCCATGGGGCTGAGGCACAGAGGCCGAGGGCTGCCAAGGGCTGGCCTGGTGGTCGATGGACACAAGCACCTGCACATCAAGCTGCCAGACTTTACACACTCCAGCTTTTGTCTCTGGACTGGAACGGGGCTGGGGCTCTCCCAGCATCTGCCATCTGGAGGCTGCTCCCTGCCCATGGGGCACCTGGGTGGCCCCTGGGCCTCTTGACTTGAGATTCTACCTTCTCGGCCCTTCCCTCTCCCCCATCATTGTGCTGTCTCTGTTGCATTCCGACCCTCCTGCTTGGGGGGTGGGGGCATTGCCTCAACACCTCCCCCATCCCTGTTCCCTGTCCTGGGAGGGATAGAGTCCACCCCAGAGCCCGGAGGCTGGGCCTGGCCCTGGCCCTGCACTGATTTCTCATGTGTCCTTCGGGAAAAGGGGAGTGAGAGTAGGAAAAAGGGAGAGTTCAGGACACCTGGTCCCCAGCTCCCCATTTCCTGGGGCAGCAGCCCTCAATTTCTCCTTGTGCCTCCCCTCTCCCAGGTGCCAAATAGCCATAACCTCCTCTTGGAACTGTTATGTGGCCTCTCTGGGGTCCAGGTTTCCTGGTCAAGGCTGGGAATGCCCAGGAGGAAAGGCTGTCAGCTTAGGGGGTCTGGCTACAGAGACCCTGGTCTTAGGCAAGGGAAACATTTCTCCCTGGAGAGCCAGGTCCTATCCTGTGCCGCCCTGCCTGCCCAGCCCAGGGCAATGCCTGGAAGCCTACTGACATTGCAGGGAGTCAGCCTCACCCCCCACCCCCTACTGTTTTTCCAATGTTTTGACTGGAGGGCAAAATTTTACTACTACTCATGTTTTTGGAGACCAGGGCTGCCCTGCTGGCAGCCTGCCTTCTAAGTGAAATCAACTCTGTTTCCCCACTTTAACCCCAAATTGGGGCTTGGACCAAGGGAGGTGAGATCCCCCCCAGGTCCCCTCCCCTTTCAAAATCCATCTCATTTTGCCACTTCATGCCCTTGCCCTAACTGGGTTTTTGTTCATTTTTTAAAACCAGAGCACCTATCCCATCCATTTTGGCTTCTTGTCCCCTGTAAATAGACCATGACTTCGATCAGTATTTCTTGTCCCCACCCCTTCCTATCCCCAGATGTGCCCCCATCCCCTGAAGGAGCTGGCCGTCTCAGTCCTGGGCCCACGCACTTCACCCCGGCAGATGGAGGGGGCGGAACTGGGTGGGTGGGGCCACTTCCAGCTGCTTGGGCCAGCGGCCACCCCTGCCCAGCCGTCCGGAGGACCGCGTCTCTGTATATAATATATATATGTATGTATTGTTCCCGGTTTTGTACGGACCATGCCCTCTGTCAGGTCGTCCCCATAAAAGCAGCCCCCAGAGCCTTGCTGCCTGGTTTCTTGATTCACTGGGGTGGGGAGTGGGCAGGGATCAAGGATGC
The DNA here is from genome assembly GCF_000951045.1 of Mandrillus leucophaeus. Taxonomy (NCBI): domain Eukaryota; kingdom Metazoa; phylum Chordata; class Mammalia; order Primates; family Cercopithecidae; genus Mandrillus; species Mandrillus leucophaeus. The sequence continues at coordinate 3,654,471 of NW_012106363.1, forward strand.
CAGGCTGCCCCAGTGGTCCCCTCCCACCAGTGCTGCCTCTAACCCTGAGGAACTTCCTACAGTGTCCCCCCCCCCGCCGTTCCCGGTTCCAGCAAACTGCTTCTCTGCCCCCATTCCACCCAGCAGCACCTATGCTTTTTGTCCAGTCCTCCTGGGCAGGGCTGAGGGTTTCTAGCGAGTTTGTTCAGTCTGTATTCCTTTTTCAGGGCCTGCATGAAGTTCCAAGGATGGGCTAAATACAGCAAGGTGAACCCCAAGTCCCTCCCCCAGAAGGCCTCTAAACTGTGGGGACACTTTCAAGAGGCACACCATGTGAGACAGGTGAAGGATCAAAAGATAGCTGGGAGTGGGAGGTGACCGCCTGGCAGTTTTGTCCCCAGGGTCCTAGAAAATCTGTTTGCCTTTTCAGGCGGGCCAAGTGGCCTGAAATAGCCCCAGCCCCTGTGCTGGGCCAGCAAGCCTGTGTGCTGACTCACCAGCTCGAATGCTAATGGGTCTGGGAGTCTAGGTGCCAGGGTTCCAGGGACAAGCTTTGGTGAAGTCCCAGAGGGGTGAGAGCCAGCAGGGAATGGGGCAGGAGCTTCTGGCAGGCCCCAGGGCCAGTCTTTCCTTGCCGGGGTGCTGGTGTACAGATGTGAGAGACCTGAAGCATGGAGGCACTGGCACTCAGTGGTGTGGCACTAGGGGATTGTCACCTTTGCCATAAGGAGTGAAGTCCCAACTTCAGGGCCCTTCAAGGTCACCTTGGTGGGTCCTTGACAACATCCAGATGGGTGGCCAGCACCCTTAGGGACAGTCTGCTCCAGAAGCATCCCCTGTAGATGGCTGTGTCACACAGGTCCCATTCATGCTAAGCTGAATTCTGGCTTCCCACAGCTATCCCTCAAAAACCCTAGGTCTGCACCTCAGGCCAGTCCAAACCTGCCTCCCACCTGAGGGTTGTCTGGAAACCTGGGGATGGTGAATGCTCCTCCCAAGGCATCTTGGCTATGTGGACGATTGTTGGAACACTCTGGGAGTCCTGAGGATGCTAAAGACAGATCAAGGTGTCTGATCCCCAAGATCAGAGACCACTAAACCACAGGATCACAGGTCATAGCTCCAGAGTTAGAAGTCACTGAACCCTGGGGCCACCAAGGCTCTGCTCAGGAAACCTAGCCAAGAAGTGAAGTGGCGTGACCTTCCTGGGTGGGGAGGCAGGCATGAATGTTTTGAGGGTTTCTACTGGGCTGATTGGGGCTAAGCATCCAGGGTGGGGTCCCTCTGTCCCTCCCCCACTCCCCATCTGTCCTGTGTGTTAGGTGAGGGGCCTATACATTGTTTGTTTCAAATGGTGGGCCATGTAGCCCCTCACATTTAAGCCCAAGTGTGTTGTGTGGCTGGAGGCGTGTGTGGCTTTGCTGTGAGTTTCTCAAGCCTGAGCTATGACTTGCCCATGATACACAGTATGTCCATGTTTGGGACTTCATCAAGTGACTGTAAGTGGGCCTGTCACCTTAAACCTCCCTTATCCCCCCACTCGCCCAATTTTGGAAGCTTGAGTAGGTTTGCCAACACTTGCCAATAAGGGGTATTTTCCCAACTCCCAGCTTAGGCCTCACTAGGAATAGGGGGAAAAGGGGCTCCTCCTGGGTCCTATGGCCTAGCAAACATACCCCTCATCTCCCCACCCCCTTGGGATGTACAGGGGCTATATAAGCAGTCCCACTCCAGCCCACCACCCAGAGCTCACCAGATGCCTACAAAGCACATCCCCCTTTAAGACCCCCAGATGCAGCCCCCACAGCTGTCAACAGAGACGTCACCCTTTCCCCAGATTTCTACAATCTAGCCTCCTGGCTGCCAGAAGATTCTGAAGACACCCAGAGACCCCCAAACTCCCATAAAATCCCTAGGATACCCTCAGACCCTAAAGGCTGTTAATTCCATCCTCACTCACAGTCACAAGATTGTCGGGGTTCAACAGGCCACTTCCCAGAGGCCTCAGACTGCAGAGTCCTCTGGGCCATCAGGGAACTCTGTCCTATAGACTCCACACCTCTTCCTTGACTCTAGACCCCTAATCCAGCTTCACCACTTACTTGCCTTTTTTTTGTTGTTGTTGTTGTTGTTGTTGTTGTTGTTTTTGAGACTGAGTCTCACTCTGTTGGCCAGGCTGAAAGGCAGTGGCACAATCTCAGCTCACTGCAACCTCCACCTCCTGGGTTCAAGCAATTCTCATGCCTCAGCCTCCAGAGTAGCTGGGAATACAGGCATGCCACCATGCCTGACTAATTTTTGTATTTGTAGTAGAGACAGGGATTTCACCATGTTGGCCAGGCTGGTCTTGAACTTCTGACCTCAGGTGATCCACCCACCTTGGCCTCCCAAAGTGCTGGGATTACAGTCGTGAGCCACTGCGCCTGGCCTTTCACCACTTGCTTTTGAGCAAAGCACCTTCCTTCTTCTAAGTCTCTGTCTTCTCTGAGGCAGTGGGTAATGGAAACACCCACCTTGTGGGTTTATTGTGAGGGTGACAATAGATGATCTGAGAGTGCCTGGCACCTGCCAAGCTGTGACATGCGGTAGCTGGTTGTGGATCCCTACATTGCCTCCCATGGCTGGCCTGCCACTGCTGCCAGCTCACCGGGTCCAAGTCTGATCTCATCCGTACCCACCCCCACCTGCTCCAGGGCTCCCTGCCTCAAGCCAAGGTCCACAGTCATCCTAGACCCCTCCTCCCTCACCTCCTAGTCCAGCAGGTCCCCAAATCCTGTCAGCTTCTTCAGTGTCAGCTTCTTCAGGCCTGCATCCTGAAGGGCTTTCAGCTTAATCTGTAATCTTTATGCCCACTGCCACCGGCCCTCAATAGCCTCCAGAGCGTCTTCCTGCCTTCAGGGTGCCCTCTGCAACCCTGTCTCCAGAGGAGCCAAGGGTGCTTCCTAAATGCACACCTGAGCCCCTCCCTCCTCTGTTATTTGTGTGTGTGCATGTGTGTGTGTGAGGTGGGGCGGGGGGCGGCTGGTAGAATAAAGTGCAAGCCCCCTGCACCTCCCCAGATTCAAGTTATCTTCCCCTCTTGCCCTCCCACCCCCAACACCCGCTGGCACTTCCCTATCCCGACCCGCAGTTGTAGCCAACACATCACCTCCTCTGGGAATCCCCCCGCCCAGCCCCCGCCGCGGCCGCCGGG
>NW_012106363.1:3658570-3702083 GCF_000951045.1 Mandrillus leucophaeus
CCTGCCCGGCCCCCGCCTCGAGCACCATGGGCCTGAGGGGTTCCAGGGGCGCCAGACGCTGAAGATGACCGATGCCGGAGGTGAGGGGCCGGGCGCCCTAGGGTGGACCGGGAACTGGGGCTGGGGCCACTTGGGCCCGCGGTGGGACCCTGAGTGGGGTTGGGCAGGGCCAAGGGACAAGGGCCTTTCTTCCCCTATCCCTAGGGGGACCGCACGGGGCTGGGGTGCCGGGCTGTCAGGGGAGGGGGCGGAGATAGGATTTATGGCCCTAATCCCCTCCCTCCCGCCCGACGCCCGGAGAAATTAATAAAAAGCTGGTGTGGGGGGAGGGGGAGAGGGTTTAACTCTTTCTTGCCCGGCGGGGAGTTGTGCTGATGGATTGGAGAGAAACTAGCCACCGGGCTCTGACGGGGGTGAAGGGCTCTGGGAGTGGAGTAGGTGCCCTATCCCCAACCTCACCCCATCTCCAACAGTGCTTTGAGGGGGTCCCCGACTCCTGAGGACTACCCCAAGCCTGAAGCCGGTGGACGGCCGGCGATATGGGAAGGCGGGACTACCTCTCTGGCTCCACAACTGCCTCCCCGACCACCAGTCTCCTTTCCCATCCACCTCTTCCCGGCCTCTCCCAGTTGCACTTCTCTCTGTGGCCTTCTCCTCTTCAGGGGCCCTCTCCTCTCGCCTGCCCGAAGGGCTTCTCCCTTCTCTCCCACCCTCGGGCGTCACTCAGGGCGGCGGAATCCCTTATCCCCAGTGCCGCTTCCCCTGGCCCCACTCTTGGTGTGATCTCTTTCTTCTCAGCAGCCCTGTGGACTCTCCGCCAGTCTGTGTGTCTGTCTCTGCTTCTTCCTACTCCTCACTTCCTTCCGCTCCCGCTCCCTCCCCAGGAATTGTGCGCCCTTTCTTTCTTTCTTTCTCCTTCCCCTGAGTCCCAAGAGGCTGTGAGCTCACCTGCCTCCGTTTCTCTCAGAAAAGGGTCAAAGGTCATGGTGCTCCTTCTCCGGGATTGGAAGCCTTGGGGGGAAGGGTATCCAGAGGAACCGGTTCATTCCCACCCCTGTGCAGTTACCTGGTTGAATGTGTGTGTGAGTGTGCGGGGTGTGTGTGAGCATGAGAGTGGGGGCGGGGTTTGGTGTCTAATTTTTCTAGGCTCAGTTTTGGAAGGAGAAGGTTGGGTGGGAGGGGTCTGGTGACCCCCGGGAGACAATGTAGGGAGAGTCCCCGCACACACCCCAGGAAGTTAGTTGTTGAAGGGAAGAAAAGAGAGCAGTTGTGCTGAATCAGGATGGACCGAGAGTGACTTTGAGCAGGAAACCCCGATTCAGCCCAGAGGGTGCCTGAAAGAGGAGGCCTCCAGCCAGTAGAGGATCTCGACCCTGGACTGGGCTCTTGAATAAAGAACACAGGATCTTCATTCTCAGAGGCTGAGAGGAGACAACACTACTGCCCTCAGAGAGCCTCCATTCTGATGGGAGAGGCAGTTCCTGTCTTCAGAGTCCCTAGTCTGACGGGACTAGTCTGACCCTCTCTTCTCTGAGCACCCATCTGATTGGTGGGGGGGAGATAAGACCTATTTAAGGAATCAATGAAGTATGAAGAATTCCCCATTTCCCAGTAGTTGGAGAAGGGTGGATTTAGAAATTATGCAGACAAATGAGAGGGAAGGCTACCTAGGACAGCTTCCTGCAGGAGGTGGCAGCTGGGTCCTAGCCAAATAAGGCTTTGTGGGTTGAATGAGGAAATGTGGTTAATTCTTAGGGTCAGCCTCCCTTCCCATCTGGCCTGTCAGGACAGGAAGAAATGTTCTAGATCTTTGCTAGTAGCCCCCGGAGTTCAAGAATGGCAGGAGCGTTCTTGGAGGGTCTACTTCCCTGATGACCCCTTCCTACAGCTCATTTTCTGCTTTCAGCCCCAGGCATTTATGGAATCTGGAGGTGGTTTTGTTTTTTTTGTTTTGTTTGAGATGGAGCTTCGCTCTTGTTGCCCAGGCTGGAGTGCAATGGCACCATCTCGGCTCACTGCAACCTCCGCCTCCTGGCTTCATGCCATTCTCCAGCCTCAGTCTCCCTAGTAGCTGGGATTACAGGCATGTGCCACCACACCCGGCTAATTTTGTATTTTTAGTAGAGACAGTTTTTTCCATGTTGGTCAGGCTGGTCTCGAACTCCTGACCTCAGGTGATCTGCCCGCCTCGGCCTCCCAGAGTGCTGGGATTACAGGCGTGAGGCACTGCGCCCAGCCTGAGGTGGTTTTGATGCTTCTCCCAGCCCTGGTCAGTGTGGAGCAGCTTCCCTCCCTCTGCGCTTATCCCTTCCTCCACCCCTAACTGAAGATCATCACCAAAGATAGTGCAGAGGGGCAGGAGCCCTGGCTCAAGGCTGAGTTCTGCCTCTTTTATTCTTATTCTTCTTCTTCTTATTATTATTATTATTTTGCTTTTATTTATTTACTTATTTATTTACTTTTTTTTTTTTTTTTTTTTAAGTTCTAGAGTACATGTGCACAATATGCAGGTTTGATACATAGGTATACATGTGCCATGTTGGTTTACTTTTTTTTTTTTTTTTTTTTTTGAGACAGTTTCCCTCTTGTCCACCCAGGCTGGAGTGCAATGGCACGATGTCGGCTCACTGCAAACTCCACCTCCCAGATTCAAGTGATTCTTCTGCCTCAGCCTCCTGAGTAGTTGGGATTACAGGTGTGCACCACCACACCCAACTAATTTTTGTAATTTTAGTAGAGATGGGGTTTCACCATATTGGCCAGGTTGGTCTCAAACTCCTGACCTCAGGTGATCTGCCCGCCTTGGCCTCCCAACGTGCTGGGATTACAGGCATGAGCTATCACACCCAGCTACTTACTTATTTTTGGGATGAGGGTTTCACAATGTTGCCCAGGCTGGTCTAGAATTCCTGGGCTCAAGTGATCCTCCCACTTCAGCCTCCTGTGTAGCTAGGATTATAAGCATGCATCAAAACTTTGCCTGGCTTTAGTTCTTCCTCTCATCTCCTGTTTCTCAGTTTTCACATCTGTAAAGTGGGGATATGTATCTGTAAAGTGGGGATATGAAAATTCCTGGGCCTGGTGCGGTGGCTCACACCTGTAATCTCAGCACTTTGGGAGGCCAAGGCGGGCGGATCATGAGGTCAGGAGATCGAGATTATCCTGGCTAACATAGTGAAACCCTGTCTCTACTAAAATACAAAAAAATTAGCCAGGCATGGTGGTGGGCGCCTGTAGTCCCAGCTACTCGGGAGGCTGAGGCAGGAGAATGGCATGAACCCGGGAGGCAGAGCTTGCAGTAAGCCAAGATAGCACCACTACACCCCAGCCTGGGCGACAGAGCAAGACAACGTCTTAAAAAAAAAAGAAAAAAAAAAATTCCCAAGGCTGGCCACAGTAAAGGTAGATGATGTCTATGTAATAATGGAAAAGAAGAGTTGGAAAAGACCCCAGCAGGCGTGTGGCCTAGCCTTCCTACATCTGACACATGTATGATCTAGCTCAGTGTCTTGCCATTCTCCTGGGGACCTGAGTGTTAAACGTAATTGGAGGTCAAGTCTCAGCCATGCAGCGTCCCCTTGCCTTAAACCATCAGTGGCCCCTGAGCTTCCTCACTCTCCCCCGATTCAGTATTCCCTGACCAGTGGGCTCCCTAGGGCTACTGGAATCCTACATCTGCTTGAAAGTCTATTCAAATGGTTTCAGCTACATATATCCTTCCCTATCTGCCCTCCCTTCTTGCTTCCCACCAAAAAACCTTGAACCAAAAAAAAAAAAAAGAAAAAGAAAAAGAAAACCCTACCCATTCACACTTCTTCCCAGAACATAGTTGCATCATAGAGGTTTGGCTGTCCATTGTGTGCTGTGTGTAGTCCTCATACCCTCCTACATCTGTGAGTCTGTCAAGAACTGTGAGAACTATGTCTGGAACAGTGGCCCTGCTGATGGTGCCAGCTTCCTGAACAGCTCATGTTCAGAAAGGCAGGTGGTGAGGGCACCAGTGATGGGGGTGTAGGGAAGAGGGAGGCAGGATTGGAAAAGAGATGGAGAATTTATGGATGCAAAGATAGGTGGATGGACAGACGGCAGCAGATGTTGGGTGCATGAGAGCAGATGTTGGATGGTTGGATGGGTAGATAGATGGGTGAGTGAATGGATGATGAGTAAGCAAGTAGGTGGATGAGTGCATAGGTGGGTAGACGGATGGCAGAACCTGGATCCTGGTCCTGATTTTGCCATTAACTTGCTATGTGATCTTGGGCCAGTCACTCCCCCTTCTGTTTCTTCATTTGTAACATGAGAGGATTGGATTTAATAATCTCCATGACTTCTCCCAGATTTGATTGGACAGTTGATGACTGAAAGCTTTTAGGGGATGCTAATGATGCGAAGGCCCAAGACAGTGAAGGGGAGAAGTTCAGTGACCCACGTGAAGGCACACAGCAAATCAGTGGACCAGGACACCAGGAACACAGGGCTCAGCTTGTGTCTGTGCCTTAGATTTACATCTGCCCCCACCCTCCTACTATACCTCCTGCCCCAGCGCCCATGATCTGGGTTATGATTCCAATGACTTCTCTTCCAGGGGCTAAAAGAAGGGTTCTCAGGTAAGGGGAGGAGCCAACAGGCCTGGAGCAGGTAGCCTTCGACATCTCTCCTGCCTCGGCCAGCCTGAATCTCTTACCCAGGCTCTCTTTTTCTTTCTCTCCCCTCTTGTCCTCCCCAGCTGTCTTGAGTCATGGCTTCTTCAAAGCTCCGAGAACCCGTGGATGAGGTTTTTGGTAAGTTCTGTGTGGCTCTATCTCTAGTCAATAGACACAGCCATAGAGTACTTCCTTCCTGGGCCACCAGGCATTGAGGGGGATAGGGCGCTTGTTTTTTAACTTCAGAGTGTGTGTGTGTGTGTATGTGTGTGTGTGTGTGTGTGTATTGTGGCCTGACCCTTTGTCACCGCTATCTTAGTGGACACACCAGTTATAGTAAGTGTCCCCATTTATTAAGTGCTTATCTTATGCCAGATACTAGGTTAAGCACCCCCATCTCACATGCAATGTATTCGTTAACCCTTACAATAATGCTTAGAAGTAAGCCCAGTTTACAGACCAGGAGTGTAGGGTACAGAGGGCTGAAGTCACTTGCTTTCAAGATCACATATCTAGTTAGTGGCAGGGCTGGGAATAGAACCCCAAACTGCCAGACTTCCTGCTCTTAGTGACTATCTTATACACCTGTAAACTCCAGCCCAAATGACACACGTTTTCCAAGTCACATAAATAAGTGCAAGGGACCTCACCCTGCTTGTATGTGTGCTGAAATCAAATGTATAACACACACAGCCTCAATACCCCCAGGCTGGCCCCCTCATGCTGGCCTGCACGCCCACATCCTCAGTACACACTGGGGTGCATGCACACACCACGGTACCATCATTTACCCCCTGCAGTCTTCTCTTGTGTGGACTGGAGAAAGAGACCACCCCAGCTGGGCAGAGTTCCCAGCATGCACTGGGGCGGAAAGCCGGTTTCCCAGCGGGATTCGGGTGGAGGAGTCAGGAGGAGTAGTTGAGCAAAGGAACTTGGAGGAATAAGGGAGAGGGGGAGAGTGGCCTGCTCCTCGAGGGGCTCTTATGCCAGAGGGTCCCCAGCTCCTCCCCTGCTTTCCTTCTCCCCATCTCTCCCTTCTTCCCTCTCTCCCCTGGCCATGCCAGGAACTGCTGCTTCCCATCCCAGTCTCCTCCAGCTTCCCTAGCCTTGAACTGCCTTCCTACTCAGGCCAGACTTAAGCCCAGGCCTGACAGAAATGAGCTCTCCCTTCCCTGGGCTTTTCTGCCCCTATGCCCCCACCTCCCTACCCTCTAACATGCAACCCCTGCCTGTTTTCCTCACTGCTGAGGTAGCTGGGTCCTCACTGCTTCCTGACCTGAAAGGCCATTAAATATTTATGAATTCCCACTGCCCAGGGCTGGGAGGAGGAGGAAGAGGGAGAGAGATGGGGGAGGAGGATAGGGAAGGAGGGTAGGAGCAGAGAAGAGGGAAGAGATAGAAGCTGGAGGGAGAGCCTCGTAGAGCAGAGGACCCAGGACAGGCTGGCCCCACCTTGCCTCAAAACCACCAAGCCCCTTAGGAGTCCCCTGGCTCCCCAGCCCCTCCAAGGTAAGATGGCCATGGTGCTGATATGGCCCAGAGTCAGGAGCAAGGGGCCCCTCTCTCTGTTTTGAGTTGGTTAGGCACCAGCTAGGTGCCAGAAGGGTAGAGGATGCCAGACCACTGGCCTGGGAGCCACTCTCCTTAACTCCCTCTGTCCCCTCGGCCAAACATGTCCTCCTATCCTACGTGAGCCTCAGTTTTCCCATCCATACAACGAGAGGTTAGACTCAAAATTCCTTCCCATCTCTGCTTCAGAGAGGGTGTTAATGCTTACTAACAGAGCTAGACCGCCTGTCTGTAACCCTGGTGGGCTCCTCACCAGCTTTCTGCCCTCGGGCAAATTAAGGTTGCCCTGGGAATTCCTGGAGTCCCTTCCTTGTAGGGCTGTGGGGAGGCTCCAATGAGCTAGTAATTGAGTAATTGTAAAGCACTTAGAACAGTGCCTAGCACAGTAAGAGCTCAATAAGGATTAGCTCTTATTTTTCTGTGGTTCAGCCTTCAATCCTTGCTGCTGCTTCCAGGCAGTGCCTGGAGATTCTGTCAGGCGCTGGGAACAGAGGGCTCCCTCCGCCAGTACAGCCCCAGGGACTGGAAACACCAGCAGGTTGCCCCCTGGACAACTGCAATCTCCTCTTGGAGGTGTCCACCCTCCCCCAGACCCTTCCTGTCCCCTTGCAGGCTGTGCTGGCCCCCTCGCTGCTCCCCAGATGCTCCAAGCCCAAGGCTGCACCATTCCCTCTCCTTAGAAAGCTCTTTTTATTCCTTCTACAACCTCAGCTCTTTATAGCAGACCTCAGTCTGGCTGCCACATTTAAGGTAGTAGCCTCCCAGTCTCCCCCTGTCTTTTCATTCGACAAATATTTATAGAGCTCCTAATATGCATCAGGCTCTGTCCTTGGCTCTGGGGAGACAGCAACAAACAAGCCAGACAAAATCGCTGTCCTCATGGAGCTCAAATTTTCCTGCAGGGGCAAGTAGGGGGACAGATGATCAAAGCACACATAAATAAACAAGGAACATACTAGATGGTGGGGAGTGCTGGGCAGAGGATTGAAATGTGGACGTGATGGGATGTGGGCATGGGCGTGGAGGTGACCTTCATCAGCACCCGTGTGTGTCTGGAGTCCATCTTTGCCAAAGCATGCACTGGTCCATGGAAGTGTGACTTTGCTTCAACACTTCCTGAGCACCTGCTCCTTGTCAGGAGCCGCACCAGGCTCTCACGATACACAGTGGACAGGGAAGGGTTTCACCCTCTGCAGGTTGCAGGCCAGCATGAGGAGACAGTCATTGGCGACCATATCCCGACCATATCATGACCATATGGTAGTGTGGTGCGGCTGCCAGACGGTGCTGTGTCAGAGTTGATTAGCCAGACAAAGAAGGGCTGGAGAGAGATGGAGCACAGGGATAGAGGTGGGAAGCGAAGCAGGGGCAGGTACACATATAGGTATCAGTATAAGCAATTCAGTTGATTCCACAGACGCCATCACCAGCGAGCGCCTGTTGAGCTCATACTAAGTCATAGCATTATGGCGAAGCACTGTATGTGGATTATTTTATCTGATGCTCACAACCACCCTATAAGGAAGATAGTGCTAGTATAATCCCATTTTACACATGAGAAAGCTAACACCTAAAAGGAAGTAACTTGCCCAGAGTCACCCAACTGGCAAGTGATAGAACTGGCTTCAGCCTGGCCATCTGGCTCCAAGGCCAGTGCTCTTAGCCATAGTCATATAAGAGGAGGAATCTGTGGGGAACACAGAAAGGGTGAGCTGGGCCCCTCAGGCCTTGAATAGATGGCTGAGTAGCATGGACTTTATATAGTTAGCTTTGGGACCCCTTCTGCGAGAGTTTCAAAAGCAGGAGAGTATGGGACATGGTCAGAAATATGCTTCAGGCCTGGCATGGTGGCTCACACCTATAATCTCAGCACTTTGGGAGGCCAAGGTGGGCAGATCACTTGAGGCCAGGAGTTCAAGACCAGCCTGGCCAATGTGGCGAAATCCCACCTCTACTAAAAATACAAAAGTTAGCCAGGCGTGGTGGCACACACCTGTAGTCCCAGCTACTCGGGAGGCTGAGTCAGGAAAATCGCTTGAGCCTGGGAGGTAGAGGTTGCAGTGAACTAAGATCATGACACTGCAGTCCAGCCTGGGTGACAGAGTGAGATTCTGTCAAAGGAAGAAGGGAAGGGGAGGGGAGGGGAGGGGAGGGAAAAAGAAATGTGCTTCAGAAAGTTTCTTCTAGTCACATGGAAGGTACAAGGAGGAGCCAGACCGGAGGCAGGGAGCGAAGGAGGGAGAGTCGTATGTTTTGGGGTGGCAGGGGGTGGCAGGTGGGGGCAGTTTCCCCTCTACTCAGGTGAAGGCCTGAGCTAAGGCAGTTCAGTCCAGAGGGAGAGGAGAGCCCAGGTTCCATGGGTGTGAGGAGGCCAATCAACAGAACTTTTTTCTTTCATTAAAAGGGTGTGCTAAGCACCTACTATGTGCCAGGCACTGTTCTCTGCCTGTGGTAGAGCAGTGAACAAAACAGAAACCTGTCCTCATGGAGCTGACATTCTAACGGGTGGAGAGAGACATTAAATGATACAAGCAAAATATATAGCATGCCAGAGAATGAGAAATGATATAGGAAAAAAAGGAGTGGGGTTTTGGAGTAGGGGGGCTATTATAAGTTGGGTGGTCAGGGAAGGCCTCAGTGAGAGAAAGCATTTAAGTAAAGACTTGAAGGAAGTGAGGGAGAGAACCGTGCACAAATCTGTGGAAAGAGCCTTGCAGAAAAAGGGCAGAGGAGGTGCAAAGGCCCTGCAGTGCAGGCTGGCTTGTGTGAGGACGAGCCAGGTGGCCAGGGTGGCTGGAGTGGAGGGACAGGAGTAGTGCTCAGAGAGGCAAGGGAGCATAGGCTGACTCTGGAAGGCCACTGGGAGAACTTTGGCTCTTAATCTGCATGAGATAGAAGTCACTGGAGGGTTCTGAGCAGGGGAGTGATATAAACTGACATGTTTGATCAGGATCACTCTGGCTGCTGTGTTGAAAATAGACTGTAGATGGGAAAGGGAGGTGGAAGGAAGACCAGCTAGGAGGCTGTTTGTAATAATCCAGGCTAAAAGATGATGGCAGTTTAGACCCTCTGGTCTAAGAGACTGTGAGTTCTCCCTCTCACTTCCCTCCCTTTCCTCCTATCCTCTTCCCTCCTTTTTTTTCCTCTCCTCTCCCTTCCTCTGCTCTTCTCCCTTTCTCTTCATATATACACATATATAGGAGTATGTGTATACATTTGCACAAACAATAATTTATTATGGAAAATCTCAAACAGATTCAAAATTAGAGATTACAGCAGAGTGTACTCTATCAAGCACTCAAGAACTCACCACCCAGCCTCAACAATACCTAGTCACAGCCAGTCTCGTTTCATATCTATTCCATCCACACCCTCCCCCTATTGCCCTGGATTATATGGAACCTAGTCCAAAACATCATATCCCTTCACCATAAATATTTCAATATGTCTAGCTATCTTTTGAAAGTAGAGCTAACAGGAATTGTGGATGAATCAGTTTGTAGGATGGTAGGGAAAGCAGTGAAGAATGACTCCAGGGGTTCAGCTGAGCAACTAGAAGCATGGAGCTACTGTTCACCAAGACTGGGAGGAGCAGCTCTGGGGCGTAGAGATCAAGAGGTTGCAGCACATGTAGGCTGAAGACCCCTGGTGGACATCAAAGTGGAGGTGTCAACTAGACAGTTAGACACATGAATTACCAACTGGGTCTGGGGCTGAGAGAGAAGCGTAGCTTAGGGCTGTCTGACTTGGGCGACTTGGGTGGACAAGGGGGCTTTTTACTGAGTCAAGGAAGAGAGGAGAAGCTGGTTTGAAGTTACATGATCGGTTCATTTTGATGAGTTGAGCTTGAGATGCCTTGGGCCTTTTGACATGGTAACTTCCCTGGCAGGTGCCTGAGTGCCCATGCTTGGAATTCAGGGGAGGGGGTCAAGGCTGGAAATAGAAATAGGTGGTAGTTAAGTCAGGAGAGCAACTGGGGTGGCTTAGGGGTTGTCTACAGACAGGAAAGAGGATCAGACAAGGCCAGGTGGGTATGGGTGATGGAATAGAGCCCCTGAGATCATGGTGGGTGGAGTAGGGAGGAAAGGTCTTGACCCATCTTGAAGCCTGGGAAGACTTTCTGTTTGGAGACCCCAGTGCCAAGCTCAGGACTGGTACAGCATGAGGGCTTCATTCCGAGGTACAGCACATGACAAGCGGAGCTATGAGCAATAAGGACTTTTATGCTGGACCCATTGGGTCTGCCTACTCTTCCTCCGTGTCCTTGTGCAAGACCTAGCACTGGGTCACAGACCCAGGGCAGGAGAGAAATTTCAGGGGACGATGGGACTTTTTCCTTCCTGCCACTGCCACTGGATTCTGGGGGTGTCTCTTTGCTCCACTCCAACTGCAAGCCCTCTAGATGCTCAGCAGTGCTATCTCTGAGTGAGACCCTGTCATGGCACAGCAAGTCAGTGTCCCCAGTAGGGCCAGTCTCTAGAACCAGACTAGGCAGGCTCAAATCCTGGACCATTGCTAGCTGGTGGCTTTAGTCAAGTGACTTAAGTTTTAGTTTGTTCAGCTGTAAAGTGTGCACAGTAACTGTCCCAACCCCACCAGGTTGTTTGAGTGAGAGATGATGTATGTACACTGTCTGATGTGTAGTAAGTGCTTCTTAAATGGTAGCCATTATTTCCATCGTCTCTCCAGCCTCATCACCCAACCTTTCTCTCCATAAAGCTACCCTCCAGCTGTCCCTGGAGGTACCACCCTTGTTTCCCTACTTCCTAGCATTGCATATACCTGTTTTTCCCACCTCATCTCTTACAAACTCCTACCCAGACCTTAAAACCCAGCTTTGGTGTTTCCTCCTCTGATGTATCCAAACAGGGCTGCCATTGCTCCGTGTCTACGTGAGGGTTCATCACACCGTGCTGTATTTTAGTGCTGGCATGTCTGCTTCCCCTGAACACTCACCCACTCCCACCTGAGACAGGGAGACACCCTGTTTTTCATCTGTCTGTACTCCCAGCACTCAAGAACACGGGTTGAATGCCTGGGGTGTGGGTGCAGGTGGCCCCTGAGGTGGGCCTCTGGGCTTGCCATCACCTCTCATGTGTCTGGTCTCTGCTCCCTTCCCCCGGTTCGCAGACCTGGACTTGGCTGTGCCAGAGACGGCCAGACTGGACAGCAGTTTACACAAGGCCCGGGCCCAACTATTGGCCAAGGGCCGGAGACACCGGCCGTCCCGCTCCAGGCTTCGAGACAGTGCCAGCTCCGCAGAGGATGGTGAAGGCTCCGACGGGCCCGGAGGCAAGGTTGGGGCAAGTTAGGAAAACACACATACACCCTCCCACCCCTCCCACTCCTCCCACCCCTGGATACTCTCCAAAGTGCTTTTCCAGGGAAACCACATCCCCAGACTTCTGACCTAGTAATGCTAACAAGTGTTAGCTGCAGTTCACTTCTGGCTCACTTAATCATTTGTAAAGAAGATATTATTAGCCCCATCTTACAGCTGAGGAAACTGAGGCCCTGAGAGGTCCAGTAGCAGTGTCACTGTAAGTGAAGGAGGGGGAATTCAGCCCCAGCCTATGTGACTCAAAGCTCCTGTTTCCCACCTCTCACTCTCCAGCCAACCCCCATGAGGAAACCCTCCCTCTAGGCCCCGGAAGGACCCTCAGGGCCCGCAGTTTACAGGGTGAAAGTCTCCCAGCTCCTTCGGGAAGGGAGGCGGAGGGTTCTCGGTTAGCGCCTGCCTCCTCGACCAGGTGACCGACGGCTGCGGGAGCCCCCTGCACCGGCTGCGCTCGCCTTTGCACTCAGGCCCCGGGTCCCCTGCCGGGGGCTCTTTCTGCCTGGATCCTCCGGGGTTGCGGCGCAGCCTGGACGAGGACGAGCCGCCGCCTTCGCCGCTCACGCGCTACCGGCCCCTGCACAACGCTGCCTCGCACGAGGGCCTGGCCGCCGCCTCCTGCTCTCCGCCGCGCTCCGCGCCCTCCTCCGACAGCTCCCCCAGCTTCGTGCGCCGCCACCCGCGCGCAGAGCCGCACAGCGAAGGTGAGAGGCGGCCAGCGCTGCACCGCCTGCTGGTCGCTCCGGGGCGCAGCAGCCCTTCCGGTCCGGGCGCGCACCGCAGCCGCGGAAGGGGCAACTGGGCAGAGTGGCTGAGGGAGGTGGAGAGTGAACGCCGCGGCTCGCCCATTCTTTACCGAACGCATACTAAGTGCCAGACCCTGTGGGCTCTGGGACAGCCAGGTGAGCAAACACATGCAGCCTTTATCATCATAGTAGTTTAGTGGAGAAACAATCGAGTCAGGCCTGGCTGGTGGCTCACGCCTGTAATCCCAGCACCTTGGGAGGCTGAGATGGGAGGATCGCTTGAGGCCAGGAGTTCGAGACCAGCCTGGGCAACACAGCGAGACCGTCTCCAGAAAAAAATTACAAAATTAGCCCCGCGTGGTGTGCACCTGTAGAACCAGCTACTTGGGAGGCTGAGGTGGGAGGATAGCTTGAACCCGGGAGTTCTGAGCTGCAGTGAGCTATGATCACTCCTTGCCTCAAAAACAAAACAAAACAAAAACCCAATCAAATCATCCCCTAACTAAACGTCTAGCTACAAACTATAACAAATGCTATTTGGGAAATGTGTGTGGCAGCGTGGCAGGAGAGCATACACCAGGATGCCTGGCCTGTCTGGGAACATCCTGGAAATGACATTTGAGCCAAGATCGGAAGGCTGTTTAGATGGCCAGGACAGGCCGGGTGTGGTGGCTCACGCTTGTAATCCCAGCACTTTGGGAGGCCGAGGCTGGTGGATCACCTGAGGTCAGGAGTTTGAGATTGAGACCAGCCTGGACAACATGATGAAACCCTGTCTCAACTAAAAATACAAAAAATTAACTGGGCGTGGTGGCGAGCACCTGTAATCCCAGCTACTCAGGAGGCTGAGGCAGGAGAATTGCTTGATCCAGGAGGTGGAGATTACAGTGAGCCAAGATCACACCATTGCACTCCAGCCTGGGCAACAAGAGCAAAACTCCGTCTCAAAAAAAAAAAAAAAAAAAAAAAAAAAAAAAAGTTGGCCAGGATAAAATTGAGTAGTAGTGGTTCCTACCTTTTTGGAACATTTTATAGCTTGTAAAAGGCTGTCATAAGCATCCCGTTAGGTCCCATGAAGTAGGTGGATGTTATTATCCCCATATTTAAAATGGAAGAAGCTCAGAGAGATAAAGTGGCTTGTCCTAGGACACCCAGCTAGTGAAGGTCACCAGAGCCAGGCTGCCTAATTCCAAGTCAAGAGAATTTCTACCAGCGCACACTGGCAGCCGAAGGAGGCAGGCAGGGCAGCAGACAGGCAATTTCCTTCCTTCTCTCCCTGGAAAGATGACAGCCGTGACGCCAGTCCTCCCGAGCCCGCCAGCCCCACCATCGGCCTGGATAAGAAGACCCGCCGAAAGTTCCTGGACCTGGGGTGAGTGGAGGCAGGGCTAGATCACACGGTTTGGAGCTGCTGGGGTAAGGGGTAGCACAGTGGGCAGCGCTGCTCCACTTCCTGCTTCCTCCCCACAGGGTCACCCTGCGCCGAGCATCCACAGGCAAGAGCCGGAAGGAGAAAGGCAGCAACCGCCTGTCCATGGGCAGCAGGTGAGAAGTGCCCACGGCGGCCCACCCACAGCTCCCACCCCAGCTCCCTGTGTGCCCTGGTCCTCCCCTCTGTACCTACACCCATGCTGGACACTCTCTCTGCAGGGAGTCAGTGGAGGGGTCCGGCAGGTCAGGGGTCTCCCCGTTCCTGCCTTTTTCCTGGTTCACAGACAGCGGCAAGGGCTCAGCATCCTCGGGTAGCACCACCTCCCCTGCCTGCTCCCCTAAACACGAGGGCTTCAGCCCTAAGAAGTCAGCTTCCCAGGTAAGTCCATAGCTTACTTGTCCCCAAACTGGCCCCCAGTCTCAGGTGACATGAGGGCATACTTCACCCTGGCTCAGGCTGGGATTCAGACATTCCTGGAATCGATGTGTCCATCCATGGAGCCATGCAGTGATCCGTTACTTCATGCATTCTCTGAATTCATTCACTCACTCATCCACTCTTTCATATCCTGAGGAGTTCATTCCTCGATTCAGTCACTGGTTCATGCATTCAGCAAATCACTGAACACTGATTCCCTACTGTTCCCCCAGCTGGAGACTTCTTCATTCCTGCTAACTCTTCTGCCCGGCTCAGTTCTAACCCCACTCCTGTGTGAGGAGCTGGGCCACCTGCTTGGTAGGGTGAGGCCTGGGGGATATAGAGAAGAACAGGACCCCAGCCTAGTGGTCTGAAAGTTTACAACCTATGTGATGTGAGACCGAGTAAAAGAAGCAATGATGAGCATCTGCTTATGTTCAGAGTGCCCTCTACAGTTTACAAAGCCCCAAACGCGTTTCTGCTTTACTCTCACAAAGGCTCAGTGAAGTAGGGAGGGAAGGCACCCTCATCTCCATTGTACAGATGAGCAAAGGCAGGCCCAGAGAGAAGGGGCTTGCCCACAGACTGGCACAGATGTAGGTGCCAAGCTTTAAGACCCCCAGCCCAGTACTTGTTCTATGGTTCTGTTTCTTATGTTCAGTTGGGCAGAGGAGAAAATCAGAAGCTGGGAATTCGGGGGAGAAAGAATCCCTTCGGACCTGGAACTTCCTTCCTTCCTCCTTCTCTTTCTTTCTTCCCTTCTGCTGGGCACTGGGACACCATGATGAACAAGATAAAACCCAGGCCCTCCTAGAGCTCACAGTCCAGGGAGGATAAAGACCTCTAATCAGGCACTTATTAGCTGGGGTACTAGAGCCTCGGTGGGAGGCACAGAGCAGAGACGCCTGACCCAGCCTGAGGGAATCCCGGTGGGCTGCCTGTAGGAAGTGACACCTTGCCTGAGACCGCCTCCATTCCTACTAACCTGGCTTGGTTCTAACCTCATGTGCTCCAGATGGCTGCCTGCTCTCCTGGAAGCTTTAGGTCCTGATGCCCAACATGAGTTATCGTGTCCTGTGTGCGGGCCCAGCTCCTGGCTCACGCACAGGGGCACTGAGCAACTCCTGGTGCCTAGTCCAGGACTTCGGCTCCACCCAGATAGGGATGGTAGGTTGGGGGTGAACTCTCCTCAGTGGCATGCACCCTCTTCTGTCTAGGAATCCACCCTGAGTGATGACTCCACACCCCCCAGCAGCAGCCCCAAGATTCCCAGTGGGCCCCGGCAGGAGGTCAAATGTTCTTACCCCTACCACACGCTGTCTCAGTCTTCAGATGAGGTGAGCAAGGCTGGCCCAGGGTACCCACAGAGTCCTGACCTCTGACTCTGCAAGGTGCTCAGGTCACAAGCCAAGCCTCCCCCTCACTGTCCTTGGTCTCTGCCCAGTTCCTGGATGAACCCCTCCCCCCTGTCCACCATTGGACCAGCCAGCAGGTGGGCCAGTGGCTGCAGAGCCTCAACCTGGAACAGTATGCTGCCGAGTTTGCTGCACGGCAGGTAGACGGGCCACAGCTGCTGCAGTTGGATGGAAGCAAACTAAAGGTGGGTCAGAGCGGAAGGGCCATGACCCAGCCCAGTTACTTGAGGTGACTTTCAAGGATTGGAAGTCCCTGTCCTGACCTTTGACCCTCAGCCCAGTCTCCTGGGCTGACCTTTTCACTCCATCTGTGGCCACTACCCTGACCTCTGACCTCTAGGCAAGGTTCTTGGTCTAATCTTTTGTGTTGTAGCATGAATCCCTAGTTTGACTTGAAACTCTAGTCCATGACTTCAGTGTGACCTTCAAGCTCCAGTCCTGGTCTCCAGGCTGACCTTGCCCTCTAGGATGACCCTTGATGCATATGAGTTTCCTGGTGTCATGGGAAGCCACATGTCTCCCCCTGGTCAGCTTGGTCTGATTCTGTCTCAGAGGCTGGTGGTAATGGTGGGCAGAGGGAGGATGTAGGGAGGGGGTGGGTGGTCTCTGACCTCTAAGCTGGGAGCTTCCCAGCCTGTCTCCTGCTCTCTGCTGAATTGCTTGGGGGCAGGGATGGTGAAAAGAGCCCCCAGGAAGTCTCTGGAAGTGAGGAGGGTCCTTGGGCACTGACTAACTGTGTGACCTTTGGCAAGTGACTCCCCATCTCTGGGCCTCAGGAGGTTGGGCAGGGCCAGGCCAAGGCTGAAATCCTGAGTGGAGGTATGGTAGGGGAGGAGGAGAAAGCGCCTAATACCCTCAACCCTCATCTCTCCCAACCACACTCATTCCAAATTCTTGCTCTGGGGGTTCTGATCCACGGGCAGGTCACGGTGTAGGAGGCGGAGGCTCCATTCCAGGGAGGATTCGGAGCTCCAGAGTACACCTGGGGCAAAAGGAGCCTGGGCGTGGGGGGCCAGGACTGGGAAGGTTCTGGGACTCTCTCCCTCACCCTGGACTCCTCCCCAGAGCCTGGGGCTCAGCAACTCGCATGACCGGGCACTGGTGAAGCGCAAGTTGAAGGAGCTGGCAGCGGCGGCCGAGAAGGAGCGCAAGGCCCAGGAGAAGGCTGCACGGCAGCGGGAGAAGCTCCGGCGCCGAGAGCAGGAGGCCAAGAAGAGCTAGGGGAGGGTGCACAGGCGCTGGCGGCCGCTGGCTCGGCGGGCACAGGCCTCACCAGGGAGGCTGGGCCTGGGCGCCGCGCTTGGGCTAGCCTGGTCCCACGATCAAGGGCGGACATGCCCTCTCTTACCCTGTCACTTGGTCTAGACCCAGAGCCCCCAGAAAGGGAGACCCCAGGGAGAGGGCCTAGTAATAAATCCTATTTTCAGGACTTGTTTGGCACAGAATTCCTGGGGGAGGAGCAGATGAAGGGGAGAGGGCAGAGAGGCCAGGGCCGAGGCAAGTCTGGGAGCCTGGGTCAGGCTGTCCCACTGCCCTCAGGCCACCGTGCTGCTGGGGTAGAGGGGAGCTAGGAGGCCTGCCTGCCTGCTTGCCTGCCAGAGGCCCTGAGGCTGGGCCCCAGGGCTCAGAGCTGGGCTGGGCATTTCAGCAGAAGTAGGTGTGGGAGCTGCTCCTCTCCACTCTCCCAGGGGGCTGTGTGGTGGGAGAGCTCTGTCCTGCTCCCCTGAGAGGCCAGTGGCCGCTGCAGCAAGTTGCACTCAGGGTAGACTCCCAGCCAAACTCCTCAACAGGAGAGCAGAGAAAGCAGCCTGGGGCGAGTGCAGTCTTTGCCAGGACTCAAGAGGGGAAGATGAACACCCCCTTCTCCCACTCCCCTCCTCTGTCCTGTGGGTTCCAGGGGGCGAGATGACATCCACACAGGTCTGCCTCTCAGGGCCCATTCAAAACCTGGTCTTTGACCCATTCTCCAAGCCAGGACTCCCTTCACTTCCTGCTGCTTCCTCAGAGGGCACCTGAGCCCTCTTTGGGAGCTGAGCAAACAGGAGCTGATAGGTACAGAGGACACCACTTCCACCAGCCAAAGCCTAGGAGCTGCTGACCTGGTCAGCTGTCACCCCAGCCAGGCAGAGGGGCAAAACCTGGGGGTCCCTGGCAGCTGCGAGATTGGAAAGGTTCATCAGCACTCCATCTGCCCCAGGCATTGTCAGGGAATCAGTGGGCTCAGAACTGGCAGGCGGTGCAAGCTCTGCTTCGCTGGGCCACTGAGGGCTGGGGCCAGCTCCCTGGATGGGGGTGGAGTCTACCAGCAGCCTCGGGACAGCATGTGTCCTTTTTAGGAAATGTCCTTGGAGGAAGTGTCCATGTGTGGCGCTGGTCAGCAGCTAGCCCCGCTTCCAGGACACTAGTCAGAGTTACCGATGGGGCCGGGGGGCTCCTGCTTGGAAACCCCTCCAGTTCCTCCCATCTGCCCAGAGCGACGGATGGCACCAATGCATGCTGGCTCCCTCATTCCTGCCCAGGGGCTGTGGCTTACAGCCAGCACCCTGTACCTGGGACTCAGTCCTTATCCCCCCTCTGCTATCTGTGCTGGGAGAGGGGCTTCGGAGGGAAACAGATATGAGGACACTGGCACCATCTGGGCCTGGTGGCAGGGCCATGGGAGGTTGGAATGCACCCACGTCCTTAAAGCCATCAGTAGCTACAGTGGGTGCCCACCTGCATGCGAAGGGGAGGCAGTTCTCAATTTATTTCAATAAACACTTATGATGTGCCAGTGACCAGAATTTCTGTCTGCTCCAGCTGTTGGGTTGGCCAGATTCTGCTGGGCCCTGAGTGTGGTGGGACAACAGGTCTGTCACCAGGTGCTGGGCCATCCGGCGTTCTGCACAGATGGCTTTGCCCAGTATTTTACTCACGGTCCTGAGCTGGGCCGGACGTCCCGAGTGCGTCATGTGGTGGTCACAGGGCGCTGCAGTGTGCGTGTGTACGCGCGCACGTGTGGGTCCCCTCCCCCAGGGATGCAGCCAGGCCAGTCTCATTCAGTCTCCTCTTTACTGTGGGTGTGGGTGTCACTGTCACTGCCACAGCCACTGGGAGGGACACACAGCTTTAACCCCCGTGTGCTTAGGGGAAGGGTGGGGGCATTCAGGGTTATAAAACTAACTATATACACAGAGGGTCCTGGGAGAAAGCCACCCTGAGCACACGTGTCTGGGCACAGTGGGGGCTGGGGGCTGGAACTCAGGCAGGACGGACTGGGCTTGTGGAGGGGCGGATGGGCATGAGCACGTGAGGACATGCTGGGAGGGCTCGGGAGGTGGCACAGACATTGCCAAGGCTGCTGCAGGGCCTCGAGCAGCTTGGCTGGGTGGCAAGCTCTGGGTCTAACAAGGTTCCTCCACTTTAGGGTTGGGCCCTGTGAGAGCCACCCCCTCTGTCACCGACCTTAAAGTCCCGAGTGGAGAGAGAGGCTGCAGGACCAGCCTCATTCCCCACTCACGGGTGTAACCCCTTTCTTCACTCAGTCCCCAGGTCTGGAGGGCACCCAGCCTCTTCAACAGGCCAAAGCCCAGGGTGCCTCTGTGGGCTGGGAGAATAAGGCAAGCGGAGCATCCACTTGGAAGGCCTGGGCTGTGGAGGGTGCTGAGGGGGACCCAGTACCCCTGGCAGAAAAGTGACAGCCCTGGTCTCAGAGAGGAGGACTGCCATGGGGAAATGTCTCTGGGACACCCCATCAGGGTGGAGACATCCCCAACCCTCAGGCATCGCCCACAGAGATGGGGAGGCCACCGAGGGCTCTCCACGGAGATGGACTGGCACTTAGGGACCATCACAGACCTATCACCGCAGTGACTTCTATAGAGACTGGGCCTGGTCATCAGGGAGAACCCACCCCCTGCTCCCCCAGGAGGACGGTGAGGGGCACCGTGGTGGTGGGGCCCAGAGGCGGCAGTCCGTCCTCTCAGGTGCAGATGAGTGGCGGCCCTTAGCTGACGCGGTACGTGGACGTGTTCTTGGGCTCCGTGCTGGGCACACACCAGTCGCCGGCCTCCTGGATGGTCTGGTAGTGGCGCCAGGCTGACTTGTTGTAGACAGGCAGGCGCTCCACCGAGTCCGTGGACAGGGCCTGGGGAGTGCCAGGGTCAGCCCCTCCTACCTCCCTGTGCCTTGTCCACTCCTCAGCAGACCACCCCACCCCAGCTCAGCGGCAGCCCAGCTGCCAGACACGGGGGCCTGCAAAGACCCACGAAAGGGTGGTCTCTCCTGTGTCCCCCTCCTGCCCATTCAAGAAAGCAGCTCTCTCTAAGGGAGGGAGAAGGAAGGGGAGGAGGCTGGGCTGTGTGACCCTGAGCAAGTCACCGACTCCGGGCCTCAGTCTTCTCTCCTCTGAGCTGAATGGCAAGATCTAGGGTGTCCCCTTCCTTCTGGGTCTAACAAGTCAAGGGTTCCCAGCACAGGGGTCTTAATCATAGACCACAGACTCCCCTATATTCCCTGACAAGCTGTGCATGTCTGGGGGCTGAGGGTTCTTCAGGTTGAAGAACTGTAGCGTTGCTTGGATTCTCAGTCTGGGGCCAGGGAAGGACTGGGGGGGTGGAAAGGAAGGCTCGCAGCTGGCCAAGCCTGCCCAGGTCCCATCAGCAAACCTCTTCGCCAGCCGGGCTCTGCAGGAAGGGCCCTCACCTTGAGATAGATGACAGCGTCGGTCCCAAAGCCTTCCATGGAGAAGAGCTGCAGGTCTCCCTGGAAGTACTTGGCGTAGAGGCGGGAAATGGGGAGCCCGTAACCAAAACCAGCCTGCAGCGGGGCAGGAAGGCAGTGAGGATGAGGAGGCTGGCAGGGGCCTCCTGGAGCTGCAGGGACTGGCGCAGGGAGGGAAGGGTATGGAGCTGGAGTCACACGGCGGGGGTCCCAGAGCTGGAGTGGGGAGGGGACATGCGGGAGGGGACACTGAGGCAAGAAGTGGGTGTGGGTGAATGAGGGAATCATGACTGTGGGAGGGAGGCTTGGGCAGGGAGGGGAGTTCCGCTTAAGGGCCAGGAGGTCAGAGCAGGCCCCGTGGCTCCTTTGAGTCTCAAGTTCTCTAACAGGGAGGTGCTGACAAGTTGGACAACACTTGAGAAAGGTAGAAAGTGGGGGTTTGGGAGCCACAGAGAAGAGGGAAGATGGGGGAAAGGTGACAGAGAGACATCTGACATAGGTGAGATGTGTGCAGACTGGGGAGATGCGGGAGGCGCGGGGCCCAGATTCAAGACAGGTGACTGTCATAGACGGCCACACAGGAGCTGAGTGAGCAGGGGAAGTGAGTGAGGAGGAGAGAAGCCTCCCTCAGGAGGTGGGAGGGGCTGGGGTGAAGCCATCTCACCAACGGCGTCCCCCCGGTGCCAGGCTGGGGGGTGGGTGCTGTGGAGTACATGTAGCTGAAGAGTCGCTCAATCTTCCTCAAGGGAACACCCCCACCTCGGTCACTCATCTGGGAGAGAAGGGATGTGTCAGGGATTCTCTACAGCTCAGTTTCCCCACCCTGCCCGGTACCCTGACCTTCTCATGGTCTTCCCCACCCCCAAGATCTGCCCACCATGTAGGAGAAAAGGAGAGCCCGTCTCCTGGCAGGAGAGAAGCCCCCACTACTGCTCCCTGGTCCCCAAGGTCAAAGGGTCACATACCTTGATGGACAGATCTTCCTCACCCAAGGCCACCATGACCTTGATGGGTGGGAGAATGAGGCTGGACTCATGGCTTTCCACAGTCGCCCGCATGGCATTCTGCGGAGGGGCAGAGGTAAGAGAAGCATGGGAGAAGCCAGCCCTACCCACGCTCCCCGCAAAGCACCAGCTCCCAGCCTCCTCACCTTGAAGAGCTCAAAGAGCATGTGGTAGAGGTGGGAGGGGACATAGACCATGTGAATCGGCTGTTTGGAGTTGGCTGCTGCAGGGCAAGTCAAGAACAAGGGTCAGGAAACTGTCAGGAGGCCACCGCTCAACCACCTTACCCAAAGGAGGCACCCCTCCCACAAGGTTCTAACTGAGTACATGGCTACCCAGCGAGAGACTAAATCCCCAGCCTCCCTTGAGCTGCGGTAGCCGGTGACTCATGGAAGTGATGCATTCAATTCTTGGGCCCTGCTTTCCACACCCTTGTTCTCTTCCTCCAGGCTAGAATCGAATCAGGGGTGGGGAGCCAGCCCTGACCTCCCCAGCTAGAGGCTGGCGAGAGGGAAACCTCCCTCTTAAGTAAGCCACTGGTATTGGGGTTCTAGGGAAGCAGCCAAGCTGATACACCATCTAACATGCCCCTCCTCCCCATCCCTGTTGAGTTACCCCATTTTATTTCCTTCCTGTCACTCATCATGATCTGAGATGGTCTTGTTTATTTACTTGTTAATTGGCTGAAGGTCCCATTTCCCAGTCTTCACAGCACCAAAAAATGTAAGCTGCATGAGAACGGTGACCATTTCTGTCTTGCTTACTCTTTCATTCATTCATTCACTCAATTTCTTATTTGCTTGAGATGAAGTCTCGCTCTGTCACCCAGGCTGGAGTGCATTGGTATGATCTCAGCTCACTGCAGTCTCAGCCTCCCGGGTTCAAGTAATTCTCCTGTCTCAGCCTCCCAAGTAGCTGGGATTATAAGCATGTGCCATCATGCCCGGCTAATTTTTGTATTTTTAGTAGAGACAGGGTTTCACCATATTGCCCAGGCTGGTCTCAAACTCCTGACCTCAAGTGATTGGCCTGCCTTGGCCTCCCAAAGTGCTGAGATTACAGATGTGAGCCACTGTGCCCCGTCCAAATATTTATCAAATGAATTAATAATACAATAATAACTCT
The DNA here is from genome assembly GCF_000951045.1 of Mandrillus leucophaeus. Classification (NCBI taxonomy): domain Eukaryota; kingdom Metazoa; phylum Chordata; class Mammalia; order Primates; family Cercopithecidae; genus Mandrillus; species Mandrillus leucophaeus. The sequence continues at coordinate 3,680,958 of NW_012106363.1, forward strand.
GCTTCTCCCCTGTCTAGAAAACAGTCCATCTCCTCACTCCCCATCTCACCTTGCCCTGCTGTGTCCCCAGCCCCAAGACAGACACACATATAGCCACGCTCACTCACCATTGATCTCCTGGATCTCCAGGTCAGGTGAGGCCATGTAATACTTGTCACACAGGAGCTTAGCCATGTCGTAGGCATCTGAGAGAAGATGGGGTCATTCAGGGCATGGGTGGCCCACCCAGCAGGCAGTCCTCTTGACATTGACACTGGGGACCACCAGCATTAAACCCATAGCACCCCTCACTGAGGAACGAGTCACCCTCTGGCCAGGTAAGCTTGGAGGGGTCCCTGGGACTCCTCTGCGGGCCAGGCACTGTGGGAATGGCTCACCTTTGACCACCTCAGAGACGTTGCAGTTGGGGTCAATGCTGCCAATGTGTTTGGGATGGGCTGGGTTGGTGCTGCCGTCAAAGATGAGGGCTACAGGCAGGAAGGGAGGGTGCTGTTGGCTGGGCTGCAGTCTGTCCCAGCGCTCCCTCTTCCCCTGGGCTCTCCCCCTCTCTCTACTTTCACCTCCAATGCCTTTGTAGGCTTCAGTCCTAAAGCTGCCCCGCTCCCCTGCTTCTGTCCTCCCTTCCCTGACCCCTGACACCTCCAGCCCTGGCTCAGGCCGTTTTTAAACCTTTGCGTTGGACCTTTGCAAACCTGAAACAGACATCTTTTCAGAGGTCTCTCCCCACATCACATCTCCACATTGCATTTATTCTTTTCTTTGACTATAACATTCTAACTCTTACCACCTTGCTTTGGAAATTATTTGAGCATGAGGAACTTGTTTCACTTATGACTGGCTACAACTTCTCAAAAATCATAGTGAATCTTCCTGGAATAAGAAACTCTAAACAACAAATCGTTTTTGAACATAATGAGAGTTTTTATGAATACTAAATTAAACATTCTTTTAAAGATGTGACATAATTTTACATTTTGCAAACATTGAAAACAAAACGTTTTTGAAATGGAAAATGAATGAGAAAGAAAAATTTTATTTTTCCATGTCGGAGCCATTAACTCCAAAGTTACTGGAATAACTACTCAAAGACTCCTTCTGTGCGGTTCTGAAGAGTGGCCTAGGTCCCCTCAGCAGCCCGGCCCTGGGTCCCAGCACCGCCCCCCACACCCCGCCACCGCCACCATGGCTGGCACCCACTGTGCTGGTTGATGAGCATGCGGATGGAGATGCGGCTGAGGTAGAAGCGGTCCAGGAAGTACTGGATGTTCTGGTTGGAGACGGGGTCATCACCATAGGTGTCCTTGTACTCAAGCACGCCTTGTGCCATGGTGGGCACCACGTCGTTGTGCCGGTTCCGGATGGTGACCAGGGCATCAGTGAACCTATGGGGCAGGGCAGGTGTTCACATGGTATACCCCCAGACTCCCCTCCGTTTCTGACTCCCCTCTCCAGTGTCTTTCTTCACCTGCTCCACCCTTCCCAATCTGATGGACTCCCAATGCCCTCCCTGCTCCTCCCAAAGCCCACTCTGATTTTTTAGCTGCCTGCCGGCAGGCTTCCCACCTCAAAGCCCAGAGTTCTCATCCTCCCCAGGGCAGGGCCTGGGTCTTGCCCACCAGGCTCAGGGAACAGTGAGAATGGAGTCCATGTCTCTCCCATCAAACTTGGGGCTCCCTGAAGCAGAGTCTGCCTCCCGTCTCAGACTGGACGTTCCTGAGGACAGGCGTCTTTTCTTCCATCCTGCTGTACTTCTGCCCCAGGGGCTGCAACCCCAGATGCCCCTGGCCAACACCTGCCTTCCTTCCCCACCCAGGGCCCCCACTCACTGGCTCAGGGTGCGATGGTCCTCGGGGTCCTTGTCCAGGAACTCCATTATGTCCAGGAGGCTCTGGACATACCTGTGCGGGGGCGGGAGGGGACACAGCCTCAGCTTCAGGTGGCTAGCCCCTCCTCACCCATTTCAGCTGGGCCTCGCTCTTGTCCTGCTCCTACGCGGGCCCCACACAGAGCTGCCCACAAGCCGCCTCACTATTTTTCTCCATCCATTTCATTTGTATGTGAGTCTCCCTGACAACCCAGTCAGTTATGCAAGAAAACTTCAAATGTGCTGGTCCCCCGTTTAGCACCTTTGCTTTGGAATCCTAGAATAGTCCTCTCAGAAGGGGCTTGGAGATGATCCCATCCAAGAGGCCTCACAGATCAGGAGACTGAGGCTGAGATGGGGTGGGGAGACTGGACCTAGCGCCTGCAGTGGGGGAAGGCAGGTAGGTGCATCAACTTCTCTGAACCCCAGCGTGGAAACGGCTCCTAATGTTTCTCCCCCCGGGGTACTGTTGCATCCAGTGGGACACAATGGCAGAAGGGCCGGCACAGGGCCTCCCAGAGTCACCCCTGACAGAGTGGCCAGCACAGGGCCTCCCAGAATGACTCCTGAGCTGGGGTGCTCTGGGCCAGGCACCTGCCTAGGCAATTGGATTCTAAAATGGCAGGTGGGAAGGACCCAAAGTTGGGGTAGGTGTGCCTGGCTCTGTCCCCAGGTGGGGCTGGGGCCCATAGAGAGTCCAGAGAAGCTCACTCTCCTGCAAAAGGCCGGGTAGGAGTAGGTGATGCCCTGCCGCCCCTCCCATCTACAGGCCTGATGGGGAGGCCAGTTTTCCCTGGGCTGCGAGAAGAGCTTGATGCTCTAAAAGAAGCATCAAGAACCCCTGAACTCAGCCAGGTGTGGTGACTCACACCTGTAATCCCAGCACTCTGGGAGGCGGAGGCGGGTAAATCACCTGAGGTCAGGAGTTGGAGACTAGCCTGGCCAACATGGCGAAAACCTGTTTCTACTAAAAACGCAAAAATTAGCCGGTCATGGTGGCGCATGCCTGTAATCCCAGCTACTCAGGAGGCTGAGGTAGGAGAATTGCTTGAACTTGGGAGGCAAAGGCTGCAGTGAGCCGAGATCGCACCACTGCACTCCAGCCTGGGCAACAGAGCAAGACTCTGTCCCCCCTAAAAAAGAAGCCCTGAACTCAGGGACGGCAGCAGGCCTCCTTCTGCAAGGGAGTCAGGCCCACCTGTGGTGGCAGATGGTACCGAGCTGGAGCCACTGTGCCCCATGCCCTGGGGAGCCATGACCTGTTTCCCTGCTAACATGCCCAGTCTGTGGCTTGTTCCTTTGGGGAGGGCAGGAAGAGCCTCTCTCTGGCAGAAACACTTATAACCAGGAGGAAGGGGGGGGCTGCCTAGAGCCCTGCAGCGGCGAGGGCCCCAGGGGCCCAACAGTGTTTCTAGAAAAGGCCCCACCACACGAGGACTCATTCCCACGTCCACAGTGCTCTGACCTTCACTGTAACCTGAACAGGTACGTCAGGCAGGAATCAGTCCCACGCACAGCCTCCCCCAGGGAGGCGTGAAGAGGCCCCATAGCTAGTAAGTGGGATGAGGAAGTACCGAGTCTCCAGCGCTCTTGCCACCCCAGGGTGCTGATTCCGCTCGACTCTCACCTCCACGCTTCTGTTCACACACTGCCCTCTGCACTGTGAATGCCCTGCTAGGAATGCCTTTCCCCTTAAACCTAGCGTCTGCTGCTCTTGCTCTTGCCTGGCAGAGAAGAGAGTGAAAGAACGAGCTCTGGACCCAGAACTGGCTCTTTAAGCACCAGGAGCTGTGTGGCCCTGGGTAGGTCAAGGAGCCTCTGTGGGCCTGAGTTTGCTCGTTAGGAAAATGGGGATTGTGATACGTATTTACTGCTTTGCGGTGAGAATTCCATGTGATGATTAGCACAGTGCCTAGCACATAGTGAGCACTCTCTAAATGCTTGCTTTTATTATGGCAGGTGGCTCAAACATCGTGGACAGCTGCGTGCATCCTCTGAGCCCCCAGGCGGCATCTGATACTCTCCCACTGCTTGTAGGCTCTGAACCACAGCATGTTTGAGCCCCTATGCCCTGGAGACCTGCCCCACTGCCACAGGAAGGGGGCTGTCTCAGGCCCAGAGCTAACCGCCCACCCCTCCCTACCCAGAGCTCTGCACAGAGCCGGAGAGGAGGAGCTGTGGCTGCTGAGGGCGCTGGGGGCCCTGACAGCAGAAAAGATCAGCCTTCATCTCAGCCCCCAACACCATCCCTGCCACCCCACCCAGCAGATGATCAGGCTGGCACTCCTAAGACCTGTCTCCCTGGAGAATAACATAGCGACCACTAACGCCCACCTGTGCCGAGTCCCACACAGGGTCTCTCCTCTGCCAATAGCCCTGATGAACACAAGGTATTTCCCTTTTTTTTGCAGATGAGACCAGCACTGAGAGGTTAGGTGATATGCCCCAGGCCACACAGTAAGCAGCAGGCTGGGATTCAAACCCAGCTCTCGCAGACTCCAAGTCTACACCACGTGGCCAACAGCCGACACTGGCGCTGACGGTGATGCTGCTGCTGATGGTGATGGTGGCATGTACTGGGTATCAATGGCCAGGTCCACCCTGTGCTTCCCTCATGCCCCACTTTCACCTCTGCAAGAACCCCGGAGGTAGGCACTACTGCTGGACCCATTTTACAGATGAGGAAGTTAACACGCAGAGCTGAGATTCTCTCTCCCAGGCCCACATGGCTCCGAATCCCTTGCTCCCTAAATGCACCCAGGATAGACCTTCATGCTCATATAATTCTTAGGGGAGAGAGGGCCTGCATGCAGGCAGTGCTAGGGGCAGGTGGGGAGAGGAGGGAGAGGAGACCCACTGCAGAGTGGGGCCTGGGACCCCTTCCCAGGGGGCAGGTGGGGATGAAGCAGGTGGGAGCTGGGAGGCTAAGCCACTTCCCGACTGTGCTGGTCGGTGGGTGGGGGTGGGCACGGTCAAAGTCCCAGTCTCACCTAGGGAGAGTGCCCCAGCTGCTGGCACCACCCCTTTTGTGGCTGCTCAACAACCCTAGAGGGCAGAAATGGGACCTGGTCATGTGGCCACTGAAGTGGAGCAAAGGGCACTGGCATGGAGTGACAGCGGGCAGCGCCTGCCAGCCTCTCTCACAGGGCCAGGGCTCCTCCAGGGCAGGGGGCCCGGGCTACTCTTAAAATGGAGGGGAGAGGATGAGGATTTTCCCAGAGGTCCCTGGCCTTGCCCTGAAGCCCCTTAGGGGCCTGGTACACCAAATGTCACCCTTGGGCCGGTTCTTGGTCCTAAGAAGAGAGATTGGGGATGAGTGGTGTTGGCCTCTGGGCTGCCCACCCCTTGCAGGCCAGACAGAATATATAAGGGAGACCTGAAAGCAGTGGTGCAGTGACAGAGAGGCACCAACAGACGGGAGAGGCACTGCCCCCACCCCTCCCCGGGCCTGCAAGGAGGCTGGGGTCTTTGGGCCTGCTGACCTCTACAGTAATCAAGGCCCCCAGGAGTCCCTTGGTGAGATTCGGAGCTCCCAAGCCCAGCCCAAGGTAATGTGGAGGTCCATCCAAACCCTGCTTTCCAGGGCTCCGGAACCAGTCTAGAGCCCCAGGATTGGGAAGGAGGAGGTGTGGGATGCATGCAGAAGCGAGGGGCCTTGGTGAGAGTGTGGGGCTGAGAATGGGCGGTGGGGGCGGGAGCAGAGGGTGAGCAAGTATGGGAGGAGGGCCCTGCAGCCCCGTGTGGGAGCAGAGGGGGTGCTGAGCCAGCGGGCGAGTGTGTGTAATTGTGTGCATGTGGCATGTGCGTGCCTGTGGGTGTGTGTGAGGCTGTGCCCTGTGCACTCATATCCACAGCTGCTGGCGAGCAGGGTGTGAACAAGGGAAAGGCTGGGGAGGGGGTGCTCGCTGCACCTGGGGGAGAGGTGGCGGTGTCCTGCCTCCGGAGCCTCTGAGCCAGGCAGGTTTGGGTTCTGCTGCTGATTGCGCCTTAAAGAGGCCACCGAGTCCCTCAGGTCCCCATCTGCAAAATGGGGTTCACAGGAGTAAGCACCTCGTGGGCCTGGGTGTACAGAAAAGGAGATGATGCCTCGAGTACATGCGTAGTAAGTGGTCGGTTCTGCTCCGGCCATGCAAGGAGCAGCTGACGGATTTGGAGAGCTCATCTGGCTTTAGCAGGTCCTGAGCACCCAAGCCACACCCTCTGTGTGGGGTCCACACACCTTGCTGACAAGCAAGGGAGGTTTGTGCGAAGGTGCCGGCCATATCACCTCCCACCTACAGCCCCCACAAATATCCTGTTAGTGATAGCAGTGAGTCATTGTCATTTGATTCTACTCGGCGGCTCCTGCTTAACCCTGCATTTTCTGGAAGCACATTCCCACGACTCCATGCCTGGAGAGGAGCCGGGGTTGTCCCTTTCCGTCTCTAACAACACCAGCTGTCAACAATTCTGTAAAGTGAGTTCTGCTCTCCCACAGACTTGCAACATGAACTTGGAAATCTCTGACTCCACATCACCGCCCAGAACGCAGGCTCCCTTCTTTCCCTTCAAGAATCCAGTCTCCATATAACAGCTGGGTTCGAATCCCAACTCCACCATCTACTCACTGAGTGATCTCAGATAAGTTTTCTCGGCCGGGCGCGGTGGCTCAAGCCTGTAATCCCAGCACTTTGGGAGGCCGAGGCGGGTGGATCACGAGGTCAGGAGATCGAGACCATCCTGGCTAACATGGTGAAACCCCGTCTCTACTAAAAATACAAAAAACTAGCCGGGCGTGGTGGCAGGCGCCTATAGTCCCAGCTACTCGGAGGCTGAGGCGGGAGAATGGCGTGAACCCGGGAGGTGGAGCTTGCAGTGAGCCGAGATCGCGCCACTGCACTCCAGCCTGGGCGACAGAGTGAGACTCCGTCTCAAAAAAAAAAAAAAAAAAAAAAGTTTTCTTCACCTCTCTGAACCTCAGTTTCTCATCTAGAAAATGGGATGATAGCAAGGACTACCTCATAAGGTTGTGAAGATGAAATGAGTTAATATGTGTAGACACTTAGGACAGCTCCTGGGACACAGCCAGCCTTTGGAGGTGTTTGCTTTTGTTATTATCATAATTTATTACTACCTTGCCCAAGAAACCACACCACAATTACATCATCTGTGGGCTGGAGGTGTTGCTGCCTGGCAGCCTGGGGACGTGGCTTGTGTTGGTAGAGTTCTGCACACTTTTCACATCCAGCACTGGCCCTTGGCCCTTACAAACACAATGGGTCCCCATTTTACAGATGAGGAAGCTGAGGCTCAGAGATGCCATATGACTTGCCCAGGATGAAGCTTGAAAGTCACGCATGCCGAGGTCAAACCTGGGACTTTCCCTCCCAGTCCAGTCTCCACCAAAACAGGGCCCACTATCGCAAGTCTGTCCAGTTGAAATAACGTATCAGGGTTATTTAGAACCAGGAATTCTCAGCTCGCCCACAGTGACTCTGCCTAGACCCTCTCCCCAGCAGAGTAGAAACTCCATTTCTGTGACCACAGATGAACCGTGACCACTAATAACTGCATCTGCTGAGGGTTCTTGTGTTTTCCAGAAAAGAGGGTTTGCTCCTTACTCATCAGACTCAGGCTAGAGGCCCTCTTGCCAAGCTCCCTGGTAAAGTCTCCCTTCCTCCTCTCAGGCACCTAGAACCTGCCCACCTCCATCGTTCCAGCTAGCAGGCTGTTCCTCCTGGAGAAAGAGGTCTCCACTCTCTCACAGGCAGCCACCTCAACCCTGTCGGGAAGTCCTTCTTGTCCTCACACTGCAGTCTCTCTTGCTGCAGCCAATGCTCATTCTCTCTGGAAACATTCTTGGCAGGCTGTCTCTTCAGCATGTTGGGATGCTTTAGCAATCCCTCGGCCCGCTCTCCTCCAAGCTGAATCTTTCATTGAGGAAGCGTTCTCTCTTGTCTAACTTCATTCCCTCCCACTGTTACTTGACATTACTTGCAAGCTTTGTGGAAGAATGTCAGGCCAACCCCTTATCTGCGTCACTGATTTTTCAGGAAGGGACTCTGCAGGGGCCCCTGGGGGAGTCATGGGAAGCTCAGCAGCCCTGTGCCCTCCTTCTGCATCCCTCAGCTCTCCCAGGAACACGGTGTCCAGGGAGGGGCCTGAGAAGTTCTGCCCTGAAGTCAGGGACCAGGTGGAGAGGCAGCCAGGTCAGGCAGCCGGATAGAGCCAGAGGAGGGCCAGGGAGAACAGATGGCACCTTCTGTCTCCTTCCCACCACTCCACACCACCCACGGTGGGAAGTGTTGGTTGGCTCAGAGGTCCTGGACCTCCGAGAGGCAGGGCACAGCAAGGGGTGACCTGGTTGGGTTCCATGAAAATCAGGCTCTGTGCCTCATGCCTCCGCCCCTTCTTCACAGCCCACACTAACAGCACAATCTCCAGAAAGTCAGTTCCCAGCTACATTAGCCAGGCCCCTTCCTGTCTCCACACCTTTGCCCAGCCTATTCCTTTAGCCTGGAATGCCCTTCCCTTCCTTGTAGCTCTAAGCTTGCCTAGGTACCCTGTAAGGTCCAGTGACAAGTCACCTCCTCTGCATGTCCATGGCAACTGCCCCACAACGTGTCATTCAACCAACATTCATGGTGTATCCACTACACTCCTGGCCTTGTGTGTACAACACTACCCCTCACCATATCTCATTTAATTACAATAAGCCCCATATACACAGGTCCGTGCATAGAAAACAGTGCGGAAAGGCACCACTACATCTGATGAAACTGAGCTGTGTTCCGTTAGGGGGTGGAGGGGAGTGGTTGGCAATTTCTTCTATCTACTATTTTGCGTTTTCCAAGTGTCAAGTGACCCTGTTATACTTCCACAATAAAGGAAAAGTATCAATGTTCTTTTAAAATAATGTTTGGATTCCTAATTTAAATAAAACGAACTCTTCGGCAGCTCCCTGCTCCTAGCACTATGCTGGACTCAGTTCACCCTGCCTGCGTATTATTTTTCCTTCCAGATCACAGGCCCCTGAGGGCAGCTGCTGTGACTTCGCATGGCTTTAGGCTCAGAGTACATGTGGGCATGTGCTCCTGAGTCTACAAGGAAATCACAGCCATATCATACTGCAAGTCCAGAAGAACCAACAGAAGATGTCCGCACGGGTGCCACCAAAGTCAATGAGGATTAGCTATTTTACACGCCCAGTGACAGGGGACACCCTTGTTTATTCTTCATGTGACTGGCCTTTGGCTAATTTCATCCAGTTACTTGAGTTCTTGAGTGAAGCCTGCTGAGCCTTTCCCTCTGTTCCTGCTGCAGTGCGCAATAAACTTTTGGTCTTTGCCCCTCCAAAGCTCTGCGGGAAGGCACTGTGCCATCCCTGTGTGTATCTGAGTATTTTCCAACATCCAAAACAGTCTATCTTGCAGCTTGGGTTGTATAGTTTATTTGAAAACTTGCTTCTTGTTTCTGTTTCCCAAAAAGTCACCCCCAAATAAATACTGCCTAACAGCCACTCGAGTTCCAGCACACTGGGCTGGTAGCTAACGCTGACATCAGCCTAATTTGGGGTTTTGGCTGTGAAAACCATGTTTTCCTGGGTGGATCCTGGGTTTCCAAAGAAAGGTGGGTGGTAAGAGGGCTACACATGGAGACCAGGAGCTTGACCTCAGTCCTGCTTTGGCCTCAGATTCCCATGTGACCCTAGGCAACTCCAAGCTCTTGGGGCTTTGGTGTCTCCTGTCTGTCCCCACCCCACCCTCAAGGCTGCTAAAAGCTTGGAGACTCCATCCCTGAGCCCAGGCACACTGGCGATGGAGTGGGAGGTGCAGGGACGGAGCCAGGGGTCTCACCAGCTCTGCACCAGCTGCACAGAGGGTGTGCTCAGCACCCGGTCGGGAAGCAGGTTGATCTCCTTCATGATGTTGGCCAGGCGCACAGGCAGCTCCTGCCTGAGGAAGGTGAAGGAGGTTTTCTCACAGGCATTGCTGGATCCTGGCAGGAGAAAGAGACGTGAGCCACAGAGCCACCAACTATGAAAGCCAAAGGATGTCTCGGCCAGGTCAGCTAAACCCTTCATTAACTGGGGGTTCAGAGAGCAACTGACCTGCCCAGGGGCACACAGCAAGGCTCCCCATCCCCTGCAGGGCTCAAACACCTACACCCTGTGCCTAACACTCCAGGGGGTGGCATCCTCTCCTCACCCCCAGCTGAACCCTGCTTGCCTTTAACCACAGTAGACAGGGCCACTACTGGGCCCATTTGGAAATGCCTCTGGCCTCAGTCACCTCACTTCTCTTTCCTCCTCTCCCAGCACACTCACTTTGAGGGGCTGATCCCGGAGGCAAAGGAGCCTGGGAAACCCATCCCTACCTAGGACTGGGCTCTGGCTGAGGGGGACTATGGCCAGACCACCACTGCGGTGTCCCAATATTGTCTCTGGCCAGCCCACCTCACCCAGCCTGGCCTGAATGCCCATGTGGGGCTGCTGTGTCTTAATGCCCATCCATGAGGCAAATGGGCCCAAGAACAGGAGTCCAAATGCCACGGTCCTTGTCTGGCATCAAGATGGAGAGGGTGGGGGCCCGAATAAGGCCTTGGCCCAGGGTCAGAGGCCCTGGGTTCCAGTCCATCAGGCTCTGCTTGCAACTCTGTCACCCAGGCCATGCCATCATCCTTTTGAAGGTCTCAGTTTCTCCCATAAAACTACAAGTTGACCGGCCGGGCGCAGTGGCTCAAGCCTGTAATCCCAGCACTTTGGGAGGCCGAGACGGGCGGATCACAAGGTCAGGAGATCGAGACCATCCTGGCTAACACGGTGAAACCCCGTCTCTACTAAAACATACAAAAAACTAGCCGTGCGAGGTGGCGGGCGCCTGTAATCCCAGCTACTCGGGAGGCTGAGGCAGGAGAATGGCATGAACCCGGGAGGCGGAGCTTGCAGTGAGCTGAGATCCCGCCACTGCACTCCAGCCTGGGCCGCAGAGCTAGACTCTGTCTCAAAAAAAAAAAAAAAAAAAAAAACTACAAGTTGACCAAACTGTACTGTGAGCCCCCAACAGCTGTGGTGTTTCTGTAATGAGGGTGCAGTTTGTGGGGACAGTGGCTGGGGGCTAGGAGTGGGCCCAGGAGGCTTTCCTACATGGGGGAGGCTCAAGACTCAGACAGGGCAGGGGTGCAGGCAGACGAGTCCTGAGGAACAGGTGCCCTGTGTCTCGGCTGCCACCTCCCTGCTCCCGTCGCACCACTGACGTAGCTGCACCCCAAGCCAGGCACTATCAACTCAACTCTTGAGAAACTGCCCCCCACCCGCAGTTCCCAGCTGGCACCATGGAAATACCACGTAGACAGACAGGGCCCACACAATGCCCGTTTCAGCCGCCACACTGGCACAGCCTCCCTCCTGCCCCAGGGCCACCCCCAGAATGCTGGTAGTGGGTGATCCTGACCTAGCAACCCTGGGGCAGCCAAGGGAGGTATAGGCGGCTTGACTCCACATCACGGTGCCTGGGGCCCCTGCCCAGCTCGGGAGAGGCTGCCAGGCCGGAACAGATTTGATCTTCAAGTGTCCTTGCCTACTGGGGCAGCTAGGGTCCAGCTCCTTCTGTGGGTGGATGCCTACCAGTCACGGCACTCTCTCCCGCTGGCATCTTCTGAAAGAGACCCCTTCCCCAACTGCTCCTGGCTTAATCTCACCCACTGCCCAGGGGTGTCTGATCCTTCGTGCCCAGTCCAGGTCTCTCTCCAGACGGCTGCACCTCTCAACCCTGCCTCCTCACTCCCACCAACAGACCCCCAGTTTCCTCTGGTGGGAGGAGGGGCTCCTACTCCTCCAGTCATGAGGACAACTCCCATTAACCTTTTAGCGTCCGGATACCACCCTACTCCCTTCCTGTAGTAACATCGCAGCTTCACTGCCCCTAACTCTTCAAGACCCCTCATGAAGCCAAGGAAGAAACCTCGGGACCGTCCTTGTAAGTGCCCCCCCATTCCCATCAACAGCCCAGTCGAGAGGCCCCGGCCAGTCCCTCCTTCCCCATTAACTCTTTCCTGCCTGTACCTTTCCAAACAACCCTTCTCTGTCACTCGGGGCCTTTCTTCTGCTCCGTCCCCCCTGGCCCCCGGCTGCCCCTCCCAGCGCCCCGCGGGCCTCCGCTGCCAGCCGCCTCCCGCCCACTCCGTACCGAAGTCCAGAAACTGCTTCATGGACAGCGGGGACGGGGAGAACTTGCTGAAGTGCTCTATGTACTTGGGCGCCCCAGCCAGGGACGCATTCTTGAGCAGCGCCCAGACCCAGCGCATGGCTGCTGCGGCCGCGACTCGGGTTGTGGTCCCTGCGCTAGCAGCGCTCGCGCACCGTTCGGCCCAGCGACGCGATTCGGCCGCCTCCTCCCTACCCTTGCCCTGGCGAGCACTCCAAGGCCCAGCCAATCGGCTCGTCGTGGCGCCTCGACGTCGCCAATGGCCACTCACAAACAACTCCGGGAGAACCAATAGCTTTCCGCCCCGGCACGTGGCTTCCCTCCAGGCCCGCCCCCTTAACCCACGCTTTGCCTGAGCGGCCTGTTGTTTTGGGGAGGCTGCGCCGAGATCCCACCTCCCCTGTGTTCACGCGTCCCTTTCCTCCCGGGGGCGAAGCCGGGGTTAACCCCTTCCTTCCCAGAGCCCCGCCAGCCCTTTCGTTTCCTCTTCCACGCCTGCCTTTCCCTCGCTATCTCCTTGCATCTCCTTCACCCGCCGGCTCCTTTTAACCCTTCCTTTCCAGAATTGTCTAGGTAGCTTTCAACCAATCCCTTTCCTCCAACTCAAAGGTACCTGTTTCACCTGTCATCATCTTTACCTGCCCTCCCTTAACGGGTCTTGGGGATTCCCAGTCCGGATGACAGTGACCCAGACTGCGAATGTTTGCAAAATTCGGAACCAGGGTGCAAGCCTATACGAATCCGTCCCGTATATGTGCAGCCCACCCACTTCCACAAAGATCTGAGCGGCTCAGGAAAAGGTGGAGTTTGCTTTTCCAACTGAAAAACATCCAGAGTAAAAACCGTCACGACTAGTGGCGGTGGAGGCGGCAGTTATCGTCCATGCCAGTTAACACTTTCATTTTATTATATAGCTCATCTGACCGAACATAAAGCCTTGGACATCTAGCGCGACCACCTGAGAAAGCCACCTCCTTCGCAACGGGCTTCCTTAGAGCAAGATTCCAGGAGGTGAAGTGTCTCTGAGGGGCCGGGAGCCCGTCCTTCATCAGCAGCCCCGCTTCTCTTGGAGAAAACGTGATGCGCCCTCTTGTGGCCGATCGTGGGCTTAGGGCCCGACCCGCCACTTTGATGCTTTCTTTGCTCGGTGACATTAGCCTAAAATGTGTTAGGCTTTCTGCTGGAAACAGGGAACACAGACAGGATCAAGAAATGGCTTTTTTCCTCAGTGATTTCATTTCTACGTTTCAGAGATAGCTACATAAGTAAATAATTAGCTATAACTGAATATGATTGTAATACAGACCTCACAAACTTCGCAAATGGAAGGGCCTCTTAGCTGGAAGAATAATAAGCTATATGCCAGGCACTGTCTGCAGACATTATCTCATTTAATTCTCTATTTTATTATTCTTAGCCTCATTTCGTAGATAAGAAAGCCAAGACTCGGATCATTGTCAACTGCAAATCTGACCTTATTACTTCCTTGCTCACAGCCTTTCAATGGGCTATTTTTTTTTTTTCAGATGGAGTCTCACTCTGTCGTCCAAGCTGGAGTGCAGTGGCACAACCTTGGCTCATTGCAAACTCCTCCTCCCAGGTTCAAACGATTCTCCTGTCTCAGCCTTCCAAGTAGCTGGGATAACAGGCGTGTACTACCACACCTGGCTAATTTTTGTAATATTAGTAGAGACAGGGTTTCACCATGTTGGCCAGGCTGGTCTTGAACTCCTGAACTCAAGTGATCTCCCCACCTCAACCTCCCAAAGTGCAGGGATTACAGGTATGAGGCACTGTGCCTGGCCATCAATGGCTCTCTTCTTCTTACCGGAGCCTTTCCGGTTGTCACACAATTGGCTTTTGCTTAATTCTCCAGACTCCTCTCTCTCCATTCCGCCACGCAGCTCCCAGCCATACCTGTCTGCTGCCTTGAACCAGCCTCTAATCTCTAAGCCACTGCAAATGCACCTCTTCTGTATGGATCATTCTTTCTTCCCAGCTTCACCTGCCCATTCTTCAGGTCTCAGCTGCTTAGGCATCCCTTCCTCCTGGAAGCCTTCCCTGATCTTACTAAGCTGGGTCATAGGCTCCCTTCAAGGGCTCCTTAGATCTCCTGATCTTAGCAAATATTTGTAGTCTGGGTCACTGTCATCCAGACTGGGAACCCACAAGGCCCCTTAAGGGAGGACAAGGAAAGATCAGGACACGTGAAACAGGTACCTTTTTGAGGAAAGGGATTGGCTGAAAGCTACCTGGACAAATCCAGGAAGGAGGGGTTAAAAGGAGCTGATGGTAGCTCTTATCAATTGAGTGAAAATTGTTTGCTGACTGATCTGTTTTCCTGCTAGACTTTAAGCTCCATGAGGGCAGGGCAGGTGTTGTATCTGTCTTGTTCACTGCTCTATCTCCAGCATCAGGCAGTGCTCAGCACATAGTAGGGAGGACAGGGTGAAAAAGAAGACAGGGTGAGCAGGGGAGCATACCGCAGACATATTCCAGAGAACCACCAAACATCCAGTGGGCTAGCAATTAGGACGTGATTGATGATGCTGGTGAGTGCAGTTTTCAAGTACACAGAAGAATATATAGAATATTATGTACAAAAAACCTGGCCCTCACTTTGGGAGGCTGAGGTACGAGGATTGCTTGAGTCCAGGAGTTTGAGACCAGCCTGGGCAGCATAGCAAGATCTTGTCTCTACAAAAAATATAAAATTAACTGAGTGTGGTGGCAGGTACCTATAGTACCAGCTACTTGGGAGGCTGAAGTGGGAAGATTGCTTGAGCCCAGGAGGTCAAGGCAGCAGTGAACCAGAGCCATGATCATGCCATGGCACTGCAATCTGGGTGACAGAGTGAGACCCTGTCTCAAAAAAAAGAGGCCTATTTCTGTGCCTAGCAATAAATGGTAGCTATTGCTGTTATTGTCAAAATTAAAGTAACAAGGAAAAGACCATGGCCTCTAAGGCTAGGTGTAGGAGAGGGAAAGAGATTTCCCATGACCCTCACCTTAGGCTGGACTTCCACAGTGTGGGCTCTGTGCTTGGATAAGAATTCCTTCTGCAGAGCCTGCTGCAGGGTGCTAACAACAGTGGTGTGATGTGGTACATCACAGTCAAGTTTAGTTAGGTGATGCTGAGGTAAACCGCACCCTGCCCCCCGATTCCCAAATCTCCCACTATATGTGTAACATGGGTTGGTGGGGGACTCTCCAAGGAGCTCAAAAAACTTGGCATTGCAGAGGGTTCTTTTACAGCGGGCATTGCTACATCTCTGCCAGTTATGTTTCTTTCATAATATGTAGCTTACGCTAGTTCTGAAAATGACTTATCCTCGAGAGAGAGAGTGTGTGTGTGTGTGTGTGTGTGTGGTCTTCCTCAAGCAGTGGCTGACAGGAGACTGGGGGGTCTGTGAAACTGGCCAGAGGAATGTGTAAACACCCCTGTCTTAAGCAGTAAGTGGCTGTAAGAACAAGACTGGGCCGAGCTTTGACAACGCACATGTGTTATGCCCAAAGAAGTGGATCCCAGATTCTAGAAAATAAAGTGTCGTCTCCACTCACTGGGTTCTGAGAGCCTGGCAGCTCCGGGTAGGGGCTACGGTTTTCCTGGGGAAAGTGGACATTCCATTGTCAGTCACCCTGGGAAGGGGCAAATCCAGGCACAGAAAATGAGGAGGGGGAAAGGGGCACACATTGGGCCCCGAACCCTGTTGTGAGCTGAGCACTGGTGGAGGGAGGTGGGGCAGACAGCTGCCACCACGAGGAGGCTGGGAGGCACCCAGGCATCAGGTGGGCCTCCCAGAACAGCCTGGGTCTGTGAGCTCTGAGCATATCTGACCTGGCTTCTACCTCTGGACTTCTCTGGGTAGCAATTTCCAGCCTCCAGTGAAGTCTTACCAAAGTTCACAGCCTTGAGGAAAATTAACAGAAGGACCTAGGCCACGCTCCAGCTCACAGAGGTCACAGGGGGAACGGCCTTACTCCATTCCCCAGGCCTGTGTGGAGGGGACAAACCAAGGGCAGAGGAGGAAGCTGCTTTGGGAACCCAGGACATGGCAGGAAGCAAAGCGAAGGCTTGATCCACATGCTGTGGCCGTGTAAGCCAGGCGCTCAGACACTCCCAAGGAGCTTCCAAAAGACCAGAGCTCTCAGCTCCTGGAGGCTGAACATTGTGACAGTTCAGTCTCTGCAGCCTTGGATCAGTGGTTTACCTTCTGACCTCTTCTTGGCGCCTGGTGGTGGTTGTGGGGAAACCAAGGCAGAAAAGCAGTCCCTTATTTGAATTCAGCCTGACTGAGGGCTCTCCTCCCTCCACAGCCTGCCAGGACTGCCTCTTCCTATAGCTGAGTAGCTTTTGCCTCTTCCTGACCCTGCATGTTGCCACCTCTGCCTGCCTGTTCCTCCCCAGGGTCAGCGCACTGTCCTCCAAGAAGGCGTTCTGGGTTCCATCCAGGTCCCCCAGGGCTCACCCCTCATGACAGACTCTTAGATGGGAGGATTTCTGAGAGCAGGGGCCGGCGTCACCTCCATCAATCTTTTTTTTTTTCTTTCTTTGAGATGGAGTCTTGCTCTGTCGTCCAAGCTGGAGTGCAGTGGCACGATCTTGGCTCACTGCAACCTCTGCCTCCTGGGTTCAAGTGATTCTCCTACTTCAGCCTCCCAAGTAGCTGGGATTATAGGCATGTGCCACTGCACCCAGCTAACTTTTGTATTTTTAGTAGAGACAGGGTTTCGCCATGTTGGCCAGGCTGGTCTCGAACTCCTGGCCTCACGTGATCCACATGCCTTGGCCTCCCAAAGTGCTGGGATTACAGGCGTGAGCCACTGCACCCGGTCACCTCCATCAATCTTTACCCTCAAACCCGCAAGTCCCCAGACCTGGCTTCATCTACCTAGGTGTTGGCTGGATGATATCATCATCCATTGACCCGGGGTTGGTAAAGGCTGGGGAGTGGGTGGAAGCAGATGCAGCTGCATACAAACTGGGAGCTGTTTATTGGTCGCCGTGAGAAGCCTATGTACAAAGAAGGCACGAGGAGGGGGAGAGCACTCCCCTGCTACAGTACCATGGAAGGGGCTGGGGGTGGGCCTGCCAACAGGCAGGGGTCAGGAAAGGTTTTCTGGAACTAGCCTTAGCTTCTCAAATGGGCCTTAGGACACAGCCCATGGGGGAGGGGACAGAGCCAGGCTGGCTCTGAAAGCCAAGGATAGCTAAGAACTCCACCTCTAGGACCCCAGTGCATGGCCAGCTGCCTGTCCTACATTCAAGCGTCGCTCCCTCCGTGGTCTTGTAGGGTCTCTCTGGGGCCTTCTGAGGCTGGCTGGTAGTGGTGAGTCAGAAGTGGCATCTCCTCTGTATCCTCCCAACATCTGTCTGGCCCAGAATTGGTCCCCTCCTCTCTGTGGCGGATCCGCCGTGCCCCCAGGGCAGTCCCAGCACAGTGAGCCCAGGCTACCTCGCCATTTGCCTGTCTTTGTTCGTTCCGACTGCACTCCCTGCGAGTTCAGTCTGTGGCCAAGGAGACAGGCTTCACAGAGATGCAGGAACGAAAGCTGTTCTGGGACCTCCTTTCTAGTTCCTTTGCTGTTGGGTAGAGCATGCCCCCATGGACAACCTTAGGCAGGACCCCCAGCTCTCTGGCATGGGTGGCAGTGGGGGCCCACCAGCCGGGGCTCGGGGGGCTGCTCCCTGTCAGTAGTTTTGACAGCAAAGTTAATCCAGTGACTGTGGCTCAAGATGGATCCAGTGTGAAAGGGGGAAGTGTCACCACATTGCAGGGGCCTTTTCCTCCCGGCTCGGGCCGGAAGCTCTTTGGCTTGTTTTGGCGCAGGCAGAGGCTGAGACACGGCGAGCCCATGCACCATCCATGATGTGCCAGCACAGTCCACAAGCAGTGGGCCCCACGTGTGTCTAGGGCACAGGACTGCAGTGTGCTCGGCCTTGTAAGGTCCACAGCGCTGGCCCTCCTGCAGGGAGATCCCCAGGGCCAGACAGTATGTGCGTGCACTTGACGAGGTGTATGTGCCTAAGCCTGCTGCTGCCAGCCAAAGGCGATGGCCCCTGTGGACTGTCAGAGGCATAACTTATGATAAATAGGAAAAAAGGGGACACTGGGGGAGGAGGGGGCAGGATCAGGGAGGATGTCAGTAGTATCGGTCCCGAGTCTGCCAGCTGGTCACCCAGTGCTTCTTGGTGGGTAGGGTGCTCCCTGGAGGTGGGTAGCGCTCCTCCTCCCGGATCCGCACCGCGTGGTACTTGGGCATGATCTGGTAATAGCGGGTCCTCTTAAAGAAGTCACACTGGAGTTGGAGGGAGAAGAGAAAGAATATTAGCATCCAGAGTTTGAGCCGCCAGGAAGGAGTGCCAGGCCTCTCCCCCTCCCACCCAGAACTCCTCAAAGCCAGAACTCTTGACAGAACACATCCCATCTCCCTGCACTGAGATACGGAGAACGAGTTTCTCCACCCCAGGCCCCAGAGGAAGGAGGAGTTGAGGAAGGCAGAGAGGAGAGGAAGAGGCAGATGGAGACGGAGGGCAGCCGCAGAGACAGTGGATGGAATGGCCAGGAAGACTGGCAGTCTACGCTAATCACAATGTTGGGAGTGGGTCCACTTGTTATCCTGGAAGGGCTGCTCAGGAGGAAACAGGCTAGTTCCCAGGAGGAGGGTCTCTACTGCTCCCCTCCTTCCCTAGGGGTGGAAATGCGAGTGTAGAATTATTCTGGACATGCCTGTGGTCTAGAGATGGGGCCTGGCCTTGCCCTTGACCTTGTTCCAATCCCCAGAAAGCAAGGTCATCACAGAGAGGGTTTTATGGCTCCCTGAAGGGGTCCCAAGTCACCAAGGGGCTCAGGGGGAGGCTGATGAAAGCCAGACCAGGGGGCTGGAGGGAGAGTCAGAGTGGCCTGATCTTTGAGGTGGTGGTGGGGACAGAATGAGGTCAGAACAGGCCCATAAGGGAAGAGGAGCGGACAGGACAGAGTCAGAGGCCCGGCCAGCTGTGGGGCTCGGGGAAGGGGGCCCGGAGGCCGTGTTACCCAGGTGGGCCGGGGATGGGGGGCTGCCCCCTCAGTAGTCGTCGGTCAGCCTCTCTGTCTCTGACGGCTGGCTCTTCATCTCCGCCTTCTGCCTCTTAGCTTCATACAGGGCGCGAGTGCGGGCTCGCTTGAAGAAGCCGCACTGCGGAGGGGAGGAGGTGGGGATGGGCCATCAGGGGGGCGCTGGGCTGTCCTCACCAGCAGCACTCGTGGACTGGGGCTTAGGGCTGGGGAGCCTGGGGGCTGGGGCTCAGTCCCAGCTTGGTGGTGTGGTCAGAAGCCAGAGCTCCTGGGTCCCCCTTTCCAGCTTGCAGCTTCCCCCACTAACCCAGGCCGGGGGTGAGCCTGTAAGCTGGTGGGAGAAGGTGGAGAGGACAGGGAGGAAGGGCGGCGGTGAGATGGAAGGGAGGACCGGGATGGTGAGAGGTGGGTTGGAGGAAGGGCTGGTGAGTGTGCTGGTGAAGGTCCCGGAGCGAGAGTGCGGCCGGGCTACTAACCTTCCACAGCAGGAGAATGATCAGCCCCAGAAGCAGCAGCCCCGCACCCACGGCCACCAGCACCAGCCACAGCTCGATCTCAGCCGGCAGCTCCTCCACCAGCTCCGAGTCAATGTCCACGGAGAACTGCAGAGGGGAGAGGAGGACTCAGCCCTCCTTAGGCCCGCTTAGGCCCATCCTCCCCCTTCCTATCCCAGCTATCCCAGCTGGGCCCAGGCACCTGCTGTTTGTCATGCTGCCAGTAGGGGGCAGCCTGGGACTGGAAAAAGTCTCTGCCTGCCCCACTAACGGTAGGTCCAGTGGTCCTTCCTGCTTCTCCCAGGCACAGACTTGACTCCAGAGGAGCAGCCTCAGATCTGGGAGGTGGCCTGGAGTCTGAGTGTGTGACCTACACCTCTAGGCCTGGGTACCAGCTCCTTCCCTGACGAGCTGTGTGACCTTGGACAAGTAATTGCACCCCTCTGAATCTCATGCTTTCTGCTATCTGATGAGGGGGATCATAATGCCTACCTCATAGAACAGCAGAACGGCCAAATGCAGGGGTGCTGGAGCCAGACTACCTGGGTTCTAGCCCAGCTTTGCTATTCACGAGCTGTGTGACCTTGGCAAGTTACTTAACCTCTCTGTTGTTCATCTGTAAAATGGGAATAATACCTATCTCATAGGTTGCTGCGGAGAATTAAGTGTGTTTGATATATGAAAACTGCTTACAGCAACACCTGCTACACAGCAAGCACTCCATAAATATTCACCAAAAAAACCCCACAAAGAATTCATAGCATATAGTCCCATTCTTTTTTTTTTTTTTTTGATAGAGTCTCGCTCTGTTGCCCAGGCGCAATCTCGGCTCACCACGAGCTCCGCCTCCCAAGTTCAAGTGATTCTCCTGCCTCAGCCTCCAGAATAGCTGGGATTACATGCGTGCACCACCATGCCTGGCTAATTTTGTACTTTTAGTAGAGATGGGGTTTCACCATGTTGGTCAGGCTGGTCTTGAACACCCGACCTCAGGCGATCCGCCCACTTCGGCCTCCCAAAGTGCTGGGATTACAGGCATGAGCCACCGTGCCTGGCCGATAGTCCCATTCTTTTTCTTCCCCTACAACGGAGATAAATATGGATGTGTGTGTATATGAGTTGTTTTTGTTTGTTTGTTTTTGAGATGGAGTTTTGCTCTGTTGCCCAGGCTGGAGTGCAGTGGCGCAACCTCGGCTCACTGCAACCACCTCCTCCCAGCTTCAAGCAATTCTCCTGCCGCAGCCTCCCAAGTAGCTGGAATTACAGGCATGCACCACCATGCCCATTTAATTTTTGTATTTTCAGTAAAGATGGGGTTTCACCATGTTGACCAGGCTGGTCTCAAACTCCTGACCTCAGGTGATCCACCTGCCTTGGCCTCTCAAAGTGCTGGGATTACAGGTGTGAGTCACTGCACCCAGCCGTGTTTGTTCTGACTATACATGATTTTCACTTCTTTTAAAATTATTTTGATGATTTTTTTAAAAATACAGATGATATAAAGAAAACTAAAGGTTCCCAGTTAG
>NW_012106363.1:3703093-3747090 GCF_000951045.1 Mandrillus leucophaeus
TTTTTAGATAGAGTCTTGCTCTGTTGCCCAGGCTGGAGTGCAGTGGCACGATATTGGCTCACTGCAACCTCCATCTCCTGGGTTCAAGCAATTCTCCTACCTCAGCCTCCCGAGTAGCTGGAATTACAGGCGCTCGCCACCCCAGCATTTTTAGTAGAGCCAGGGTTTCACCACGTTGGCCAGGCTGGTTTCAAACTCATGATCTCAGGTGACCCACCCGCCTCAGCCTCCCAAAGTGCTGGGATTACAGGCGTAAGCCACCGCATCCAGCCTCTTTCTTTTCTTTTTAAGACACGGTCTCACTGTGTTGCTCAGGCTGGAGTGCAGTAATACAAACATGACTCACTGGAGACTCCACCTCCTGGGCTCAAGTGATTCTCCTGCCTCAGCCTCCAGTGTAGCTGGGACCACGTGTCACCACTTACAGATCATTTCTAGATTTTTTTTTTTTTTGTAGAGATGGGTCTCACTTTGTTAC
The DNA here is from genome assembly GCF_000951045.1 of Mandrillus leucophaeus. Lineage (NCBI taxonomy): Eukaryota > Metazoa > Chordata > Mammalia > Primates > Cercopithecidae > Mandrillus > Mandrillus leucophaeus. Next base: position 3,703,572 of record NW_012106363.1, read on the forward strand.
CCAGGATAGCCTCAAACTCCTAGGCTCAAGTGATCTTTCTACCTTGGCCTCCCAAAGTATTAGGATTACAGGCATGAGCCACCATGCCTAGCCAGCGACCTGTTTTTTTCACTTAATAGCATCATCTTTTCAGGTCAATTGATAATGATCAGCCTAATCTCTTCTGAGGACTGCATAGTCATTGAAGGAAATGTACCATAATTTATTGCACCAATCTCCTACTGAAAGACATTTAGATTGTTTCCAGTTTTCTGCCATTATAAATAATTCTCGAAAATATCCCCATATATTTATCTTTGTATACTCGTCCTATTAGCTCCTTACAATATATTCTCATGTGCTGGATCTAAGGAAATGGGCACTTTAAATTTTAATAGACATTGAAAACTTCATCTCCTAAAAGGATCTACCAATTCATCATCCAAGTCAATAGCATTTCCCTCCACCTCATCAGCATCAGACAGCATTATTCTTTTTTTGTTGTTGTTGAGACAGAGTCTCACTCTGTCACCCAGGCTGGAGTGCAGTGGAGCGATCTTGGCTCACTACATTTATCTCCTAGGTTCAAGCGACTCTTCTGCCTCAGCCTGCTGAGTAGCTAGGATTACAGGCATGCACCACCACGCCCAGCTAATTTTTGTATTTTTAATAGAGATGGGGTTTCACCATGTTGCCCAGGCTAGTCTCGAACTGACCTCAAATGATCCACCCGCCTTGGCCTCCCAAAGTGCTGGCATTACAGGTGTGAGCCACAGCGCCTGGCCAGCATTAATTTTAAAAATATTTCCCAATCTGATAGGCAAGAAAAATCTTGTTGCTATGATTTATATTTCTTTATGAGCAAGATGAACATTTGTATTTCACCCCATGTATGCCGCCTATTGATATCCTTTATATATTAAAAAATACATATCAATTTTTTGTCATATATGCTGTAAACATTTTTAAAAAGCAGTATATCATTTGCCCATTTAGTTTCTTTTTTACTTTTTTTTGAGGCAAGGTCTCACTCTGTCACCCAGGCTGGAGTACAGTGGCATGATCATGGCTCACTGCAGCCTCAACCTCCTGAGCTCAAGCGATTCTCCTGCCTCAACCTCCCAAGTAGCTGGGACTACAGGTGCGCACCACCACACCCAGCTAATTTTTGTTTTTATTTGTAGAGATAAGGTCTCACCGTGTTGCCCAGGCTGGTGTGGAACTCCTGGGCTCAAGCAATCTGCCTGCCTCAGTCTCCAAAGTGCTGGTATTACAAGCATGAGCCACCGTGCCCAGCCCCTTTTAGTTCTTTACTATCTTTTTGCTATATACAGATTTAAATTTTCACAGAGTCTAATTTATCAAAATTTTCCTGTGACTTCTGGGTTTATAGCTCACTCTTTTCGTAATTAAAAGTTATATTAAAGTGTTCTCTATATTGTATCCTCGCATATTAGGTTTTAATTGCTACATGTAAATATTTAATCTAAGGCCGGGCGCGGTGGCTCAAGCCTGTAATCCCAGCACTTTGGGAGGCCGAGACAGGCGGATCACGAGGTCAGGAGATCGAGACCATCCTGGCTAACCCGGTGAAACCCCGTCTCTACTAAAAAAATACAAAAAACTAGCTGGGTGAGGTGGCGGTCCGGAGGCTGAGACAGGAGAATGGCGTGAACCCAGGAGGTGGAGCTTGCAGTGAGCTGAGATCCGGCCACTGCACTCCAGCCTGGGCGACAGAGCGAGACTCCGTCTCAAAAAAAAAAAAAAAAAAAAAAATATTTAATCTAACTCTGTATTTTTGTTTATGGTGTGAGGCAGAGGTTTGTCTTTATTTTCCAAATGGGTTCTCCCAACACTACTTAATAATCTACCTTTCTCCATGGATTAAAAATGCCATCTGTATCATAAAGTTCTATTTTGTTCCACTGATCTTTCTGGCCCTTCTTCTACCTCTTCTATACTACAATAATTTATCTTAGGAAATGTACAATAATGTACATAGCCAACCCTGTATTCATCTCCCGGTAGGTATCTCCCACATATCTTCACTTACATCCTTTAACAACAAATTATTAGCAATTTTATATTTATTCTTCTAGATGCAACTCAGATTCAAGTTTGGGAACTTCTTTTTTAAGTTTCCTGAATCTTACTGAGACTGGAATAATTTGAGTGGGAAGATCTGACAACTTGATAATACAATACTAACTTTTTTCTAACCATTACTCAAGTTTTTGTTGCACATTTCTTGTTGTATTTATTCCTAGATGCTCTATCACTTTTCTGATGAATTTGAATGGGATCTTTTCAACTATACTTTTGATTGGTTATTGCTATAGCATGTAGGAAACCTAAGGGGTTTGGGTATTTTGATCTTGTTTTTGACTTCTTGGACTTCCTGAATTCTCTTATTGGGTCTAATAGCTTTTTGGGCCGGTGTAATTCCAGTGTTTTGGGAGGCTGAGGTGGGAGGACTACTTGAGACCAGGAGTTCAAGACCAGCCTGGGCAACACAGTGAGACCTCATCTCTACCAAAAATAAAAAATTAGGCCGGGCGCGGTGGTTCATGCCTGTAATCCCAGCACTTTGGGAGGCCGAGGCGGGTGGATCATAAGGTCAGGAGATCGAGACCATCCTGGCTAACACGGTGAAACCCCGTCTCTACTAAAAATACAAAAATTAGCCGGGCATGGTGGTGGCGCCTGTAATCCCAGCACTTTGGGAGGCCGAGGCGGGTGGATCATAAGGTCAGGAGATCGAGACCATCCTGGCTAACACGGTGAAACCCCGTCTCTACTAAAAATACAAAAATTAGCCGGGCATGGTGGTGGCGCCTGTAGTCCCAACTACTCAGGAGGCTAAGGCAGGAGAATGGCATGAACCAGGGAGGTGGAGCTTGCAGTGATTGCAACACTGCATTCCATCCTGGCCACAGGGCGAGACTCTGTCTCTAAATAAATAAATAAAATTAGCTGGGCATCGTGGCACATGGCTGTAGTCTCAGCTACTCAGTAAGCTGAAGTGGGAGGATTTCTTGAGCCCAGGAGTTTGGGGCTACACCACTGCATTCCAGCTGGGGCAACAGAGTGACACCCTGTCTCTGAAGCAAAATAAAATAAAATAATAGCTTTTTCATTGATTATCTTTTCTGCCATGTAGATGATGATATCATCTGTCAATACTGACCAGGTTCTCACGGTCGAACTTCCCTCCGTTCTGCCTAGATGTTCTGCCTTTCTCTCTATATATACATATTGCCTATGGCCAGAAGCTCACAGGTCCATAGCGGATGTGACAATGGGTGAGATAATCAGGAGGCCCACGTTCCAGCCCCCAACAAGCTGTGCCACTTTGGGGAGGCCACTCAAGTCTCTCTAGGCCTCAGTCTCTCAGCCATAAAATAGAGAAGCGATCCCAGCCCTACTCTTCATGGAGACGTGTGCAGATCAAAGAAGCTAATGCAGTGGTTCTCAGCCCTGGCTGCACATTAGCATCACTTGGGGGATCTTTAAACACAGCAATACCGGAATCCACTCCCAGGGACTCAGGTTTAATTGCTCTGGGTGCAGTCCAGACACCAGAACTCCTCCAGATGACTCTTATCGTGCTGCCAAGATTGAGAACCACATGGCTGAAGTGCGTCAATGTGCTCTTAAAAGATGCCCTGTACTCCCAAGCTCTGGCTGGAGCCTGCTGTCCTAGTGAACACGCGCACTCACCCACGTGGTCTTGTTCTCCATGTTGATGGTGGGGATACTGGTTCGGAGGAACAGGGTAGCCCAGCCATTTACCCGGACTCGGTCAAAGTCTCTGTAATCCTGGATGGGGAGTAGGGTGGGTCAAGAGGAACATTTGACACTCCTCTGAGCCTCCCTCCAACCCTAAGAATCCCCACCCCATCACCCTCCCACCAGGTAGCATCCTTAAACAGAACCCCAAAGGATCTGTCAGCCAGGCCTCCCCTCCACACACAAACGCACATCATTCATTTATTTGTTCATTCATTTGTGCGTCAGGTCCTGTGCTGGATGCTGGGGACAACCGAAACAATGAAGGTCACAGTCTAGGTCAGGCCCGTGGGCTAAATCTGGCCTGGCACCTGCTGTTGTAAATGAAGTATTTCTGGCGCACAGCCACGCCCATTCATTTGTCTATGTCTGTTTGTGTGGTGCACTGGCAATACTGAGTAGTTGCAACAGAAACTCTGGCCCGCCAAGTTGAAAAGATTTCTAATCTAGTCATGTACAGAAAAAGTTTGGTCTAGATGGCATGAGAAAGTGGGCACATGAGGCACTGCAACCCAGAGTCGAGCGTGATAAATGGTGTGTGTGGCTTCTGAGAAAGTTAGGTGGGTGGCCGTTGGAAGAGAGGTCATTTTCAACTGGAAAAGCCAGAAAAGACCTCACTGATGGTGAAGCATCTGACAGGGACCTTGAAAACTAAATAGGGGTTTACACACAGAGATAAAAGAGGGAGAAACGAGCATTCCAGGGTTAAGGAACACCCTGGGGAAAGGCATGGAGGTGGGAAAGCAATGGATACACAACAGAATAATGGACACGAGAGAGGTCATTTTGGCTGGGGACAAACACGTACACATCCATGCAGAGACACGCAAATAACACACACACACACACACACACACACACACGCACACACACAGCCCTGCTATGACCCTGGCCTTGCCCTCTCCCTGTGGTTTCCCCATCAGGGTGGATGGTAGGAGAGACCTTCAGACCCAGGCACTGACCTCAATGAAGGTGCTGTTCCACACTCGTGCCTTCACAGTCACGTTGGTGACAACGGGGGCATCAGGGATGGGGCACTCCAGCCACACACAGCGGGCACGCCCTGTGGCACAGGTCTGAGGCGGGCAGGGAACACGAAATGTGACATAGTCCGGGTCTCCAGATTCTTCATGCCTTACTTCTTACCTCCTGCCCCTCCCAGGCTTTGTCTCACCCCTGGGTGACCCAAAGGGGTCTGACATCCTTTCACTCCTGCACACCCCCGCCGCCACCTCACAGTTATGCATTTCAGACACACTGTTTGGGCCAAGCTCATATAATGCCAGGCACATGGATAACATGGAATCTGGCCCCTGCTTGTGTAAACAGGGCCTAACCTCCTACACCTGCTTCCCAGCCAGCTCCCTGCCTCTGGGACACCACCTCCCTCCCACTCTCCACCCAGCTAGGCTTCAACCGGCTTGCCAGGCCGGCTCTCCTCTCCCTTCCTGCAGAGGGCACACGCACCACCCACCATGCCCTGCCCGACACTGCCTCCTGCCAACCAAGGCTCTGAGCAGCTCTATCGCCCCCAACAGGCTGGGGCTCCTTGGAGCACAGCCAGTGTCTTCTCCTTTGGTCCCTCGTCTTCGATGCTCCCCCATCAGAGTGGGGAACCCTCTGAGGGCAGATGAGGCTCCCTGCTCTGCCTGGAAGCTCCCAAGAGCAGGGGCCTCATCACCTCATCACACTGAGGTCTCCCTTGCTTTGTGTGACCCTGGTGCCCAGGCACCCTGTGATGGGGTGGGTGCAATCCCCTCCAACCTCGCCCTGGCCACTCACCAGCACAGTCTCAGACTTGGCTTTTTTGGCAGCAGCCAGAGTGACAGGTGGGGGACCCTGGCCTCCCCCTGGATCCAGCTGTCGCCGCCTGCGCTGTGGGGATGACAGCCTGTCCCCAGGGTCCTGGAGAGGAGATAGGAGATCTGCTGGCAGCGCAGAGGAAGAATTGGGAGTAGGGTTGCCAGAGGGGAAAGGGCGGGAGAGACAGCTTACCAAAGAGGTATGAGGGGAGGGAGGGGAAGACACTGGCCCTTCTGCCTGGTAGCAAGCAAATGAGATGCAAATGAAAGATCCCTGATAGTGTCCTTACAGAAAGAGTGAGGTTGAGAGGGTTGACAAGGTCTCCAGGTGGTTGGCAGGGCCAGGACCCATTGCCATGGATGGTGATCTCCGTGGGATACAGCAGCCACTTGCCATTGCTGACTTCATAGGGCCATTCCAGACCTAGGACCAGGGTCCCCAGGCCCACCAGCCCCTCCCCCATTGGGCCCACCTGTGGGCAAAAGATGTGTCATAGTCATTATCTCCTGGAAAACCACCTCCATCTTACCAACCCCCAACCCTCCCACCTTCAGACCCCAGAAAAAATAAAAATCATCCTTCCTAGAAGTCCCCAGCCCAGGACCCCGGCGAGCCCCTTACCTGGAATTCGTACTTGAGGGGGCTTCCTACATCCTCCACAGTTTTCATGCCAGACTCGCCCATCACTGTCCCCCCAAAGAAGCTTTGTAGCCGGTGATTTACCCTAGGGGTAGGAAGGATGCTGGAGTCACAGGGGACAGGAGACCAGGGCCCCAGCAGAGGTGGTGGGCAACAAAGCTGGTTAACTGTAGCCCCTCCAACATCAGGCACCTCAATAGAAACCCCAGCTCTGCATTTATCAGCTTTATGGACTCAAGCAAGCTATTTATCCTCTCTGAGCCTCAGTCTCTTCATCTGTAAAATGGCCTTAATCACAGCTGTTGTATCACAGGGCTGCTGTGAGAAGTCATTGAGATGATGTATACAAAATCCTTAGCACAATGAGCTCTTATAAAATGGCAGGGACAACACCTTAGCCCTGTTGCTGATTCCTCCACCTCTGCCTGCTTTACAGCTGGAACAGTAATAGTAATAATAATGACAGTGATTGTTGTTGTTAAGGAAAGGATGACCTAGGGGAAGTGGAGGCCTGAGGACACTGGGCCAAGGGAGGGGTCAGAGGAGCTTGGGAGATACCTTGGGGATAGGGAACCCTAGCTCAGGCACAGCAGGCTGGGATGGGGGTGGTGGAGAGCGGTACCCACATGCTAAGCGAGGTCTGGAGTGTATAGTCCACCAGCAGAGTGAGGGTCATGGGCCACAGGTTGTCCTGGTGACTTGACCTTCAGAAGAAATGCAGGGGGTAGGAAGGTGATCCAGGATACCTCAGCCCCAACCCAGACTGGCTTCTCGAGGTCACTCACGTGGAGAGCTGCAGCTGCACCTGAAGGTCCCTTGTGTGCAGGGTCACCCCGATGACCTCAAAGGCGATGAGCAGCTCCATCTACCACAAGGGTCAGGGAGGCAGAGAGTGGCATTTGAGGCCTAGCGGGGGTGACGTCATGGGGAAGGAGGGGCTGCACACTATTCTAGTTGGCTTTCTGGCCTTCTCCTCCTCCTCCTGTTCTGGGTGAGGGGCCTCCACCTCTCCATCTCGCCTCTGTCTCCCTTTCCCTTTTTGTCCGGCGGGTCACATCTCTGCTACTTTTGAGCTACATAACCTTGAGCAGGTAACTGAAACTTTCTAAGTGTGTGTTTCCTCTTCTGTAAAAGAGCATCTGCTCCTCAGAAGGCTGTGAGAATTATATCATATCAAAGAAGCACAGTGTTGGGCTCAGGGGCTGGCACACAGTTGGTGCTTGGTCAGACTGGTTTCCTCCCCTCCACCTGCTCTAGCTTTGTGCACAGCATCCTAGCAGCCCCGTTTGTCTTAGTTTCTGGGCCTCTTCTCACCCTCTACTGGGTCTCCCCTCCTGCACTATGGCTCTCTGCTTCGAGGGAGCCCAGAAAGCAGGCAGGTAGAGGCTAGAAGGACAAGGAGCTCATCAGAGGAGCAGCCTGGGACCCAGGAGAACTGGGAGGACGTGGCCAGTGCTCACCCTCTGGTTCCGTTTGAAGGGGTTCCCCAGCTCGCAAAAGATGGTCTCATTAGCTTGGCAGGCCCCAGGCTGAGGAAAGAAGGCGAATAACGTCAGGGTCAGGTCAAAGTAGGGCTTGTCCTCCCTCCTCCGTGGTGCAGGGTCAGAAGCCCTAGAGCTTTAGAGCCGGGTTCTCCAAGCAGCAGAGACGCTAAGTTCCCCGAGAAGGCCCAGACCAGAGGAGGGGGACACGTGGCAGATGACGACACCTGCACAGGACACGCATATGGGGATGCAAAGACGCAGGGAGCCTTGCTTGGGCTCTGGGCCGGCCGGCGGGCACTCACGGGGCGCACTGAGGACAGCAGCAGGGCGGGAGGCACCACCAGGGTGAGCAGTGCCTCGTGGGCGTCCTCTCCGGTGTGCTCCAAGGTCCGGGTGTTCGTCACGTTGATGCTCAGGAGCAGCTTCCGGACGTCTCTGCTGTACTGGAGCCTAAGAGTAGGAGCCCAGGACTCAGCCAAGAGCTCCGCCCCCAGGGCCCTCGTGGATCAACTAGGCCCCACTCCTGGGGTCTCCTAGGTGAGAAAAGCCCATCTTGGGATAGCCAGGCCCCGCCCTCTAGTCGCACCTAGAGGAGAAAGCCCCGTTTCTGACCATTCCACCTGTTCCCGCTAAAGCCCTGTCCCTCAGGCTCGTCGTGCCATGAGGCCACGCCCCCACCCTGCCAGTCAATGAGGCCCCGCCCCACCCTTGGCCAATTAGCGCGGCCCGCGGCCCACAGCTACCTGCTCAGCTTCTGCTGCTGCTCAGACACGAAGGCTGCCCGCATCTGCAAGTTGCTCTCACACTTGTTGTCAGGCCCGCACTCCTTCTGGAACTGGACCTGGGGGTGGCCGGAGGTGTGAGGGTTGTACCACCCCCAGTGCCCTCTCGCCCCGCCGCCCTCCTGGCCCCTGGTCTTCCAGTCCAGGCCCCAGCCCCACCCACCTCAGTGTGGTTCTCCAGGGCCTGTGCCTGGTTGAGGATCGGGTAGGCGTCCAGGGACCTCAGCCCCAGCCGGGGGCGATCGGGCATCCGCAAAGGTAAAGAGTAGTTCATGGAGATGATGATGGGCCGGAGTTTGTCACGGAGGTTGTCCTGGGGAGAGAGGGTGAGCTGAACCCGGCCCTGCACTGCTCCCTGCCTCAGCTGAATCCTCACACCACCCTGAACCCCAGAGAAGAGCTGGACCCCCCTCCACCCTGAAAACCTGACAGGCTGAATTTCCTCTAGTCCGGTCGCCAAATTGCGACTTCCTACCATCCTGACCCTCCAAGAGGAGGGACAGGGCTTTTCCTCCTCAAAGGTCCCTTCACCTCCTCATTCACAGGGTCCCCAGATTGAGCTGTCCCCTTCCACTCTGATGTCCCAGAGACGGACTGAGCTTGCTCCCTACTCAGGGACCCCTTTTCCCAGAGGTGGGATGAGCCAAGAGCTCCCACACCCCTCACTTTTCTTGGAGGTAATAAGCCCTTTGGCCCCATCCCCACCCCAAGGGTATCCATCTCTCCTCATGTGTGGGTGCTGTACACTGTACTCCTACAGACTGATAGCCTTCCAAACCGACATCCCCAATCTCTGTCTCTGGGGAGACCCCTGTCCCTCACCCTTGATCTAGGGGGACACTGGCCACCTCCTCCAGGGACCTGGGAGCCCTCATCCTGCCCCTTGCTCCTCCCTCACCATCAGGAGCAGCTCCAGCTTCTGGCAGCGCATCTCGGGCATGGAGAAGAAGCCGTGGAAGACAGCAGACTCACTGCCAGCAAAGCGGAGCCGGGGCGGGCGGCGGTCCCTGTCAGCCTCCAGAGTGTAGGCCAGGGCTACAGGTAGACAGGGTGGTCAGCAAGGGGCCAGGGGAGTGTACCCCTTTTATGCTGCACCCCAGCACTCACTGATGTTTCGCCTGTAGTTGGGGTTCCCGGCACTCTGGTTGTAAGCAAAGCACAGCTCCACTTGCACACTGTTGGAGGGATGTACAGGAGGGCGGGTCACAGTGGGACACACACGTCCAGGCCCTAGCTCTCGCCTCTGTACTGGGCAAAAGGAAACCGAGGCCCTTCTGGAGAGAGGCAGGGACAAAACTGGGGAGTCCACAAAGCAGGTCTGTGGTATCCCTGGCCCCTTCCCTTTCACTCCCCTTAGAGCCAAAGAAAACAGGGTTAGAGGTCACTAATGGGGAAACTGAGGCCCAGGGCCCAGAAGGACTTGTTGAAAGTCCTCAGTCAGCAGATGGCCCATCCCAGTCTTGAACCCAGGTCTACCAATCCCCAGTCCAGGTCTCCTTGTACCACCCACCCCATTTCCCTGCTCTGTCTGCCTTTGCCTTCTGATCCAAAATCCTCATTCACATAAAGACCTTGGGGTCATTGCCATCATTACTGTCATTTTCTTAGCAACTAACGTTTTTTTCAGCACTTAGGGTATACACAGTGCTGTGCTAAGGACTTTTTGTATATTGTCTCATTTAATTATCACAACAACCCTGTGAATCAGTTATTATCAATTCTGTTCTACAAGCAAGAAATCGGAGCCTAAGAGGGATTAATAATTCGCCTGAGGAGACTCTCCTTCATATCCATGCACTTAAACGCATTCCCCTTCCCAGAGCCCATCCCCACCCCTGCACTGGCATAGCTGGTGTTTGAACCAGGCCGTCCAGAGCTCCCACCTTGAACCACTATACTCTACTGCCCCCTAATTCATTCATTACCTCTTGCAAGGAATTTTGCTTTTTAATGAGGTTGGGTAGAGAGGGCAAATGCTGGCCCTAAGAATCAAATTTCTAAAGGTGGGATGTCAGGAGGCCAGGGGAGGGGTTTGGGAGCTGGGGCCCCTCCTGGCCTGCCTATAAATAAATGAGGAATGGGTGGGCAGAGCAATCTCACCAGGAGGTGGCCGTGCAAAGTGCAGGGTCCAGCACAGCAGGCCTGGCCACCAAGGTCTTGTGGACGATGTTGATGACGGGCCGGGCCCTGCAGAGACAACAGAGCCAGACAGATATCAGTGCCTCCTGCCTGCCCCAGGCCAGAGTTGGGGCCCAGGCTTCCAAGGAGCTGGCGCAAACATGGACAGAGATGGGAATCCGTGCAGACAAAGATGAGGAAGAGAAAGACCCTTATTCACTGGCCTCCTGGCTCACCGCAGCAGCACAATGTGGTCTGACAGGCTTCCCACTAGAAGGTCTGGGTAGAAGTTCTCATCCACATCCATCTGCCCACTGAGGGAATAGCCGAAGGTGGCCAAGCCAGGGAGTCCCAGCTTCTCTCCGTGGATTACCTGGGGGCAGGGGAAAGTGGTGGGGGCAGGCTCTGGGAAGCAGGGCCCAGGGGGCTACAGGGAAGGGGTCGGTGAAGGAAAGCAAGGAAGGCCCATCTCAGCTGGTGGGGGCAGCAGACCCATCCCCGTCTCTCCGTACCTGCTGGGGCTGTCTGGGGAGCCCCTTAGAGCTACTGTGATAGATGTACACTTTGCCCAAGCCTTCAAATGGAGCTCCCACAGCAATATCTGCAGAAGAAAAGGCAAGACAGGGTCACCCAGGTACTCCAGGCCCCACGTCTCCCTAACTCTGTGCTCCAGGCCATGGAGCCCAGCACAGAATTGATTTTGGCCTGATTGATGGATGGGCAATGCTCAGAGCATCAGGGACAGAGCAGAGCTCTGCAGCTCAGGATGAACACTGGGACCATCTGAAGCCCAGCTTCCTCCTATCATGGGTGGGAAAGTAGGTTCAGGAGATGGGAGGTGACTCTACCAGATAGTTGTCAAGCATTCAGTGTGTGTGTGTGTGTGTGTGTGTGTGTGTGTGCATGTGTGTGTTTAAAGACAGTGTCTCTCTCTGTCACCCAGGTTGGAGGGCAGTGGCACAGTCATAGCTCACTGCAGCCTCAACCTCCTGGACTCAAGTGATCCTCCCACCTCAGCCTCCTGAGTAGCTGGGACAGGCACACACCACCACACCCAGCTATTCATTTAATTTTCACGAGAGTGCTGTGCGGTGGGTACTATTGTCCCCCCACTTTACAGATGAGGAGACACTCCAAAAACCCAGAGTTGCACAACCAGTGAGTGTAGAGAAGAGGAAATTTGAGCCCAGGTCCGTCTCACAGCAGTGGCTGGGATTTTAACCATAACACTACAGCGAACATCACTGAAAGTGTCAAGGCTTTTAACATTCTAATCATTATCTCCACAAATAAACCCCAAGTGTTGGGTTATCTTCTTAAACTGAACTCTTCCCAGTTTGCAGCTTTGGATCAGATAAGGCCTAGGGAATCAGCAAGCCAAGCTTGTTAGTAAGCCCTGTAAAGAGAGCGGAAGCAGGTCCCCGGCAGAAACCAAATGACTTCCACAGTGCACGCTTGGCCTCTGTTGACTGAACTTTCTGGCACCTAGTTTGGGTCTTCAGAGGCTCCTTTGCCTTGCTCTTCATTCTCAGCTATGTCCTGGGAAACTGAGGTTATCAGCAAAGTGACTTTCAGATAAGCCAGGTGCCCCTGTGGCACTGACTCCAGCCCTGGGTCTGCCCCTGCCCCTGATACCCCAGGTCCGATTGGTTCCCAAGTCCTGCAGAACACTTATGAGGACCCCTATATCCAGAGCTCCCACCTTGTCCCATTCCTTATCATCCCTCACCTGAGATATTACATTCTTGATCTTCACTCCCCTAGCCTTGCTCCACCCCTGCACTCACTCATCCCATACCCCTTCCAGAATCATCCTTCAGGGTACAAAGTTATTATATCACATCCCTGCCCTAAAACTCTCTCTGGATGCCCCACCACCCCACCATCACCATTACCCAAATATAAATCCCTAAGATACTCTGCCTGGCTTTCAAAGCATCCACTCTCACCCCACCCCACTCCACTCCCTCTTCAGCCTCCTCTCTGATGTGAAAACTCCACACCCGCTAGATTTGAGTATACCAGGCCAGTTTCCATGCCCGTGTTGTGTCCCATCAGTTCTCTACTGTGCACTCTCAGCCCAGCCTTGGCTGCACAGCAGCATGCAAGGTCCTCCAGGAGGCCACTGAGCTTGCCTCTGTTGCTCCCTCTGCACACCTGCACATCCTCTCTCTAGTACTGCTGCGAGCCCCCCAGGTCCGGCCCAATCCTGTCTCATCTGTGGGCCCTGTCAAGCCTGGTGTGCAGCTGGCGCTCAGTCAGCAGGGGTGCTGGGGGAGGGGTGCTGGCTTATACCCTGAAATCCATCCTGGTTGATGTCACCAATGCTGGCCACGGATAAGCCGAAGGCGGAGCCACTGGGGCCATGAAGAAGGAGCGAGGGGTGAGCAGGGAAGGAGGTTCCCGCCTGGTTCATGAAGACATAGACGGCACCCCCTACCTCCTCTTTCCTCTCAAAGTAGTAGGGGGCACCCACCAGGAGGTCCTGCCACCTGCACAGGAGAGAAGGAGAGGGAAATGGGAGTGTGAGGTCAGCCTCCAATACGCAGCATAGCTCTTGTTTGACAGGCGTGACTGTGCCAGGGCACAGGGCTCTGTAAATGGTTCTTTTGGCCACAGGTCATGGGTGGGAAGGACGTGTGCATGGGAAGGACATGGAGATGCCAATATGACTCCCCAAATAGAAGACATATGCCATGGCGATGCCATGCAGGCACAGATCAAACCCAAACAACCCACATCCACTGAAGCATACAAATCCCAAGCAGAAACAAGCATATGCAGGGGTCCCACAAATGCCATGTGCAAATGCCCAGACTCCCATAAAGCCTGATTGCAAACCCCTGCAAACAACATGCAGACAGCTGTACAACTGCAAATCCTCCACTCCCCTGACCTGGCTTAGGTAAGCCTTCCCCCACCCATCGCTCTCCCTGGCCCCAGAGGATGTCCCTAGATTCTCACCCATCGTTGTTCAGGTCTGCCAGGGCAATGGCGCTGCCAAAATAGGCGCCCACCTGCGAGCCCTCCAGCACCTGCCTCCTCCGCAGGTCTCCGCCTGCCTCCTGGCTCAGCAAGAAGACCGCGCCCATATGTCGGTGCCGTGGGGCACCTGTCACAATGGTGATGTTTTTGGGGTGCAGGATGGCGCTGCCTACCTGCACTGTGTACCCTGGGATAGAGGGAAGATGTTCAACCAAGGTCCCAGTCAACTTTGTCTCTTTCTACTCTGGACCCATCTCCCTATCCCCTCCTTTGGTTTGCCCCCCACCATGATGTTCTATCCCACTATTCCAAGTAGGGCAAGTAAGTAGACTCCAGATGGCCAGCAGCCATGCCCCATCCCAGCCCTGGTTCTGCCTGGACACTGGACTGTGAGTATCCTAAAGGCAAGAACTTTGCATCTTGAGAGCTTGGAACAGGGCCTGGCATACAGGTGCTGGTCAATCTGCATGTGCTAGTTTAACTAAATGCCATTAGTCACAACTGCACTCTGGCCTCACCTTTCCACCACGGACTAAGCCCCCTTCCCCTCTATCACTCGATGGGCTACCACTACTGTACTCACCAATATAGAGGTTTCCTTGGTCCTCTGGGTCCTTGTAACTATACTCAGATAAGTCCCACTCCTTACGCTGAATCATGTAGCTGTTTCCTTCACAGGGATTGAGGGAGGGAGAGTAGGGAGTATAAGTCACCACTGGTTTCCTCTACCATGTCCAGCCCACCCCCATCCCCACCCAACAAGGATAATAATAACCCCTTTTATTGGTGAGCACTTTGCCATTTATAAATCACATCCTCTTTAACAATTACTTTTTCCTCTTTTTTTTTTTTTTTGAGACAGAGTCTCGCTCTTGTTGCCCAGGCTGGAGTGCAGTGGTGTGATCTTGGCTCACTGCAACCTCAGCTTCCCAGATTCAAGTGATTCTCCTACCTCAGCCTTCTGAGTAGCTGGGATTACAGGCGTGTGCCACCATGCCCGGCTAATTTTTGTATTTTTAGTAGAGACAGTGGTCAGGCTGGTCTCGAACTCCTGGCCTCAAGTAATCCGTCTGCCTCAGCCTCCCAAAGTGTTGGGATTACAGGTGTGAGCCACTGCACCTGGCCTATTTTAACAATTCTTCGAGGTGAAATTATGACCCCCGTTTTGCAGATGAGAAAAGTGAGACTCGGGAGGGAAGTTGACCTGCTCATAATCCCATGGGGAGCTGGTTGTTACAGCCATGGCTAGAACTTAATCATTCAGGCGCCTGGATATTAGAAGCTAGATGGCTTTCCCCACTCTCTAGACACTGAGGTCAGACTCCACACCATTACCTCTTTCTGGTCCTGACCCCAAACTTGGGCTGCCTAGCTGGACCCTGCACCCAGGGCTGCTGCTGGAGAGTATCTGTGACCCTGCCAAGGTGTGACATGACCAGGGGGTGGGAGGCAGGAGCAGAAGAGGGGGCAGAGGCCTCAGCCTTCAGTGAGCCCAGAGCTGTGACTATGCCTGGGGCTACCTGTTGGTCAAGAGGAGATTCAAGGCTCCTCTGCCTGCTGATTCTGCAACAACAAAGGTTCAGTAAGGGAAAAGGGGTCACTATTGCTACAACCTGTGTGATGGAGGGAGGCAAAGAGATGGAGGGAGTGTAAGCAGTCAGACACCCCCTGTGAGACCATGTGTAGTGTAGTCTTTTACAAGCATCGTCTTTTACAAGAAAATACTCTGCACCCTCTAAAATGATGGTCCTACATATATCAACATGAAAAAGTGCCCATGGCTTTTGATAAGTGAAAGAGAGAAAGTAGTGATATTTATTTATTTAGTTTTTTGAGACAAAGTCTTGCTCTGCTGCTCAGGCTGGAGGAGAATGGCACAATCGCAGCTCACTGCAGCCTCAACCTCCTAGGCCCAAGCAATCCTCCCACCTCAGCCTCCTGAGTAGCTGGGACGATAGGCATGTGCCACCACGCCTGGCTAATTTTTTAATTTTTTGTAGAGACGGGGTCTCCCTATGTTGCCCAGGTTAGTCTTGAACTCCTGGGCTCAAGTGATCCCCACCTCAGTTTTCCAAAGTGGTGAGATTACAGGCGTGAGCCACTGCACCTGTCAATACCTATTATTCTAAAATAAATCTAGAAGGACCCGCAATATACTGTTAACATTAGGGAATAGAAAGAAGGGTGGGGGAGGAAGAACACTTTTACATTTTATTTTTACCAAATCCTACTGTACTATGTAGTGGTTCTACCAGGAGCATGTTTTATTTTTAGAATTAGTTTGTAAATGGTTAAACTGAAATCAGGTGGACCTGTATTCCAATCCAGGTTTCATAACTTTGTTGGCCTTGGGCAATTTACTTCTCTAAGTCTTCGTTTTTGTTTTTGTAAAATGGATATAATAATACTTGCCTCATAAGAGTATTTTAAAAATGATTGCGGCTGGGCGTGGTGGCTCATGCCCATAACCCCAGCACTTTGGGAGGCCGAGGAGGGTGGATTGCTTAAGCCCAGGAATTCGAGACTAGCCTGAGCAACATGCTGAGACCCCAACTCTACAAAAAATACAGAAATTAGCCTAGTAGTGGCACATGCCTGTGGTCATAGCTACTCAAGAAGCTGAGGTGGGAGGATCACCTGAGCCTGGGGAGGTCGAGGCTGCAGTGAGCCGTGAGTGTGCCACTGCACTCCAGCCTGGGTGACACAGTGAGACCCTATGTCAAAAAAGAAAAGAAAAAGATTGATCGACATCATATGTATAAGGCCCCTGGCACATAGTAAGTGCTTTAAAACAGTAGAAGTCATGGTGGTTGCTGATATTGGCACGAGGTCATGTTTCTAGTGTGGATGGTCTAGGCCAGCTGTCCCAGTGGCTAACTGGGGGTGGGTGGTCTCTGCTCTTCCTTTCTTCCCCCATGGCCCCATGGTCCCCACCTTTCCAGTTGTAGGCACCGGGGGCACCAAAGTACACAGTGTTCTGGGTGAAGCCACCGCTGGTGCCCAGCTGGCACATGCCCGTCTCCAGGTAGTCAGTGTTGCTGTTGCACATCTCGTTGTGGTAGGTCTGCCAGTCGTCACTGGGGTCCAGCTCTAGGTCATTGCCTCGCACGTAGCACTTGCCCACCATGCGCCGCTGGTCTTCTGACCCCGACCACAGCACCTGGGTGTAGCGGTGGGCACAGACCTGGGGACCCCCACAAACACAGGCAGCCTCAGTCAGGCACAGGGACCCGGGTCAGCTGTCTCTTTTACCCTGTAAGCCTCTGGCTTTGCTGAACAGGAGTCAAAGGAGATCTCCTGGTTTCTCCTTCTTTTCCCGGTGATACTTAAACCTGCATCTCCTTTCCAGAATTTAGAAATCTGCTCTGAGGGTCAGGAACACTTTTTGGAAAGCTGTAAAGTGTGGATTTGAGAGTGGCTTACAGATCTCAGCAAAGGGAAAGCGGGGAAGGATGAGAGACTGTGGGGTTCAGGCTCTTGGTCTAGAAGGGGTTAGTAACAGAGAGATTAAGGAACTTACTGCTCTGCCGTTTCCAGATGACCCTGTCCTCTTAATGAAAGGACCATTATTAAAATGATAATTACAATGACGGTAATAGTAATAGCAGCAGCTAACACTTCCTGAGTGCTTCCTATATGCCAGGCACAATTCTAAGCTCCTCACATATTAAGTGTTAAGCCTGCTAGTGACCCTATGGTGTAGGAATGATTATTTTCCCCATTTTAGATAAACTGAGGCACAGAGAGCTCAGTTAACCTGCCTAAGATCTCATATCTAGAGAGAAGCAGAGAATATTCAAACCAAGCCTGTCTGCTTCCAAAATCTGAGCTCTTAAGCACATGCTGTGCTGCTTCACAGAGGGGAGAATCTATGCACAGCTTCTCTGAGTGCACTTTAGCTGCTCAGTATATATTTATTGGGCAAACTGATGGGCCAGAATAGGGTGACTTAAAACAGCCTGGAGGCAGGCAAAGTCCAAAAATAGGCCCTGGTTCTTGTTTACTTGCTTTCTGTGGTCCCTTCTAGCTGTGAGCTCCACCAGCACGATGCCTGAGCCTGCCTTAGTCACTGCTAAGCTTCTAGGAATAGCACAGTGTTTGGTAACACAGTAGGGGCTCACCAAATATTTGTCGAAGGAACGGTGTAAATAACTGCTAAAGGATCCAGGGTGCAGAATCACTTTAAATGGGCTCCTAGACCACAGCCATCCATAACAGGGGTCTCAAAAAAGCATTTCAGTGAACTGATGCCAACCTGGAGCTTTAACAGTGTTCAAAGGTGACAGAAATCACAGCAGCGATGGCTTATGGGGTGGCAAATGATTAGAAGGGGTTACAAAGGCACCTTCTGGAGTGATTTTAAGATATATTTTTGGTTATACAGGTATATACATTTGTAAAAATTCATTGAAGTTTAAAATCTGTACATTTCACTGTATGTAAACATTACATCAATTTTTTCCGTTGTTTGTTTTGTTTTTTTTTTAGACAGGGTCCGACTTTGTCACCCAGGCTGGAGTGCAGTGGCATGGTCTCAGCTCACTCCAACCTCTCTCTCCAGGGTTCAAGTGATCCTCCCACCTCAGCCTCTCAGCTAGCTGGGACTACAGGCACACACCACCATGCCGGGCTAATTTATATATTTTTTGTAGAGATGGAATTTTGCCATGTTGCCCAGGTTGGTCTCAAACTCCTAGGCTCAAACGATCCTCCTGCCTCATTCTAAAGGAATGAGCCACCTAGCCTGGCCACATCAATTTTTAAAATGAGAAAAAAGCCAGGCATTGTTGCTCTTGCCTATAATCCCAGCTACTTGGGAGGCCGAGGCAGGAGGATCACTTGAGCTCAGGAGTTCAAGGCTACAGTGAGCTATGATCGTGCCACTGCACTTCAGCCTGGGTGACAGAGCCAGACCTCATCTATAAAAGAAAAAAAAAGAAAGAAAGAAAGAAAAAGAAAAATAGGGCCAGGTATGGTAGCTCACGCCTGAAATCCTAGCACTAGCACTTTGGGAGGCCAAGGTGGGAGGATCACTTGAGCCCAGGAGTTTGAAACCAGCCTGGGCAACACAGTCAGACCCTGTCCCTATAAAAACTTAAAAAATTAGCCTGGGAGGCTAAGGCTGGAGGGTCACTTGAGTCTGGGAAGTCAAGGCTGCAGTGAGCTGAGATGGCACCACTACACTCCAGCCTGGTTGAGAGATGAAGTCTTCTTCTTTTTTTTTTTTAGATGGAGCCTTGCTCTGTCACCCAGGTTGGAGTGCAGTGATGTGATCTTGGCTCACTGCAACCTCCACCTCCCAGGTTCAAGCAATTCTCCTGCCTCAGCCTCCCGAGTAACTGGGACAACAGGTGGGCACCACTGCACCTGGTTTATTTTTTATATTTTTAGTAGAGACAGGGTTTCGCCATATTGGCCAGGCTGGTCTCGAACTCCTGACCTCGTGATCCACCAGCCTCAGCCTCCCAAAGTGCTGGGATTACAGGCGTGAACCACCGCACACAGCCAGGAGTCTTCTATCTTGAAAGAAAGAAGAAAGAAAAGAGAGAGAAAGAGAGAGAGCGAGCCTCATTCTCTTTGCCTGCTGCCATCAGCATAAGATGGGACTTGCTCCTCCTTGCCTTCCACCGTGATAGGCTTCCCCAGCCATGTGAAACTATCAAGGCAAGAGAAAAACCTGACATCAAAGAAGCACATTCTAAGACTGAGTTTATGTGCCTATCTGGATACTGATAATTCATGTCTGAAGAAAGCATAAGTATTGCATTCTCTTGGCCACAGTAATTGTTTCAGAGAAGAGCACCTGAAATAGTCAGAGCTAATGAGTTGTAATTAGATATCTACCAGGACTACAGAACTTGAAGGTCAAAGAAGATAAAGCTGAAGCTGTTGCATTCATGCACCACGAAAAGACTGCCTATCAAAGATGGAGGCAACACGAAGAACACAGAGTTAAGTGCCTGAGATACCTCACATCCTGGTGGCATCATATTAGCACCAGGAGCAAGGCAAGCCTTAACCAGAACTCTTCTGTGTGTGAACTAATAAAATCCTTTCTGAATATAACAACAACAAAAACAGACAGAGAGAGAAAAAAATGGGGCGGTGGGGGGAATGTCTATCTGGGACTCAGAAATGGAGAACTCAGGGGCTGGCACTGTAGAATGTGGGCAGGAGGTGACACATTTGATTAGCCCCCAGACCAGAGCTGGGTGAGCCAGGGTCAGCAGGGCTGCGCCTCTTCCGGCAGTCAGCCTCCCAGGAAGGAGCGCCAGCCAGTGCTGAGCCGCCTGGGGCCCTCTCTGCCCTTTCTCCTCCTCGCAGTTCCCTCAGCTCCCTCGGCTTGTTCCCACGAAGGCCGAGCACCCAGTGTGGGCATGGGGAGGAAGTGGATGAGTCAGAGAACTCAGGCCGTGCCTGGCTTTGGGAGAGCACAGGATACTCACTCCCTCCCCAGGAGTGCAGGGAGCGAGGGATGCACAGCCACAGGAAGGGACTTGTGTGCAGGCCCCAGCACACACACGCCGTGGACCCGCCTGCTGCCCTCGTCTTTCCTCCCAGCTCTAGGAGATGAGGAGAGAGCCAGGGAGAGGTAGAGGAGCCGACACTGAGCATCCACTTACCAGGACTCTGCCTGCAGGGCCCTGGCTGGCCACAGTCACTCCAAGCCACATGTCCTCAATAATGTGATGGCCAGGGTCACCTGTGGGCACCAGAGGGAGCATGAACCAGAGAACCTCACCCATACTTCAGTGCCCAAAGCCTCCAGAGGGCAGGGGTGGGTCCTGCTTGGGCCCTCCACCCACAGGACAGCCCTCCCAATTCCCCTTCTCCAGCTCGTCATTATTCTAAGCTCCACCAATCCCATCCAGCCCCACTCTCCTCTAGGGCACCCTCTTCCCAGCTGGACAAGAAGCGACTAGAAGCTGGGTGAGGCCTTCTGTCTCCTCTAGGCCATTCTCTCTGCGGTACCCCTCTGCCAGACCTCTGACCCGGCACCCCTCCCCAGCCTCTTCCCCTCACTTTTCACTGTGATGTTCATCCGCTCACAGTCGTCCTTGTGGGCAGTGAGTGGGCACAGGTACACAGCACCAGTCCGGTTGGTGTAGCCATCGGGCACAGCGAGCTCCCGGGGGGCACCAGCCAGGAGCCTGGGGATAGGGAGGGAGGTGGGTCTGGGTTCAGACTCCCCAAGCCCCACTTCAAACAACTTGCTATTTATTCAACATACATTTACAGATTGTTGGTGCCAGGAGACCCCCAGCTCCTGCCCTCCAGAAGTGCCCAGCATAAGGGAAGGCAGGCAAGGAAAAAAGACACTGGAAGGAAGTGTCCTGGGAGGGGGAAGCAGGGAGCACAGCAGCTCAGGCTCAGGGCTGAGGGGGCAGTCACGGAGGCCAGCAGAAGAGGTGACCTAATCTGAGTCTGGGAACGATGACCAGGGTTCTCCAGGTGAAGAAGGGGAGAAGGCCACGTGGGCAAAGGCACACATGTGCAGGGCCAGGAAGCAAGAGCCAGCAGGGTGATTCAGAGACCTGCAAGGCCCTCAGCATAGCTGGAGTCCAGGAGCCTCTGGGGAGGCACACAAAGGCAGGCTGGGAACAGCCTTAGGGGAAACCGCAGAGGGATTTTAGGCAGGGGCATGACATGGCCAGATCTCAGTTTTGGAAGCAACGCTTTGGCTTTTGAGATGAAGGTTGACCAGAAGACAGCAAGATGAGGAATCCTGGCAGAGAGTTCAAATTCTGTGGACTCAGAGGGGAGAACTTAGGGGGCTGGATTGTCAGAGCCCTGGGTTTTTCCTCCTGAAGCCATCTGGGGACTCAGATCTTGGAGACCTGGGCCCCTAAGTGACCTGGGTGATGTCCAATATCCTTCTCCAGTGACCTTAAGACAGACACACAGGTAGGGGTTGGGATGAGTACCTGACACTTTGGACAATGTGGCCCCAGAGCAGAGTTCCCAGTGGGCGGGCAGCAGGTGGGGTGGGCAAGGGCTCTTGCCTTGCCCCCAGCCTGCCCAGATTCCATCTTTGGGGATGCCGACAGCAAGTTCCTACAAGGATGCTTAGGACCCTGGCAACCTGTCCCATACCAGAGGGGTGGCTGGAGCAGAGAGAGGCAGGGGTTGGCCCTGAAATACCATCTTAGAGGACAAGCCTTGGGTCATCAGAAACCCCAGGGATCTTTGTTAAAAAGGTAGATTCCTCTGCCCACAACATACCATCTGGTGGAATCTAGTGCACCCCAGTTTGAGAACTCAGTTTTACCAGACTTTCTTCTCCCCACATCACCTCCCTGCAGCCTCTAAATGTTCTGCCAGGAGCCCCTCCCTGCTCAATCCTGATGGCCCTGGCCTTCTCAGGTGCGAGACACCTCCCAGGTGCCCCACCATTTGGCCCCAGCAACTCTATCACTCTACAGCTCCCAGCTAAGAACTTGGGCTCCGGGCCTTCTGCCAGTCTGGAAGTGCCAAGCAACAGCCACGCCTGTAGCTCCTGCCTGGGACCTGTGAGTGTGGGCTGCAGGGAGTAGGCGGGGCAGGGCCTGGGCATGCTGGGGCCTGGGGTGTCTCCACCCACTGGGAGTTAGGAATGTACTGCCTGAGGCTGCTGGGAAGGGGGTGGGACCTTGCCTGTACTTTAAGACTACAGCTCAGACCTCACCCTGGGGAAGTGTTCCTGGGAGAAAGGGTGAAGCTTCCTGGCCAGGGAAGCTGGCAGGAGGCCAGGGTGGCAGCCAGGCCTGGAGAGTCACTTCTGTCTGGGCTGGGAAGGTCTCGATGAATCCTCTGCCTGACCACCCATGGACGTCCGCTCTCTGGCGTGCCTGACAGATGAGAGAAGGGAGCCACAGCCTACGGGAAAGGAGCAGCTCAGCCTGAGAACCCACGGACCTGGGTCTAGGGTTTGTTCTGCCTGAAGGGGCAATTTCCTTTCCTCCTCTGAGCCCTGAGTGCCTCATCTGTAAAATGCGGGCAGCCCCTCTCCCGCTGACCTCCAGGGTTGCTGGACGAACAGATAGGTCTATTCTGCAAAAGGGTGTTCTGATATGAAGCCATAGTTACTATGAGCATTGTTGGTCTGATTTGTTGTAGCATCAGGATTGGCCCTAGCATGACCCCAGCCCTCCCTCCAGGGGCCCAGGAATTTCTTTTTTTCTCTTCCTTTTTGAGACAGGGTATTGCTCTGTCACCCAGGCTGGAGTGCAGTGGCACAATCTCCGCTCACTGCAACCTCCGCCTCCCGGGTTCAAGTGATTCTCCTGATTCAGCCTCCCAAGGAGCTGGGATTACAGGCACACGCCACCACACCCAGCTAATTTTTGTATTTTTACTAGAGACAGGGTTTCGCCATATTGGCCAGGCTGATGTCGAACTCCTGACCTCAGGTAATCCACCCGCCTCGGCCTCCCAAAGTACTGGGATTACAAGCATGAACCACTGTGCCTGGCTGGACCCAGGAATTTCTGCCCTGGCATGTTAGGGAACCTGGATCAGAGGGAAAAGAAGAGACTCCTTTGGTGGTTTAGAGAGAGCAGGGGACAGACATAAGAAGACTTCCATGGCTTGAGGATACCAGGTGATCACTGGGGTGGGGACAGGAGTGCTGGCAGCTAGAGCCACTCTACGGCCCTGAGCATGTTATCATACAGGAGGCAGCGGAGCAGGAGGGTCTCCATGCCCTCCCAGCCCCCTCAACTCAGCCAGTAAGGGGCTAAGGGACCCCCTCCTCTGAACTTCCCGAGGTACTGAGCAGGCAGAGCTGGGCACGCATGTCAATGAGATTGAAATACTTCCCCTTACCACCTATACCCTCTTGCCTGTTGCCTGGAACCAGTCTTATGCCTACTGATAGAGGGTAGGGCAGGGCTAGTGCCCTAATCCCAGCCCCACATCCCAGGCCCCTCCCTCCTCAGAGATTCCAGAGGGAGCCCCCCTTCACCCCCCCAGAGTATTTTTAGCTTCCACTTGGCCCACTCAGAGGCCCCTTAAGGCCCTCTGGCTCCCAGCCCAGGATCCAATGGGTCTACAGCCAGAGGCCTGCGCATGGATGGGGGAAGGTGGTATGCGCAGGGTGGTTCCAGCTTCCTGCAGCCACACATACCCAGGTGTGTGTGGTGAGGGTTGGAGAATCCTGAAGGTGAGAGGGACCTTACTGACATGCAAATGAAATGCAAATAATTATGCAAATGAGCAGTTCTGCTGGCCATCTACTTTTGGGTCTGGTCCAGATCACAAAATCCAAAAGCTGACCCCTTCCACAGCGGTACTGAGCCCATCCCCTCAGCTGCAGCCAGAAGGAGGGAGACTAGGTAGAGAGATGCCTACATGGAGCTCTTAGAGCAAG
This sequence comes from Mandrillus leucophaeus, assembly GCF_000951045.1. NCBI lineage: Eukaryota > Metazoa > Chordata > Mammalia > Primates > Cercopithecidae > Mandrillus > Mandrillus leucophaeus. Next base: position 3,727,499 of record NW_012106363.1, read on the forward strand.
GAAGACACGAGATAGGACTGCCCCTCTCCAGGAGTCAGGCTGGACTCGGGGGAGCAGAGACCACCAGCCCCCCAGATGGAGTGGGATGGGTGAAGTGACTACTCAAGGGCTTTCCAACAGCTGCCTCCTCACCCTCCCGTTGGCTCCAGCCAAACAGCCCCTCTTGGCCTCTGTGGAGTCTTTAGCTCCAAGTTCCGAAAAAGCCCTTCCTCACCCCTGCCCTATCACTCCCCTTGGGGCAGTTCAAAGCTAATGGAACAGCCAAGGAGAAAGCAGAAGAATCAAAGAAGGGCGGGGCACAGTACCCAGGAGAATTCAAGGTACCAGGTTGGCTCACCCCAAAGAGGAGAAGGCCCCCGGGGGCACTGGGGTGGGGTCATGCTCAGAGAAGCAGCCTGTAAGATTCACCTTCCCAGATTCTGTCACCTCGGGAAGGCACTTGGTGGCTCCATGGGAGGATTCCAGAGGGGGCCAAAGGATCTAGCACTCAGGCCAACACAGCAAGGCCTCACTCCTTGGGTACCTAGCCTCCTGTGTTCCCCTCCCACCCCAGGCCAGGAGGCAGGTGGGGAGGGTGCCTGCTCCACCTCTGAGCCCCAGAGAAGGGGCGGGGGCGGCTCTGCGATGCCTGGATCCCAGCTCTATGCCAACCTTGCTGCCCGAATTAGCCATCTCCCCAGAGGCAGCTCCATGGAGCTGAAACTGCAGCCCTCCCCATCCTTCCCTACTCTTCCTTTGCTGCCCACCCAGCCCCCCTCCCCACTGGTGACTCAGCCCTAGAACCAGAGCAACAAGCTGGAGGGAGAGAGAGAACGAGAAAGGGCAGGAAAAAGAGCCTTGGCTAAGCCTCAGATAAAAAAAGAACAAGGCCATTTTTCTCAGTTCTTCTCCCTTCCCTTGGCTCTTCAGTACTTTTCCTATACTTGACTCCCGAGGGCATTCTAAGTGTCATCTAACCTCAATCCCTCTTACGGCAAAGGGGATCCTCTTCCTTCTTTGTTTAGTTCTGACCAAGCCCCCTTCGCTGCTTCTTTTTCGACAAGATCCGGCTTCTCCCACTCCTGCCCAGTTGAAAGCCTCTTGGCCTAGACTGGTCACTGGGTAAAACCTACTACAAGTGCAGGCCTTCTGCCTCCAGCCACTGCTGCTGTGCCCATTTCTGCTGGCACAAGCCTTGGAGGCTGCCAGGCACCCACCCTGCCCGGGGAAACATGAGGTTAGGACAGCATGGCAGGTGAGCCTGGATCCTGTGTACCTCAGGCATGACCTCATTTCTAGGAGCCACCCTGCCCTGGGCTTCCCAGATACCCTCATTTCCAAGCAAAAGTGAAAGAAAGAGAAGGACCGGCGGTATCCCCATAGGCCCACAGGGTCAGACCAGACCAGAATGCCTGGATTCCCAGGAAGGAATGTCAGAGCAGGTGCTGGAGGAGAGATGGTGTCAGTAACCACCTCCCAGAGAACAGTCCCTGTCCCTCCAAGGAACCCCTCATGCATTTTGCCAAGAAGCCCAGAGCACTTGATCCTCTGCCTGCTCCTTACCCCTCATTTCCACAGAGTAGCAGATTGGGCCCTGGGTTAGGGCGAGCCCCCTATGTTGTGGGCCAGGAACCCCAGTCCAGAGATGAAGGTGATGGGGCAGCAAAGAAGGTCCCACCCTGGGTTTCTAACCATTTCTGAGGCCTTCTGAATGGAGAACAAGAAAGCTGTGCTCACCCCTCCTCCCACCCACAGGGCAGTGGACAAATACTACGATTTGGGGTATACTTTCAGGGAGTCCCTGCATCTCTTGAAAACCTTCTGTGAACCCCAGTTTAAGAGCCTATCCAAGACCATGAACGATCCCGCTTTTCCAAAGAGACTTTCAGGCTAACAGAATATGAGGCTGCAGCTCGTCTTACTAGTTAGTTCCTCTGAGTTGTGCACTCAGGCAGCTGTTTGCATCTGGCTACACAGCTGGCTGCAGCTAAGCCCAGCTGGCTCTCCCAAATGGCCGAGGGGTTGAATGGCCGAGGGGTTGAATTCAGTGAGATGAAGGGCCAAGACACAGAACCACCATTAGGAAAGACTGAGGATACTCAAGGGAGAGAACTCCTGCCCCTCAGAGGTTCATTAGCTTTAGAACCTTCTGGGCTCCTGGCAGGCTGAATGCCAGCTCCAGTTTCCCAGAGAGAAAAGTAGAACCCCTTTGCTCAGCCACCTTGGAGGGGGCTCATGGGTAATGAGGATGCATCCAGGTTCTGGCCTCAGCGCAAGAGCCTTCAGGTGTTCCTTGGAGAAAGGCACATGTGCAGAGGATTTTACACACTTCATCTCGTTACAGCCCCACTAACATCCCAAAAGAAGGCATGCTGTTCCCCTCCCTCCAACACGTAAGGAAATTCCGGTTCAGGTATTGGTAACAGATCTGAGACAGGACACTGGCCATGGGACCTCCAAGCCTCTTCTCCCTCTACCATATCAAGTTGACTCTCACAGGCCAGTAGCAGTGGGAAAGAGCACTAGATCCAGGTCCAACCCCTTTTGGGGGAAACCTGGTCCAGGGAGGGGAACCTGGCCCAGGGAGGGGACCTTGCTCAAGGTCACCAGGCAAAAGGGGGAGGGGTTGAGGAATCATTATTGACTCTTTCTTTCCAGTCTGATCTCTTTACCTATGTTATCTTATATCATGCAGATTTGGCATTGAAAGTCTGAAAATCTTTTTCTTGGTTAGGGCAGAGAGAGCGCTGATGTAGAAACGTGTGCTCCTGGTGGCTCAGGATCTCCAAAAGATAGAGGGTTGGCTAAGGCCAGGTGGCAGCTGCTGGGGCCAGGCTGGGAAGGGTGTGGTAGCCCTAGCCTCTGCAAGAGCAAGATGGAGTTGAGGTTAAGTCCAGGTAGGCAGGCTAGGTCAGGAGGGCAGAACCAAGGCAGGGGCAGAGTTTGGACTTTGGACATTCTAAACTTCCTCAATCTCTGCAGGCCCCAATCGGAGCAGGGAGAGATTTCAGTGTACCCTGAATGTGACTACATCTTCTTGTTCAGTGGGGTCAGAGGCCAGGTGGGGGCAGAGGCTAGGAGGGGGCAGATCACCCAGCCCAAAGAGGTGGATGGTACCTGCTTAACCTGTCCTAACCACCATCCCTCTTTGGACAGCTTCACCTCTCCAGCCGCCAACCTCGGCATGCTCTGAGGCCACAGCAGAGAGACCTCTCTGAATCCTGGACATGCTACTGGGCATGAGTGTGTCTGGTGGAGTGAGGGGCATCCAGGCGGCGGGGTGCAACCTCCTCCTCCTTCCTCCCCTATGCATAGCTCTTCCCCTCCTCCTTGCAGCTGTTGGGGAAGGAGAACAGAAGAAAGAGAAAAACACTGTTTCCCTCTTCAAACCAAAACAAACACACTCAGGGTTGAAGATCCAACACGAATCCATGGAATGCAGGGAGGATATCTGTGGGGAGAGTGCCACTGCTTGGGGGTGGGCAGGAGGAGACGCAGCCAGAGCTGGGACAAGTCCTCCTCTCTCTTCCACTGCTGCTATCCTCAAGGCGTCAGAGGGAGCGTATGGACAGCTCCAAACGCCCAGACTCACCCATCACCTCACCCTCCATCCGCCAAGCCAGCGGTTGAGAAGGCCATCCAGTCTGGCTCTGCAGAGGGTGTGGCTGGCGTGGCCGCAGACTACCAGCGAGGTGCTTAAATGCATATGCTCATTTTTCCCCCAAGCGTAGGGGAAGGGGGGTGCGCTGGGTGTTTATCTTGCAGTTTACCCCAGCTCCCAGCCCTGGAGAGAAGAGACTAGTGCTGGGTACTCGGTTCACAGAATGGGAGAGGACTCAGTCACCGGGACCCCACTTCCGCTCTCAGGAGAGATCTAAAGGGCGGAGGGGTGACGTCCAGACAGGTTCTGGCCCCGTCAGCACTTGCCAATGATTACTGCCCGACCTCACACCCAATCCTCCACTTCCCGCCAACCCCCAGCAGCCAGTGGGCCGCCTGGGTACCCACCCCTTAATCCTGGCTCCCAAGGGCCAGCTGCCCCGGACTCCGACTCCGCTCCGGACCCGCATCCCCCGCACGCACACTCTCGCTCCCACCCCACAGCCTCCAGCTTCACTTACAGGTAGCGCTGCTGCCGCTCTGTCTGCCGATGGAGGGCGACCGAGTAGCCGAAGAGGCTGCCCGGGTTCCCGGCCTCCTTCACTACCAGGAATCGGGTATCCAGGTTGAAGGCGGAGACGACGCAGCCGCCGGCCGCCACCATCAACGCGCAAAGCATCAGGCGTGGGGCGCGGGGCGCGCAGCTGGGGCCAGGGCCCATGGCTGCGAGCGGGAGCGGGGTCCGGGCGAGAGCGCGTGAGAGCGCGGAGCTGGGCGTGAGGACCTGTTCACCTGCTCCCCGCGCCGCCGGAGGACACTGGAACCCGCCGGCCGCTGCGCTCCGTAGTGCTGATCGGTTTCGTGCCCCCAGCCTCAGCCAGTTTCACAGCTGCGCTCTCGGATCCCCTCTTAAGATCCGTGGGTCTATCTTCCCGCCTCCCCAGCGGCCGGGTCGCCGCCGTCCCTGCCCTGGGCAACCGGCCCCCGGCTTGTCCCGGCCGCGCCCCCTTGGCCGCGCTGTTGCCTTCGATCCCGGCTTCGCGGCGGATCTGGCAAGCGCACCGGTCGACCGCAAGGAGGACAGGAGGGAGGGGTCCTGCGGAGCGCGCCCCGCCTCTCCACGCCCAGTCCCGCACCTCCCCACCTTGCGAGCCCAGCCCGGGCTGCGCTTTCCTTCCGGGGAAAGAGAAAAAGGTCCCGGCTCGGCCACCGCCTCTTAAAGGGGCAGCACCGCCCCTCCCTCCTCATCCTCCCTACTCCAGCTCCGCCTTCTCCCCCAAACACCTGTCGGCAACACCCAAAGGCTTAGATTTCCCCTCCCCGCCCCTCGCTTCTCTGGGAAAGAGTCGTCTCGGGAGCAAGATGGATGTGACCGGCGGAGCCGGGGGTGGGATTTGTCCGGCCGCTTTCCTGCCTCTGCTGCTGCTGCTGCTGAAAAGGCCAGCCCGCTGGAGAGACCTGGCGTTGGCGCATCTGGGAACAGACTTCAGCGCGCGGCTGGCTGGAATGCTGAACTCGCCTCCGCAGCGCTATGAGTCCCCAAGAGGTGGCTGTCGGTCCCTGGGAGTTCTTCCTCTCACCCAGGCTCCTCGCTGTGTTTGCAGAGATTTATTTCTCCTGTCCACTCATCCGGATCCGAGCTGAGATTGGCCCCTCAGCAAAGACAGACATATTTAGCAGTGGTAACAACCAAATGTCGCTAATTGTAATTACCAAAAAGCATTTTTTTCCCTGCGACTTCTGGTTCAAGGGATAAGACTGTCAATGTAGAAATGAGTCCCTCCTTCACAGAAAGCACTGCGTCGCCAGGAAGCTGAGCCTAGACCGTACCCATTTCTCGTCCACTCCTGCCTTCAGGGCCCAGCCCAGAGAATCCCAGAGGCTCCCTCTTCCTACCCAAGCTTGAACAGAGTGTTTGGAGACTGGGCTTGGACGTCAGCCCCCATCAGGTGTTTGGTGGGTAGCGCCAGGTGGCGGTAGGTGGGCGGAGCCTAAAGGTCTCCTACACCAAGGAATCAAATTGAAGGGGAACTTCAAGAGGTTACGCTGGCCAGGCGCGATGGTTCACGCCTGTAATCCCAGCACTTAGGGAAGCCGAGGCGGGCGGATCACGAGATCAGGAGTTCGAGACCAGCCTGGCCAATATGGTGAAACACTGTCTCTACTAAAAAATTACAAAAATTAGCCGGGCGTGGTAGCGGATGCCTGTAGTCCCAGCTACCTGGGGCAGGAGAATCGCTTGAACCCGGGAGGCACAGGTTGCAGTGAGCCGAGATCGCGCCACTGCACTCCAGCCTGGGCGACAGAGTAAGACTTCCTCTCAAAAAAAAAAAAAAGAGGTAATTATGTACTTTCTTGGATCTAACTCACATTTCTCTTGCTGCAGCTCAGAGACCCATTTTCCCCAGAGCATTTTGTTTTGTTTTGTTTTTGTTTTTTGTTTTGTTTTTGTTTTTGAGACGATGGAGTCTCACTCTGTCTCCCAGGCTGGAGTGCAGTGGCGCGATCTCCACTCACTGCAACCTCTGCCTCCCGGATTCAAGCGATTCTCCTGCCTCAGCCTCCTGAGTAGCTGGGATTACAGGCGCCTGCCACCATGCCCGGCTAATTTTTGTATTTTTAGTAGAGACGGGGTTTCACCATGTTGGTCAGGCTGGTCTCGAACTCCTGACCTTGTGATCCACCCCCCCGCCCACCCCCGGCCTCCCAAAATGCTGAGATTACAGGGGTGAGCCACCCCGCCTGGCCTCCCCAAGCATTATTTTCTCCATCTATTCTTAATAAGAAAAAACACCATGTATTAAGCACATATGCAGCAGGAACTATGCTAAATGCTTCACAAATGTTAAATCCTCACAACAATCTTTGGAGTGTTATCTCTGTTTTAAAACGAGAAAAATGAGGCTCAGGGAGGTTAGCCAATTTGGCAGAGGTCACACAACTAGGATTTTCATCCTGTGTTATCTGATGCTGGAGCCCTTAACTACTTATGCTAATAATTAATATTTATACACTACTTTGAGCACATCCAAGTTTGGTGAAGTCTGAAGCTTCTGCAATTTGGGGCTCTCTTTAAGAATAAAATTATTCTGTACTCATAATTCTTATGAGTACAAAATTAGATTCAGAGTCTGGGAAAGGGTCCCGGCCTAGCTTTCCAGTTTGCAAATCATTTCACAGGCAGGCTCATTTTATCCTCCCGGCTTCCCTGTGAGGTGGGGATTATCATATTCATTTGACTTAGGAGAAAACAGAGCTTCAGGAGGTTACCTGCCTGTCCAAGATCTGAATTTTATGGGAGGCAGAGCTAGGACTGGAAGCCGCTGACCACAGCTGTGTCTTTAAGAGACACACTCCAGGCAGATGGATGTCAGACAGCTAGACATGCCTAAACAAAAGCAGCTGCGATAACAGCTTTCTCTGTGGTGTTTGGGAAGAAGACACTTGTCTCTGACGTTCCTTAGAACAGGATTTGTTCCTGACCTGTGACTTCCAGAGCCACCCAGCCTCTCTCATGGTCTGCTTTGTGGCCCAGGGCCTCCAGGGATTAGAAGACATGTGGGGTCAAGGAACAGGAAGCTGACCTGGATGGAAGTTGAACAGTAATCTTTGCTTTCTGCCTGGCTCCTGAGTCCTCTACTATGTTCCTGGAGAAGGGGAGCCAGTCAGGGCAAGAAGGGCAGGGGCTTAGGGTGGAAACGCCATGTGAGTGAGGATCCTGCCTGAAACAGCTTTGAGAGTCCTGCGATGACAGATCGGCCCCATGCCAGGCCTTATCTCTTTGGACATCCCAAACAGGAATGACCAGCATGTCCGATCCTGGGACTGGGAGCCGGAAAGGGATGAGGGATGGTTTTTCCACTCCAGGGGAGTGTCCAGAGGGAATGTGAAGCAGAGCAGGGGCGACTGGTAGGGGGGGGCCTGAGCCAAAGAATGTGGGGGAGTGTCAGACTAGTGTGGGGAGATGGAGTGGGGGTGGAGGGAGACTTGGAGACTAGAAGGACCTCAGCTGGAGAGATGGAGAAAGAGAAATCTCAAGGTCCTTTGGTTTCAGTGGCACTGTCATCTGTAGGATCATCTCATCATTCAGTTGACTTTATCATGTCAACTCTTTATCTGTCAACCCTTCCCCATGGTGAAGAGACCCACCTAGAAACATAGACAGAGAAACAAGGGCACCGGAATCATATGTGTAATGAGGAGTCTAAGTTCATTTGTTGATGTTTGCGGACAGCTTTTAAGCCTCACCCTTCCCTCTTTGTGCCCTACACCTGGACAAGCTGATAAGAAAGTCTGGGTGCACCCTCCTTTGGTGTTTGAAGGGGGAATATTCACAAGCCCCTTCCTGAGGGAACCCTTACTCCTTAACCACAATAAAAACCCAGGCCAGTCTCCTTCCTGGCTCTCCCAAGGCATTTGGGACCTGCTTGAAAGGCCGGCCCTGCTCCCCCTGGAGACCTCCATTATGTAAATAATAAACCTTTTCACAGTCTCTTGGTGTTTGGGTGGTGTCATCAGTCTTCATTCAAACCAAACCTTGGATGGGATCCATCTGCCTCTGTAGGTGACCGTAACAACGTGCAAACGGTGGGTTCTGCTGGAGGGTCGAGGAAGCTCCCTGGAGGAGGAGTATCCGGACAGCAGGGAAAGAAAGGAGCTGCAGAAGAAAGGCAGAAGAATTGGGTCCTGTTCAGGTGAAGTTTTCCCAGCTGGAACAATGACAGTGTCAATATTCCATAAAGGCAGCTTATGTTTATTTAGCACTTGCTGTGTTCCCACAAGTCTTCCTCTACCTGCCCTCTCCCAGCCCTCATCTCACTCTCCCAGAACCCCGGAGCACACCAGTGGACACCCTCACCTCTCTGGGGCAGATCAGCACACAGACGTGAAGCACACGGGCAGCTGCTGGAAAAATAATGAGGAATTGTAATGCTGTGCCGCTCAATTGAGTGCAAGCTCTCTTCTGCCTTCTCACCTTGGGCAAGTTACCTTCCTGTTCCAGGCCTCAGTTTCCCCATGTGTGAAATGAAAGGGCTGGAGAGAAATCTCTTACTATTCCCCAATCTGCATTCATTGTGTCCCAAGCCTTCTTATATCTGTGCAACAAAGTGTACCAAATCTCAGCTATTGGACTGAGACTCAGGTGTCTATCTGACTTGAATTGAAAATGTAAATTACTGAAGAGGGAGGGAGGGAGGAGTGCTGAAGCTTGAATGGGCTTATCAGATTTCCTTCTCCTGTGGCCCAGATGCAGGCCTAGTCCAGGCAATTCCCCTGGCTCAGAATCTGCCAGGCTCAAGCATTCATTGACAGGCCAGGATGTGGCCGCCTGTTCTGGATGCTCTCACATTTAAACAGGCTAAACCCATTTTGCATTGTATGTTAGGGGTGGTGCTTGTGGGAGAAAGGGGGCTGTCAGAACATTCTGGCTGCTGCATGAAGTTGACTTTGCCAGGAGATACTGGGCTGTGGGAGAAGGCAGCTGGTGTAATAATTTGGCCAAGGGGTGGGTTGAGCAGGAGCAGGGGCTGAAGGAGGGAGAGAGGGAATGGGTAAGAAAGGCCCAGGGGTTTCTTGGGTAAGATTTAACTGGGGTAAGATTTGACTGGGGCTTCAGGGACAGGTGTGGGGCGAGAGGGATGCTGGGAGTGAAGGAGGGAAAGCGCAGAGGCTTTTTGGGGATTAATAGGCAGTGATCTCTATGAGGGCATGGTGAGTAGGACCCAAACATCCGGGGACTTCCTGCCTGCCAGCCCTCTCTGTCTCTCTCTTCCTTTCCTACTGCCCAAGGCCTGGCCCTGCTGCACATGGCCTGCCCTGACCCCCAGAGTCCCCTTCTCTCCTGGCTGGGAGACTAGGACTCTGCTGTGCCTACAGCATTCTCAACCTCAAGTCAAGGTGGCCCTTTGGTGCCCAGGAGGCCACATGGCTGAGTCAGGGCTGAGTCACCAGACCCCAAGGGCTTTGCCATTTCCTGTGGAGAAGCCTCTTTACTGGCAGGGTTCTGTGCTCAGGTGGGAAATCTGGGGAGATCGGGGGCAGGGCTTCATCTACTTTCACCCACTAACTCCCTAGACACTCCACTGGGGGTAGAGGGTTCCTACATGTATGATGATCAAAACATGCCCTTATGAATTCACAGGTGTTTGCCTATGTGACTGCATGTCTGAATGTTTTATGTATATTTGAATATAGATAGGGAACAAATATGTATTAAGCACATACTATGTGTGCAGCCTTTTATGTATGTTACTTTCTAATAACCCTAGGAGGTATAGATGCCTCCCTGGCTATGGTTGAAAATACTGACATGGCCAAGGTGCAGGAGATATGAACACCTCCCCAGTGTGGCTGGTAACACCCCTAGGGTTCTCCGACTCCACAATGATGGACTTTCCTCCAGAGTCAGCTCCTCAGGGGCAGGAGTGAGAAGTGTATCTGTATTTATCCTTCCGCCAGCGGCTGTGATTGGTCCTGTGGTTGGAAACAGGGTCAGTAAGGCCCTTGGGAGTAGCTGGGTGAATGGATGATGGTAGTGTCCATCTTGGACACGGCACATACTTCTGGCTGGGTCAATCCATGTGGCTGGCCAACCTGGACCTGCTCTATTCGGGGCCATCATCCTCATGGCTCATCAATGCTGAGTTTCATTGCCTTCTTCGTAATGCAATACTAATGGATGCAGGAATGTATCTGCTGCCGTACACTAGATGAAACATGGTTATTTGCTCAGGTAGAAATGAAGACTAAAATACCAAAGTGGGAAATCCTGTCCATTGTGCCTTACTGATATTTAGGTAAAAATGATCTTATTGGCTATTTTTTTTTTTTTTTTTGAGTGGGAGTCTCACTGTTGCCCAGGCTGAAGTGCAGTGGCACAGTCTTGGCTTACTGCGAACTCTGCCGCCCGGTTTCAAGCAATTCTTCTGCTTCAGCCTCCCGAGTAGCTGCGGTTACAGGCATGGACAACCACGCCCGGCTAGTTTTTGTATTTTTAGTAGAGACAGGGTTTCACCATGTTGGCCAGGCTGGTCTCGAACTTCCTCCTCAGCCTCCCAAAGTACTGGGATTACAGGTGTGAGCCACCATGCCCAGCCCATCTTATTGGCTCTGAGTCACTCAGATCATATGGTGATAACTCCCAAATCAGCACCCTCCCAAGTTCTGGCCCCGTGGATTCAGTTCCTGAATCCAAGTTCCTGATTGGAAGTTCCTCAAGCACCATCACGTGGGGCACCCAAGTGCTCTGCTCCAGGGGCTCATCCCCACTGGAAGCTTGAATGTCTGCTCCTCCTTCTCTTCATCCAGCTCAGCCAATCACTGTGTCCCCCTGATTCTGCCTTCTTGCTGTCTTGCCAGTGTGTCCGCTCCTTTCTGTCCTTTCTCCCTGGATGACTGCCAGTGCTTCCTGTTGCCCTCCCTGCCTCCAACTCTCCCTACCACCTGCGTGGCAGCCAGAGTGGGGTTCCTACAAATCTACCAGAGTCTCTTTCCTACTTGGTACGTCTGATGGTTCCCTGCTGCCCTCAGGATACAACACCATCCCTGAGATGGCCCTGCTCATCTTTCCACCCCTCCCCACCGCTGCCCTTCACCTGTTCTAATTCTTCACCCAGGCCACAGAGCACCTTGCAGTTCCTTGATGGAGCCAGTCTTCCTCTTGCCTCCAGACTTTTGCTGTTTCTCCACCCCCAGTCATCTGGGCTACCCTCTATTCTCCCAGGAGGTCACAGCCTAGAAGTCACATCCTTTGAGTGGAGTCACCTGTCCACCCTCTCCTGGAGTAGGGATCCTGCCCTTAGGTTTACCGTGACCCTTTCCACCTCCCCAGTCTGCCTTCATCCCCCTCCATCTCACTGGAGCCTCCTTCTCTCCTCGGGCACCAGTCTCTTCTGATGGGCAAATGCTATGGACAACTTTGGCCCCTTTCCCTCTGACCTTTCTAGGGTGGCAGCAGCGACCTGTTGACCTCTCCATCTGTATTTTATTTGAACTCCTCTCTACCCTCTCCTTCCTAGAATTCTCTCCCCCTTGCAAGATTCCTCAGTCCACTTTGAGCGTCTGTTTGTGATTCTCATCTCTCATGTCTCCACAGTTGACCCCTTGTTCGTTAACTTTCTCCTCCATGCTGATGATACCCGCTAGGCTCCAGCCTTGATGTTTAACTCTTGCCAGTCACCTCCGGCTGGCCGCAGGCTCCTTGGACTCCATGTATCCAGAAGCACTTAGCATCTTCCCTTCTTCCTCAACAAGGGGCTCCTCCTGTCACAGCCTCTGTCTCGGTGCCTGGTCCCCACTCCCAGAAGGATTCCACGAACACACCTGCATGGCAGATGCATCTGACAACAATAACTTAAGAAAAATCTGCATTCATAATTTGGAGCTAAGGAATCAGAGTGGCCAACCCAGAGACTCATTTCTTATCTATGAGGAACATCTAAGCCCCCGGCCCATCTCTCATGGAATTCGAGCCATGGAGGGGATTGGGGATTGAGGTCTTTTGTTTTGGGTTAAGTGTGGGTTGCCAGCTAGAGGTTGCCGGGGCAGGGTACTAAGTGAAAAAGCTATATAAATGCCATGCATTTTGCAAGCGGTTGTGGTGCTGTCTGGCCCACTGCTACTGGACTGTCCCTGCATGTAAGCTCCCCATAAACCTATATCTCGTTCACTGACTCTGGGTCTCTTCTTCGGCCTCTTGAACCTGGTGCCATCCCCACTGAAATTCAGCAGAGGTCCGGCATGACAGCACCAGGCCAGCCATGCCACCCAACCTCTGCACACGCCGGTGCCTCTGGTTGGAATGCCCTTTCCTCACTTGTTCAGTTGGAAAATCTCCACTTGTTCTTTGAAATCTTTCATGAGTTTCTACTTTCTCAGTAAAGCCTTTTCCCACCCCCACGCCAACCACCATCCCTAGTCACTCTTGAGTTGTCCAGGACTCGCACTGACTTCTCACTCGGCCTTGCAGTACGATTAGACCAGTGGGACTGTGACCTTGGACAAGTCCCTTCACCTGCTTCCTCATCTATAAATTCCACATAAAGATGCCAAATTCATGGGTTTGTTGAAAAAGAACTGGGGCCCAGAAGTCAGCCGCTCTCCCCCTAAGTGGTGGTGGTTATGCTCAGTTGTTGACACCTGTGTTTCCCAGCCCCCATGGCAGCTTCTCCATCACATGGCAGGTCTTCAACCACGGTGTGTCCAGCTGAGTTCGATCACCGCATACTCTATGGCACTAAAACAGGAGCCCAGTGCAGGCGAATAAGAGGCTGGCCCTGTCTCTTTAATATCCCTTGGTTCATGTCCCCTCCCCCACCCTTGGATCCTGCTGGGACAAACGTCTTGGCTCAGTGGGTTGAAAAAGAAAGTCAGAGTTCTGAGGCATGAATCGCTGTGCCCACTGACTCACTTCCTCCTCCCTGCCTGCTCTGAATGGACCGAGGCCCTCAGTAAGTCAGGCTGAAGCCTCCTCCCAGCCCTCATCCCTCATCACAGCTCCCACAAGCCCCTCACTGCTGACCTCACCCCTGTGGGACTAATTACTGCTGGTTTGAAACCTGCTTGCAAGTGTCAGCCAAGCTAAGGAGTTAGCTCTCCTAGGGCAGACTGAGGGAAGGCACACGCCCTGTTCTTGGGACCCCAGGTCTGATGTCCAGGGCAAGGCACCCTTAGGGAGCTTGATCTGGGAGGCAGCAAAAGTTCCCCATCCCCACAATGGCTCTCTCCTTTCCTGCCAGGATCACAGACATGCTCACTATTAGGCAGCCCTCCTATGGGTTTGAGCCTTACCTCCTGAAGTCTCCTGTTTAAATGCAGACCTGGCAGAGTACCCCTAGTGCTCCCAGGCAGGGAGGGGCAGGATGTGACAGCATCGCTCACAGAGACTCTGGCCCTGAGGTACAAATGAGTCAGGCAACTATTAAGGTGGTCAGGGGTCAGGAGGGCCAGAGCATGGGGAAGAGCTGGGGTAAATAATTATTTAGTGGGGGCAGGTGGGGTGGGCAGGGGTTCCAGCCGGGCCCATGGCACCTGCTTCTCTGGCTGTTAGCAGGATGAGGGCAATGATGAAGGGGCTTTCGCATCCTTGGAAAACAATCCCCCAGGGCCTTGGCCTTCTTCCTGTGGAGGACCCCTTCCCCACCTTGTCATGGATGTCAGGGACCCCTCTGAGTGGAGGAGTCAGATGGGGCTTGGGGGGTGTCAGGGCCACACCCTCAATGGCAGAACTGCCCTGGGCAGCGTCTCTGGCAGGTGTGACCCAGAGGCAGAGTGAGAGCCCAGCCCACCACATGGCAGAGAGAAGGGAGGGTAGCCAGATGCAACACGAGCAGGGTAATGGGGCAGAAACCACAGCACAGCAACATGAGGGACATAGGGACATGCTCAGGGAAACACTGGTGCCTGCCCGAGTTTAGACTTTGGCTTGCTGGCCTTGGAACTGAGGGGAGCTGATGGATTCACACAAGAGAATGAGCCGACAGCCTTTGTGGGTCCAATGCTCCCTCTGATCGGGAGTTAAGGAGATCCATCTGGGGGCTAATGCGGAGGTGAAAATGGGAAGGGCAAGGGGCCATCCTACTGCAGGGCAAGGGGCTGTGGAGATGCAGATAGGCTTGAGGGACATTTAGGGGAGGGGCTGAGGAGGAGCTGGTGGCAGGGGGGATGCAGGGGACATGGGAAGAGGGCAGCAGCAAGGACAGCCAGGAAATCTCTAGCACCTCTAGGGCCTGCTAGGTGGAGCTGGCAATTTGCCAAAGGCCCTGGGCTAGGGTTGGAGCTAGAGGAGGGACCGAAGCCCAGAGGGACCACAAGGTGGTCCATGCCAAACCCGTGAACACAGGAAAATTCTTAGAGGCCTTTCCCTAAGGCCTTGGCTTTGATGTTGACCAGGCTGTGCCAGCCTGGCTTTGTGTGGTCAGGCTGAGACCACAGGAGGCTCAGCCAAGATAACCCTCCTAATCCCCAATTCTTTCTTTCTCTCTTTCTTTCTTTCTTTTTCCTTCCTTCCTTCCTTCTTTCTTTCTGCCTTCCTCCCTCCCTGCCTCCCTCCATCTCTCCTCTCTCTCTCTTTCTTCTTTTTTTGAGACTGACGCTCTGTCACCCAGGCTGCAGTGCAGTGGCGTGATCTCGGCTCACTGCAACCTCCATATCCTGAGTTGAAGTGATTCTCCTGCCTCAGCCTCCCAAGTAGCTGGGATTACAGGCGCCCACCACTACACCCAGCTAATTTTTGTATTTTTTTAGTAGAAATGAGGTTTCACCATGTTGGCCAGGCTGGTCTCAAACTGCTGACCTCAATTGATCCATTGATCTTGGTGGAGAGACAGCCTCCCAAAGTGCTGGGATAACAGGCGTGAGCCACCACGCCTGGCCTTAATCCCCTGTTTCTATAGTCCTCTCACCACCTGCACCGTGGGCTCTAGCTCCTCAGCTCTGCTCTTCCTTCCGGCCCTCTTCTCGCTCTAGCTTCTTGGTGACCCTGGCTGTAGCTCCAGGGGTCCATACTTCATTCATTCTCTGAGCATCCCTCCCTCCTTTCTGCACCTGCAGATGCCCTGAGAAGCCCTCATGGCACTGCACACCCACTGTCCCTGCCAGTGTGCAATCGTGGCCTGCGTCCTGGCCCCACTCCCAGGCCGTGGGGTCCCTCCCACCCCAATGCACGTTAGCCTCTAACTGGCCTCTGGTCATCTCTGAGCCATAATTTCTTTATTTGCAAAGAGGTAGTAATAGCCATGCCCAGCTCTCAGGGCTGTGGGGAGGGTTAACTGAGCCATCGATGGGAAGCACCTGGCGTTGGGCCCAGCACAGGGCGCCCTTCCCTTCCCTTCAAGTCAACTGTCACCTGGTTCCAGGAGGCCATCTTATTCCCTGATCTGACCCCACTCAAAACCCAACCCTGGATACCTTACAGAACAAAACCCAAAGCCCAGCTCCCCAGCCTGGAGTTTGAGGTCCTTGACAAACCACCCTGCTCACCTTCAGCCCTTGTCCTCCACTCTCCACACAACCCCGGCCTGTGAGGCAGGTCTTCGTGCCCCAAACATCTGCTTGCCGCTTTCTCCAGGCCCTGGAGCACTCTAGCTTTTTGCCCTCTCCCTGTCCTCTCCCTGCAACACTCTAGCTTCCTCCGGCTTGTTGACGGCTCCCCTTCCTTCAAGGCCAACTGAAATCCACCACCTTCCAGGCTTTCCAAGTTTCAGCAGATGCTTTCCAGTTCAGCATAGCTCTGTTTCTCCCTCTGATGGAGCATGCGCCACATTAGGTCACCTGTTAGCTTGGGTGAAGTTCCTTCAGCGCTCCATGCCTCAGTTTCTCTATCTGTAAAATGGAGTTAATAATTGCACCCTAGTCATAGAACCCTTGTGGCGAGTCAATGAATCTCACACAGTGCCCAGCACATAGTAAAATAAATAGAAAACAAGCCCCTTCCCTGGAGGAGGGAGACAGGGCAGGGTCCCAGGGATCTTGTCCTGTTTGCCTGTTTCCTACTGGGATGATGGCGGTCATGGTGGCATGGCATGGCAGTGGCTGTCTCTCCACCAAGAACTCTGACCTCTAGGAAAGCCAGCTCAGACCCTCTTTCTCCACCCTGCCAATGGCTGCTACTACAGTGTTCTGCTTGGATGGAGATGAATGATGTCAAATTGAACCTCCTCTGGTCCATTGAAACACTCACGATGTCCCCGTCAGTCCCCCCAGGTCCCATCGCTGTGAGGCGTGGGTGTTTCTATGGGTACCCAAGAGCGAGCAGAGGGCCCAGCACCTGGGGAAGGTGTTCCCATCACAGAGGACTCCAGAAGAGGCTCTACCTAGGGCTCAGACTGAGACTCCAACACAGGGATGGGGAGGCAGCCGGAAGTGGGCATCCTGGAAGACTGGGGGAAATGGGGAGAGGTAGGCAGAGAAAAAGGGATAGTCGTTTTTATTGAGAATCTCACTGTGCCAGCCCTTCATGTATATCATCCTTGATTCTTCATGACAAGCCTGTGAGATCAGTCACGTTTTCCCCTTTTCCAGAAGAGGAAACAAAGGCCCAGACGGGCAAAGTGGCACGCCCAAGGTCATGTGCAGCGTGAGGAGCAGAATTCTCCCCCAGATCTGCTGGGCTCCGAGAGCAGTCCCAGCGGAGAGACAACGGAGGCCGAGGATGTGGGAGATTCCAGCCCAGGCCAGCTGCCCACTCAGCCAGGGAGGAACGCTGTGGGCGTGGTGGAAACAGCCACCAGAAGCCAGGGGCATGCAGCAAACAACGGTGCCAGGAAATGAACCGGACCTGGGGCCCTTCCTCCCGCCCCACCCTGTGCCCCTGGCTGCCTGCCACCTTTCATTCCCGATGCTCCCTCCAAAGAAACAGAGAAAGCTAGGTTGAGACCCCAGGGATGGCTCTGCATGGGGGAGGAACCAAGAGGGTCTTGAAGCCCAGGAGCAGCTCTGCCAGGCCTAACCCCCCTTCCCTGGAGGAGGGAGACAGGGCAGAGTCCCAGGGGTCTTGTCCTGTTTGCTTCGGACTGAGTTCAGATTGGAGTCTCAAGGAGATACTCAAGTAATGTGCGGCATGGAGGCACAGCCAGCATGGTGTCAACACTGCCTGGCAGGAGGGGCAGAGAGACTTGGGTCCTGATGTGGCCTCTGTCCCTACCTTGTGACCCTGGAGAGTTGCAGAGACCTCCCCATCCACTGTCTCTTATACACATCTGGGTCCTGATGTGGCCTCTGTCCCTACCTTGTGACCCTGGAGAGTTGCAGAGACCTCCCCATCCATCAAGTCGGGTGGTTATGCTAGAATGCATACCACTACTTGGGTCCCTTCCAACTCTGAGAATCCAGTTCTATTCATTCTTTTACTCACTCACTAACTTGTTATTTCAGTGAAATACAGGGTGAAGCTCAGTAAACATACTTTAGTACAAATAAAGTGGTGGACAGAGTTGCAGGGATAAGCAAAGACTGATGGGAGAG
Source organism: Mandrillus leucophaeus (assembly GCF_000951045.1). Taxonomy (NCBI): domain Eukaryota; kingdom Metazoa; phylum Chordata; class Mammalia; order Primates; family Cercopithecidae; genus Mandrillus; species Mandrillus leucophaeus. The sequence continues at coordinate 3,745,040 of NW_012106363.1, forward strand.
TAATGATTTGTTAAAAGCAGGGACTCTCAAGTCAGATTGCTTGGGTTCAAATTCTTCCCCCATCACTTGATAACTGCATAACCATGGGCAAGTTACCTGACCATCTTGAGCACTGATTTCCTCATCTGTAAAACGGGTACAATAGGAGTATGTGCTTCATAGAGTCACTGCAAGAATTAAATGAGGTAACACAAATAATGTTCTTAGAAAAAATGTCAGGTACATGTCGAACACTCAATAAATGTTAGCTATTACTTTTCCTTGGAGGATGAATGAATTTCAGCAGGCAAAGATGTGTGCATGGGGTGGGGGTGACCTACAGAACAGCACACACTAAGGCGCAGAGACAGGAAAGCCCAGTGCAAATCTGGAGAATAGCAAGAGACCAGCCTGGAGAAATTGGGAAAAGACAAGTTGGGGCAGATGGTGAGATGCCTTGTGCCAGACTAAGAAACTTGGACCTCATCAACATTTTCCAGTTAGTGTTTCCTGGAGCACCAGAGTCCCATAAGATGCTAAGGGATGTTTTGTAAAGATACTAGGAGGATATCAACAAGCAAAAGAATGAAGTTACCTTACCTCAGGCCATATACAAAAATTAACTCAAAACGGAAGCCTATGTTTTAATATAGCCTAAATATAAGTGCTAAATCTATAAAGTCTTTTTTTTCTTTTTGAGATGCAGTTTCTCTCTGTTGCCCAGTCTGGAGTGCAGTGGCACCATCTCGGCTCACCACAACCTCCATCTCCCAGGTTCATGCGATTCTCGTGCCTCAGCCTCCTGAATAGCTGGGATTACAGGCGTGCACCAACATACTCAGCTAATTTTTGTATTTTCAGTAGAGACGGGGTTTCCCCAAGTTGGCCAGGCAGGTCTTGAACTACTGACCTCAAGTGATCTGCCCACCTTGGCCTCCCAAAGTGCTGAGATTACAGGCATGAGCCACTGCCCTGGGCCCTAAACCTATAAAATTCTTAGAAGAAAACACTGGAGTAAATCTTTGTGATCTTGGATTTGGCAATGGTTTCTTAAATATAACACCAAAAGTAAAAGCAACAAAGGAAAAAAATAGATAAACTGACCTCTATCAAAATAAAGAACTCCTATAACTCAGTAGTAAAAAGACAACCCAATTTAAAAATGGGTAAAGGATCTGAATAGACTGACCTTTCTCCAGAGAAGATATAGAAATGGCCGATAAGCACACTAAAAAAATGCTCAATACCATTAGCCATCAGGGAAATGCAAGACAAAACCATGATAAGATACAACCTCATACTCACAAGGACGACTAGAAGCAAAAAGTTAGATAAAAGGTGTTAGCAATGGACAGGTGCAGTGGCTCATGCCTGTAATCCCAGCAATTAGGGAGGCTGAGGTGGGCGAATCACCTGGGGCCAGTAGTTCGAGACCAGCCTGGCCAACATGGCAAAACCTCGTCCCACTAAAAACACAAAAATTAGCCAGATGTGGTGGCTTATGCCTGTAGTCCCAGCTACTCGGAAGGCTGAGGTAGGAGAATTACTTACACCAGGAAGCGGAGGTTGCAGTGAGCCAATATCGTGCCACTGCACTCCAGCCTGGGTGACAGAACGAGACTCCAACTCAGAAAAAAAAAAAAGAAAAAAAAAGAAAAAGAAAAAGAAAAAAAAAGAGTTAGTGAAGATGTGGAGAAATTGGAGCCCTCAGCGGTGCTGGGGGAAAGGTAGAATGGTGCAATTGATTCAAAACATAGTCTGGCATTTCCTGAAATGGTTAAACATAGAGTCGCCATGTGACCCAGCAATTTCACTCATAGGTATATACACATGAAAAATGAAAACATGTGTTCACACAAAAACCTGTACATGGGGGCCAGGTGTGGTGGCTCACACCTATAATCTCAGCACTTTGGGAGGCCAAGGCAGGCGGATCACCTGAGATCAGGAGTTCGAGACCAGCCTGGCCCCGTCCCGTCTCTACTAAAAATACAAAAATTAGCTGGGCACACACCTGTAATTCCAGCTATTCAGGAGGCTGAGGCAGGAGAATGACTTGAACCCGGAACCCA
>NW_012106363.1:3748170-3759841 GCF_000951045.1 Mandrillus leucophaeus
AACAACAGATGCTGGTGAGGCCCCAGAGAGATAGGAATGCTTTTACACTGTTGGTGGGAATGTAAATTACTTCAACCATTGTGGAAGACAGTATGGCGATTCCTCAAAGACCTAGAACCAGAAATACCATTTGACCTAGTAATCCCATTACTGGGTATATACCCAAAGGAATAGAAATCAATATATTATAAAGATACATGCACACGTATGTTCACTGCAGCACTATTCACAATAGCAGACATGGAACCAACCCAAATGCCCATCAGTGATAGACTGGATAAAGAAAATGTGGTGCATATACACCATGGAATACTATGCAGCCATGAAAAGGAATGAGATCATGTCCTTTGCAGGGACATGAATGGAGCTGGAAGTCATTATCCTCAGCAAACTAATGCAGGAACAGGAAACCAAACATGTTCTTGCTCATAAGCGGGAGATGAACAATGAGAACACATGGACACAGGGAGGGAGAAAACACTGGGGCTTGGCAGGAGACAGGGCGAGGGGAGGGAGAGCATCAGGAAAAATAGCTAATGCAGGGCTTAATACTTAGGTGATGGGTGCAGCAAACCACCATGGCACGTGTTTACCTGTGTAACAAACCTGCACATGTACCTCGGAACTTAAAATAAAATTAAATACCTGTTTTTGGTAGAGATGGCATCTCATTATTTTGCCCAAGCTGATCTCCAACTCCTGGTCTCAAGCGATCCTCCTGCCTTGGCCTCTCAAAATGCTAGGCTTACAGGTGTGAGCCACCATGCCTGGCCAAACTGTACACTTTAAATGAATGAGTTGTATGACATGTGAATTATATTTCCATAAAACTGTAAAAAATAAATACAAGTAGGGGGTGTGAATCTATCATCAGACCAGTTTGGGAAATGCTGGGTTAAGGAGAGGATTGTTGCTAGGTGTGGTGACCCGTGCCTGTAGTCCCAGCTGCTCAGGAGGCTGAGGCAGGAGGATCCCTTGAGCCCAGGAGTTTGAATCCAGCGTCATCTTAGCAACATAGCGAGACCCTGTCTCTAAACAAGAAAAAAAGAGAGGATTGTTTGCTTTGGGACTTCTCTGAGCCTTTTATATGCTAATATGCATCGGCAAAGTCCTGGAGTGAGTTAGAGTGTGTATCATTTTCCAAAACTCTGACCATGGTTTAACCATGGAATCATCTTCAGAAGAACCTCTTTTAACCTCTCACAAAACGCTTTTCACACTTCTTTGTTTTGTTTTGTTTTTGAGACAGAGTCTTGCTCTGTCGTCCAGGCTGGAGTGCAGTGGCGCAATCTCGGCTCACCACAAGCTCCGCCTCCTGGGTTCACGCCATTCTCCTACCTCAGCCTCCTGAGTAGCTGGGACTACAGGCGCCCGCCACCACGCCTGGCTAATTTTTTTGTATTTTTAGCAGAGACGGGGTTTCACCATGTGAGCCAGGATGGTCTCCATCTCCTGACCTTGTGATCCGCCCACCTCAGCCTCCCAAAGTGCTGGGATTACAGGCTTGAGCCACTGCACCCGGCCACTTTTCACACTTTTTGGCTGCAAGCAGTGGAGAGCCATTGAAGGTTCAAGCAGGAAAAGGCCCTGATAGAGGGAAGCACCTAGAGGGAAGCCAGGCTGTGGTGGGGACATGAAAGTGGGAGGACAGCCTAGTGGCTTCGTGCCAGTGAGGTGGTTAAAAAGGATCTGAATAGACATTTATCTAAAGAAGAAGAAGATATACAAATGGCCAATAGACATACAAAAAGATGCTCAATATCATTAGTCATCAAGGAAACGCAATTCAAACCATAATGAGATACCACATCACATCCACCAGGTATGGAGATGGGGGTGGTAGGGATCCAAACAGTGTTCAGAGGAGACTACCCTGCCACTTCTCTCTTCAGCTCTAGGAAGGGGAGCTTCTCCTCTCCCTGGACTCCCTGACCTGAGTCCTAGGAGTTCCCAGATTCTCCCTGATGCATCCTGGAACCCCTGGCTGCTTCATTGCTTCCGGAGAGGATGCTGGGGGCCCTCGTCCACCCCAGCTGTGTTTATGTCCCTCTTCCTGGAAGTGGGATAGGCACCAGCCTGGTCAGGCTGGTGGGTGTGGGAGGAAGGCACCGGATCTGGGGGCCTATGATAATCCTGGCAGTGGGGGCAACAGTGGGTGAAGCAGGTTGGCCCGATCAGGGCCAGTCAGGCTGGAGCAGAGTGTCTTGTCCCGTTTCAAGGTGTCTTCTTCCAGAACAGCTCTCTTTCTCCCAGGCCATGAGAAACACACCTGGAGGTTGGAGCTGAGGGAACTCCGAGAAGGAAAATTGGCCTTTAAGTCTTAAAAGTCTTAGTCATACTGGTCACCATTTGTTGAGTACTTACTACATATTCTACCTTGTGCTAAGTGCTTTGCATGCATATCTTATCTGATGCTCAAAAAAATCCTCATTTCCCCATTAGACAGATGAGGAAACTGAGCCTTAGAGGAGTTCAATAACTTGCTCAATATTATCCAAGGAAGTAGGTCAAAGGAGTCTCATGAAACGAGATTAGAAATTGAGTTCTGGACAAGGGAGTAAGATTGGAAAAGCACATACAGCTGCCTTCTTCCAGCTTTCCTGCTCCACAGCCCAGCCCAGTACAGCCCTGCACCCACAGCCTCTCTCAGGGCCCTAGGAGTGGGGACAGGGAGCGCCCTGAGATGACCTCAAAATTCCCAGCTGCCTGGTATGGTAAGTGTTCAGAGACTGCTTTCAAACGACATCCTTGTCTCGATCTGAGGCCACAGAAGAGGGGGAAATGTCAGGAAAGGTAGAGAGGCCATGCCCGCTCCAGGCTTCTACTAAGGCAGGGAAGGGGACCCCAAGGAGTTTAGGGGTATCCACCAGGGTTGGGCCCTTGGACAGGGTGACAGCAGGCAGAAGCTGTCCAGGAGGGAGTGCAGCAGAGCAGGTGAGGAGCACTGTTAACTACCCAAAGGGCAGACCCATTGATTGCCATCCCAGAGCCATGGAAGGGGATCCTGGAAGGGCAGAGGCTGGATTTCAGAAAGAACATCCATTAACAGGGGATTCTGTGCCTGAGAGAGAAGGCTTGGGGTCTCCAGGCTGGAGGAGATGCTGGCCGGCCTGGAGGCCAGGGGGATGGCTGAGATGGTGCAGCTGCATTACAAAGATGTTTCTCCTGTCTGTGGCCAAACCCAGTCAAGGACCCAGCAGTCTGGACCCCTATATCCTTGATGCTGTCTCAGCTTGGAGGCAGAGGGATGGACACCGTGGCCTCCTCCCATAAGCCTTCTGGGTTGCAGGAGAGAGTTGGCTGCGGAGAAGGAGCATCATTAATTCCCCCAAATATTTATAGTGTTCCTAGTGCCGGGCCTGCAGCCAAAGCCCTTGGGTCAGGCCCTGTGCTGTGTCCATTACTCACGTCTCAGTCAGGCGAGCAGGCCTTGGACACAGGGAGGGGCGGCCAGAGGAGGCCAGAGCCTGGGAGGCAGTGCAGGAGAAGAGTAGCCCGCTGCCTGCCGCAATCCCTCCCCCAGCCCACCCGCCTGGCAGGAATCTGGTTGCACCCCAGATGCTTATGGCTCTCCAAGGAGAGGTAGAGAAGTGAGGGGCGGGGAGCAGTCTCTCTTGTCTCCCTGGTTCAGATTATCCAGCCACCAAGAATGGGGGCTCCCCCAGGCCCCGGCTGGGTCAGACAAGCTGCTGCCTGCCTTACATCCTGGGCGGGAAGCGGTCCCTAGAGGCAGAGCTGACAGGAAAAAATACTCAAGGAGCTTGACAGGAGTGGGGACACTGCCCTGGGCCCACCGGCCACCTCCCAGGGCACACAGCCACAACCCACACCCAAACTACTGGAGGGTTTGGGGAGGCTGCGGCGGCCTCAGACAATCAGCCCTGTGTTGCCCCTCCCAAGCTGGGCAGCCGGGCCCCACTCCCAGGACCCTGCCCAAGTCCCTCTTGGAGTCTTCTCCCCTGCTTCACCGGAGCTGCCTCCATGACCCACCTCCTCCTCCTGTTCCTGTCTCCCTCTGTCTCTCTGTCTCCTTCTCTCTTCATCTCTCATGTCTGCACAGACAGGCTGGGACAGGAATCCAGGTGCCACTCACTCAAAAGAGGTTTGGTGGGAGGAAGGAAACCCGGCCAGGTGAAGCAGCGACTGACGTCCTTGGAGTGTCAAGAGCCCAGGCCCTCAGCCTTCTCTGCCCTGCCCTGGGAGGTTTGGGGTGGAAACATAGGAACAAACAGCCTCCCTCTCCCCCTCGACGTGGTTTAAGCAGATAAACCTGGATTTCAACCAAGCCTCTCCTAAGTCAGTAAACACCTGCTCCCTTGCCCCATACAGCCCCTGAGGACAATGAGGGACGCTGTCTCATCTGCCCCCTGGGGAGCCCTCATTCTGCCTCCCGGCCAGCCCTGGAGGGGCTGTCAGCCTGAGAGACTCTAGGCCCCTTGGGGGCAAAAGGCTGTTGTAAAGGACAGGACCCCTACTCACTCACCACCTCTCCTCCCCTGGACAGGACTTTCCAGGCTGGGACTGGACCACAGGGGAGGGTGGGAACTGCGAGGCAGAGGGGGGTCCCCTATTCCTACCCATCCAGGATGGGGCAACTGGCTGGTCCCTCCACACCTTTTGCAAGTCCTGAACCGGGGCAGCGAGGGCAGGTCCACCCTGGCATCAGGGCTTTGGAGGGCAGTGTGGCCATCATGGGAGAGCCAAACACCCCTGCCCAGCCCCAAGTTTTCCTTTTCCTCTCCCAGCTTCCGGAAGATCCTCTGTCTCTCGCTGGCTCCTGGTCTCTGCCACCCTCTTTCCCTCCCTCAGGAAGTCTTCCAGGAGGCAGCAGGCTGGGGAGACCCAATACCGCAGGCCAGGGAGATGAGCGGGGAGAAAAGTTTACCCACACGATCTCATTTGCCTCTCACCGTTTAGAGGCTGCAGAGATTCTGAAGCCTTGAACTGGGCTGGACCTCACCTGTCATTCAGCTTTCCCAAGGAGAGCTTGGGGCTGGGCAGAGGTGCCTGGAGCTCTTCTCTGGTTGGGCTAAGTGCTGGTGAGCAGCTACCCTGCTCAAAGTCCATGTGAGGCTCCCTGAGGAGGACAGCCAGTGGAGCCCATCCACCCCTGCTACTCAGATGCCGGTCAGTGCTCGGGGGAGACAGGCAGGGCAGGGCCCCACTCAGGCTGGGAGACAGGACTTGGTATGGTCTGTGTGCTGGGGGGTGGGGATGAGGATGAGGAAGGAGACAGCCTCTTTGATGAGGACATCTGAGAAGGCTGGCTGGAGGAGGTGGCATTTGGAGATAAGCCTTGATGAGGAGGGTTTCATCAAAGCAGTCTCCCATCTCTCTTGGGGGCTATGTTCACCACTGCTCATCCCCCAGCCTGGAGCCTCCTTCAACACCAGGAGCAAAGCAGCTCCTAGCATTCCTGCCAGCTCCCCCAGGGTGCTGGCCTCTTCTCCCCGCAGCCCACGACCTTCCAACTGTGCAGCTTTGGGTATGTGGTGAAGCCTCTCTAGGCCTCATCTATGCTGTACAGGCACTAAAGTGGTTTTCCTGCTAGTGGACTATGGTCATGCTGGCGACAGCTCAGTCACAGGTGAGGCCCAGCCCAATCAAAGCCTTCAGAATCTTTGCAGCCTCCAAACGGTGAGAGACAGATGATATTATGGGTAAACCTCTTTCTCCCCCGTCACCTCCCTGGCCTTCAGTATCAGTTGCTCCTTGATGTGTTGCCATCAGCAGGCCACTAGTTCCTGGCTGCTCAGGGCCAGATTATTCTTCCTTGGGGACTGGGACCTGCGTGGAATCCCTTGCCTCTTTGGGGGTCAGAATCCTTCCCTCCAAGGACAGGTCTGGGTGGGGAATGGGTGGGGTGGGGAGAGCTCTCCTTCAAGCCTCCAGATGTCAGTGAGGAGAATCGCCATCGCCTTTTCTAGCCACTTTGGCCTTTGGCCTCCGACATTCTCCAAGAGTCTGCGTTCATGTCTGGCCAGCGGGGCTGACCTTCTGCAGCCCTGAGTGAGTGTGGGCAGGGGCTTGGAGAAAGTTCACTAGGCTGGGTTGGCCCCAAACCACATCTAATTTCCCCTTCTGCTTTTATGTGAAAACCAAGGCTCCGCCACCTGGGCACCTGAGTCCTCCAAACCTCCAGGCTCTCCTTCCACTCCCACGTTTAGAAGACACACCCGGGCCAGGCGCAGTGCGAATCCCAGCATTTTGGAAGGCCGAGGCAGGCGGATCACTTGAGGTCAGGAGTTTGAGGTCAGGAGTTCGAGATTAGCCTGGCCAACATGACGAAACCTCGTCTCTACTAACAACACAAAAATTAGCCGGGCATGATGACGGGTGGCTGTAGTCCCAGCTACTCAGGAGGCTGAGGCAGAAGAATCGCTTGAACAAGGGAGGTGGAGGTTGCAGTGAGCTGAGATCGCGCCACTGCACTCCAACCTCAGTGACAGAGTGAGAGTCTGGCTCAAAAAAAAGGAACACGCGCTCGAGTGGTGTGAGTGTCACCCTCACCCTGGCCTCCCTGACCTGTCCTTGCTGCACTCCCACTGCCCTCTGCCTCTCACCTGTGGGCTATTCACTCTGAACTGTGTCAGCCCAGGTGTGGAATGCAGCCCCCCTTCCCTTTAATTCCTCCCTAAATACTTTTCACCCAAGACAGCAAGGGTGGGGGATCATTCCTGAGGGATAGGGGTGATGGAGGAGGAAGGGGCTACTTTTCCACCCATCACTGAATATCCAGCTCCCAAGCCCATGTTTCCACCTCCCTCTGGTTGCCAACCACCTTATTTTCTTGGTTTTCAGTCTCTCTCTGTCTCTATCTCTGTCTGTCTGTCTGTCTCTCTCTCTCTCTCTCTCTCTCTCTCTCTCCACATCTATCCTCAGGAATTCTCTCCTGAGTGGTCTTCTGAAACCCAGAGTTCTCCCAGGCTATTAGCTAGATCCTTTCTCTTTCTCTCTCTCTGTTTCACATCCCAAGAGAGCCCAGCAAGGTATTTCCTAGTTCTCCTGCCAGCTTTTGCAATAACGTGTGTGTGTGTGTGTGTGTGTGTGTGTGTGTGTGTATGTGTGTTTTCTATTCCACACAGTTGGGGAAAGTGAACCCCAGAAAGAGAAGGTCACTTGCCCAGGACCTTACAGAGTGAAGAACAAAGAAGGAATAAGAACTTAAGACTTTTAACTTCCTGTGTAAGAACTGCGTGACTCCGGGTAAGTTCATGAGTCTCTCTGGGCCACCATTTTATTTTATTTTAATGGAAATGTTTTATTGAAGTGTAACACATAGACAGAAAAGTGGGTGAATTTTCACCAAATGGACACACCTATGTAACCAGAACCCAGGTTGGGAAATTTAATATTTCCAGTATCCCCCAAGCCCTCTTGAATCTCCTCCCAATTTCTTCCTTCCTAGAAGGTAGTAATCATCTTGACTTCTACCACCATATGTGCGTTTTGCTGGTTTTTGAACTTTTGATCAGCAGAATCATAGAATATGTGTTCTTTTGTGTCTGGCGGTTCTTGCTCAACATTAAGCCTATGACATTCGCCCATCTTGTTTCTTGTAGTTACAGTTTGTTTCTTTGCATTGCTGGACACCCTCGTATGAATACACCGCCATTTATTTATTCAGTCTACTGCTGATGGACATCTGGATTTTTTCAGTTTAGGACTGTTGACAGTAGTGCTGTGGTGAACATTCTTGTGCATGTTTTTTGGGGCACAATAAATACTTTTCTGTTGGATACATGCCCAGATATGGAATTGCTGGTCATAGGGGCTGTGTATGCTCAGCTTTAGTTGATACTATCATAAAGTTTTCCAAAGCGGTTGTGCCAACCCACACTCCCGCCGGCTGGTACAAGAGCCCTATTTGCTGCACACCCCTGCCAATCTTCAGAAGTCAGTCTTTTTCATTTTAGCTCATTGCAGCTTTTGCATTGCCCTAGTGACTTACGATATTGAGCATCTTTCCATATGATTACAGGGCATTTGGAAAGCCTTATTGTGGCAGGCTTGTTCACGTTGCCTTCCCATTTCTATTGAGTTATCTGTCTCTTTCCTATTGGTCTGTTAGTGTTCTTTATATGCTCTGGATACAAGACTTTTGTGGTGCAAATTTCTTCTGCAACTCTGCAGCTTTCCTTTTCACTTTCTTTTTATTTATTTATTCATTTATTTATTTTTTTAAAATTTTTTTATTTTTTTGAGACAGAGTTTCACTCTTGTTGCCCAGGCTGGAGTGCAATGGCTCAATCTCAGTTAACTGCAACCTCCACCTCCCAGGTTCAAGGAGGTCCTGCCTCAGCCTCCCAAGTAGCTGGGATTACAGGCATGCGCCACCACGCCCAGCTAATTTTGTATTTTTAGTAGAGACGGGGTTTCACCATGTTGGTCAGGCTGGTCTCGAACTCCTGACCTCAGGTGATCCACCTGCCTTGGCCTTCCAAAGTGCTGGGATTACAAGTGTGAGCCACCATGCCCAGCCCCTTTTCTCTTTTTTTTTTTTCTTTTTTTTTTTTTTTGAGACGGAGTCTCGCTCTGTCGCCCAGGCTGGAGTGCAGTGGCGCAATCTCGGCTCACTGCAAGCTCTGCCTCCCGGGTTCACGCCATTCTCCTGCCTCAGCCTCCCAAGTAGCTGGGACTACAGGCGTTCGCCACCAGGCCCAGCTAATTTTTGTATTTTTAGTAGAGATGGGATTTCACTGTGTTGGCCAGGATGGTCTCGATCTCCTGACCTTGTGATCTGCCCACCTCGGCCTCCCAAAGTGCTGGGATGAGCCACCGCGCCCGGCCTTCACTTTCTTAATGGTGACTTTTGATCAACAGAAGTTCTAATTTTATTTTATTTTTATTATAAAGATAGGATCTTGCTCTCTCACCCAGGCTGAAGTGCTGTGGCACAATCGTAGCTCACTGCAGCTTGAACTCCTGGCCTTGGGTAATCCTCCTGCCTCAATCTCCCGAGTCGCTGGGACTATAGGCACACACCACAGTGCCTGGCTTAGAAGTTCTTAATTTCATGGAGAATAATTTATCAAGTTTTTTTTTTCTTTATGGCTAGAACTTTCTGTGTCCTGTTTAGGAAATTTAGTTACCCAGGAGGCTGAGGCAGGAGGATCGCTTGAGCCCAGGAGTTCGAGACAGCCTGAGCAATGTGGTGAAATCCAGTCTCTACAAAAAAATACAAAAATTAGCCTGGTGTGGTGGCATGTGCCTATAGTCTCAGCTACTCAGGAGGCTGAGGTGGAGGTGGAAGGATTGCTTGAGCTCGGGAGGTTGATGCTGCAGCGAGCTAGGATCATACTACTGCACTCCAGCCTGGGTGAGAGAGCAAGACCCTGTCTCAAAAAACAAACAAACAAACAACAACAACAACAAAACTTTGCCTACCCAAGGTCATGAAGATATTCTGTTTTTTTCTAGTGGCTTTACCTTTTATATTTAGATCTATATTCCATCTAGAATTTTATGTTTGTGTATGATGTGACATAGGGATCAGTATACCTTTTTTTCCACATGAATATCCAATTGCCCAGCACCATTTATTGAAAAGACTGCCCTTTCCCCAGTATAGCTGAGCAGTATCACCTTTGTCAGAAATCAAATCACCACATCTGAGTGGATTCACTTCAAGGCTCTCTATTCTGTCCTTGCACTAATACCACGTTGTCTTAATATCTAGTACTGGAAGTCTCAAAGCTGTGCTCTTCTTGAAGAATGTCTTGGCTATTCTTGGTCCTTTCCATTTCCATACAAATTTTAGAATCAGCATATCAATTTCTACATGTGTGCATACACACACACACACACTCCTGCTAGGATTTTGATTGGAATGGCATTGAATCTATAGATTGATTTGGGGAGGATTTACAAGGTGGAGGCTTCCAATCCGTGAACATTAATTTAGATTATCTTTAATTTTTTTTTAGTTTTTGAGGCAAGTTCTTACTCTGTCACCCAGGCTGGACTGTAGTGGCACAATCATGGCTCACTGCAGCCTCTACCTCCTGAGCTCAAGTGATCCTCCCACCTCAGCCTCTTACAGGTACACGCCACCACACCAGATGAATTTTTGTATTTTTTGTAGAGATGGGGTTTCGCTCTGTTGCACAGGCTGGTCTTGAACTCCTGGGCTCAAGTGATCTGCCTGCCTCCGCCTCCCAAAGTGTTAGGATTACAGGCATGAGCCACCACGCCTGGCCTAGATATTTTAAAGTATTTATCAAAGATGTTTTGAAGTTTTCTGTGTAGTGAGGGAGCTTTCACTGTTTGGGTTAGATTTATTTTTAGGTATTTGATATTTTTATGGTGTATAAACGATGTTGTCCTTTTAATTCCTTTCCCTAATTGTACATTGGTAGAAAAACATTTGATTGGTTCCTTTTTTTTTTTTTTCACTTTTAGAGATAGGATCTCACTATGTTGCCCAGGCTGTACTCAAACTCTTAGGCTCCAGGGATCCTCCTGCCTCAGCCTCTCTACTAACTGGGACCACAGAAGTGGGCTACCACATCCGGCTTAGTAATTCTAATTTCAATGGAGAAAAATTTATCAAGTTTTTTCCTTTATGGTTAGTATTTTCTGTGTCCTGTTTAGGAAATCTTGTTATTCAGGAGGCTGAGGCAGGAGGATTGCCTAAGCCCAGGAGTCCGAGGCCAGCCCAGGCAACATAGTGAGACCTCATCTCTATTTAAAGGAAAAGAAAAGAAAAGAAAAGAAATCTTTGCCTACCCCAGCGACATTTGATTTTTTATACTGATTTTTGTATCTAGTGAGCTTACTCAATTTACTTATTTATTCTAATAGCTTGTCTGTATATTTTGAGGGATTTTGTCTATGGACCATTATGTCATCTAAATATTGGCAGTTCTCTTTCTCCCTTTACAATTCTTACGATGCCTTATTTCCCTGCCTGAGGCCTCCCTTGTAGTGCAGTGCTGGATGGAGTGGTAAGAGTGGGCTCCTCAGCTGCCTCCTCATCATAGTAGAAAGCTTTGAGTATTTCACCACTCAACCTGATGGAGTGTGTGTGTGTATTTCAGATACTCTTCATAGTACTACTTTTTCAGATATACCTTGCTGATAAGAGAAGAGTCTGATGGGCTGGGGTAGGGAGCACTGGTTTGAGGTTGGGGAACCCCTGGGAGTGGCCTGCTCCTTGCTCAATTAAAAAGCAAAACAGGGCCAGACATGGTGGCTCACTCCTGTAATCCCAACACTTTGTGAGGCCAAGAACAGCAAATCACTTGAGGCCAGGAGTTCGAGACCATCCTGGCCAACATTGCAAATACCCGTTTCTACTAAAAATACAAAAATTAGCCGGGCATCGTGGTACACTTGTAGTCCCAGCTACTCCAGAGTCTGAGGCACAAGAATCACTTAAGCCCGGGAGGCAGAGGTTGCAGTGAGCCGAGATTGCATCACTGCACTCCAACCTGGGCAACAGAGCAACACTCCATCTCAAAAAAAAAAAAAAAGCAAAGCAGAAGCTGGACCCTGCCTGTAATCCCAGCACACTTTGGGAGGCCGAGGTGGGAGGATCACTTGAGCCCAGTAGTTCAGGGCTGCAGTCAGCTATGATGGCACCACTGCATTCCAGCCTGGGTGACAGAGCGGGACTCTATCTCTTAAAAATAAGTATAGAAATAAACAGGCCAGGGGTAGTGGCTCACGC
>NW_012106363.1:3760556-3766384 GCF_000951045.1 Mandrillus leucophaeus
GACCACTTCTCTGGTGACTCCCTCTATGTCCTCCATCAAAACCTGGTCAGAACATCTGTCTGGTCTGGGGCTGCTGGGTGTCCCCTTTGGCTCTGGAGCATGAGGCTACCGGTATATTCCTGTCATTCCTCCAAGCGCTGAGGCTCACAGCAGGGTGGTGACTAGTTTAGGTCCCACAGCAAGTAAGTGGCAGAGCCAGAACTGGAACTCAAGGTTCCTGGAGCCCAGCTCCACTTCGGCCACTGCACTGTGGTCAGAAGCTGGGAGGTGACTGGAGGGCAGAGGGAGGGGCATGTGGGTATTTCAGGAACGGGACAACTTTGTCCAGGTACTGGACCCAATGCCCACAGATGTGTGTAAAGAAGGTAGGTAGGCAGCCCCTCCTCCAGCAAGAGCAGGGTCCAGGTGGGGTGGGAGGCAGGTGAGCAGATGACCCTCAAATCTAGTCCTGCGCCGTTTGGCAGGGGGATTTAGGGAGAAATCTCCCCAGGGCAGCATGGGGACCTAGACCATCGGGGTTTGCTCCATCCCCACTAAGGTCCTTGGGCGGAGCTTAGAGATCAGGACTGGGACCCTGGGAGCCCATGGCCAGAGAGGGCAAGTCCTGGATGCATAAGGAGATGGCGCAGAGCTGCGGCCATACCAAACCCAGAGTGCTTGGCTGTCTAGGACAGGGAGAGTGGCCCTGTGTGTAGAAGCTGGCCTGGTCTCCCCACTTCTCACCACAGACTCCAGGATGACAGAGAGGAGAGGGCTGAGCGAGGGAGGAGAAAATGGAGAAGAAGGACAGGTCAGAAAAGGGAAGACAGCTCAGAGAGGCGGGAGCTAGACAGGGGGTCCAAGGTGTGAGGGCCCAGGAGGTACATGAAGGGGAGCTGAGCCCAGGTGGGGAGGGTGGGGATGAAGCAAACCCAGACACAGGATGTCAGAGGCAAGCGGCATTCTTCCTGCCTGGCCAGCCCCTCCCCCACCCTGCCCACTGGGAATGTGTGGAATGTGATGAGCCGGTAGGATCAGGACTCCCACTCCACCTGGCACGGCGTGCGGCGGGGCGCTATGCCATCCCCACGCATCACAGGGGGGTTTCTTGGGGGCGGGGTGGGAGAGATTTCAATGACATTACCCTAATATAGAAACTGTGTGGAAGGTCCTGGGGAGGGGTGCCACTCATGTGGGCCAGATGCCAGGGTTGTGGGCATGACCAGATGCTTTCCTGCTGAGCTGCTGTGAGTCAGAAGGCACGGGGCCTGGGTTGGTAGTTGGGGTGGGGGGCAGTGTTCCCAGTTGCCAGGGAAGCTGGGGCAGCAGGAAAGGGGAGGAGGGAAGCAATACAGAGTGGCAGGTGGCATTCTCCTGGAGGACTGGGTACTGCAGCTGCTGGCCAAGGAAGTCCTCTGGGGGCCCCAAAAAATGACTCCACCCCTGCTGGATTTAGAGTCCCATGTAGCAAACTGGGGCTCCTATGGTCCTCACTGCAGTGGGTCCAGGAGCTCCTCCAATTCAATGCAGGGCAGTCTCAGGGCGTGTGGGCACGCTCTGATGTGTCCTGCAGCATCCACGCCTGCCCGCCCTCCCACAGACGCTTGTGGCCCTCCTCTTTGCCCAGCTGCATTCGCTCCCGTTCCTTGAGTGATGCAGCCCACCTTTGTTGAGGCTTGCTCTGTGGCAGGCACTGTGCAAGGTCCTGGGGCTTCAACAGTGAATCAGCTGAGGTCCCTGCCCTCGTGGGGCTATGCGTCATGTGGGGACAGAGCCAACAGCCAAGACTGGATGCTTCTGGCTGAACGCTGGCCCCACAGCCGGAAGCAGGGGAGGGGCAGCAGCAAGGCTTAAGGAAAGCAGAAGGTGACCCCGAGGCCCCGGGACCCAGTCCTGTTCCAAGGATCCACTTTCTGCCCTGGAGATGTACACGTCTGAGAAACGCTGCAGAACAGAGCAGAGGGAAGGGAGAAAGGGGGGCAGAGGGGTGGACTCGTGGTTTGAGGTTGAGCCTGGTTGGAGGAAGAACAGAGATGGAGAAAACCTCAGCCCCAGGGACCACTGTGCGGCTGCACCTGAGCCCCACTGCGGGCGGCCTGAGCCCAGCACGGGAGGCCAGCCAAACCTCTCTCAGGGCCCACTGCCCGCTGGCTCCGCTGCAGAACGGAGGGCAGGGGCCGCCAGCCCGAGTGGCTGCCGTGGGGTCCGATCCAGGCAGTAGGCCCCGCCAGCTGCAGGCCTGACCCTCAGGCACCTGGTCGCCATGGCCCACTCTGGTCCGGGCACTCCCGCGGTGCTGCTGAGCAGCGAGAGGGCCCTGTGAAGTGCCCACAACAGCCACCTCTTCTGGGCCAATTTTGGTTCCTCCTCACACTTAGCACAATGCCTGCTGGCACATACGAGTCAAAAATGCTTGGGGGAATCAAAAACGATTTAATAAATAAATGATGGATGGATAAACAAACACATCAACCAACGAGTTATCCGAGTTCCAGCAGCCTGTCCTTTAGAAATGGGCATGCTTGCCACCTGGTGGCAACTGTGCTAACTGCAGCCATGGTCAGGGCCAGCATCACGGGTCCCCACACAGCGGAAGCCTGGGCTGCCACCACCAAGGTGGATCCCGGGGTCACCCTGTTCCTCCTCCTGCCTCCCAGCCATACTGCCTTATTTTCCTATATATATGTATATATTCTCTCTCTCTCTCTCTCTCTCTCTCTCTCTCTCTGTCTCATATATATATGGAGGGTGGGCAGGAAGTAAGATTGGAGGGTGGGAGGAAGGGCCATGGGGGCTAGGCTCTCTCTCTCTCTCTATATATATATATATAGAGAGAGAGAGAGTCCATCACAGCAACTAAGTCTGACAAGCCCGCCATCTTCCTGGGAACCAAGGCTGTACATAGATGCCCCATGCATTAGCCAGGGAAGGAACCAGATGGGCTGAATCTCAAGGGGAAAGGTCTCAGGGAACCCAGAGAAAGGCAGAAGAGACAGGGGCTGACAAAGGAATGAAAACATGCAGAAAAATGTGCTTTCCAACTGTTCAGCTGAGGAAGTGCTATTCATAGTAAATATCTGCCTGTCATTGCCTTGTCCATAGGGCTGGTCATCATGTGAGTGTGGGAGTGATGGAGAATCCAGGTGGCTGGGCTGGAGGAGGTCAGGGAAAAGCAGCTAAATTCTTGTCCACAAGGAGCTCTGAGTCTGAAAAGGGAGACACGACAAAGACAGTGCTCTGGAAATGGGGGGTGGAGGATGGGCAGAAAGTAAGATTGGAGAGTGGGAGGAAGGGCCATGGGGGCTAGGCTGAGAAGGGGACAGAAAGCAGGAGCAGGTCTCACTGGGGAGGAAGGTGGGGGGCAGAAGCTATTCCCAAGTGCTGCAGGAAGTTCATTCCTGTAGCTCAAAGGTCAGCAAACTACAATCCACGAGTTAAATCCAGCTTTTGTAAACAAAATTGTATTTATGTACTGTTTATGGCTGCTTTCTTATTCAGACAGAGATCACATGGCCTGCAAAGTCTAAAATAATTTCTATCTGGCTTTTTACAAAGTTTGTTAATCTCTGCTGTAGCTGGTCTGCTGATCCATTCATTGAACAATTGATAGCACCTACTAGGTGCCAGGCCCGGAGTAACCTTGGCTGGAGTCACGGAGATAAGGGATGTCATCCCTGCCCTCTTGGCCCTTACACTCCAGAGGGAGAGACTGTAGGTAGGGGTCATCTGTCTAACCACAGGAGCTTTACCACATAAGTCAAATTATTGTCGGGTGTAACAGTGGACACACAATCCAATGCACCACTGAAAAGATGAATGAATGAATAAATGAATGAATGAGTGAACGAATGAATGAAATGTGGGAAAAGGCAGGGAAGAGAAAAGTACAGAGGGCCGCAGGAGCTCAGAGGCAGGGCTCTCAGTGTGAGGGGCCGGGTTGTGTATCATGGGGGGGCCTCTTGGTAGTAAGGCTGGTCTCCCAGGACAAAAGGGAGTTAGCCACCTGAAGAAAGGGATCAGACAGGGAGGCATATGCACTCCCAGGGAAATGTAAGGCTCCTGGAAGGGCTGGAGCCCCAGAGCTGGGCAGAACTGTGGGGCTGGAGGCTGACGTGATACTGGTTTGGGCTTGAGTGTTAAGTTAATGGGAGGCACCAAGGCGCTTTGGGCTGGAACCTTGTATCGCTGCTCTAGGGGAGATTCTGGCACAGGATACCTGCACGCCATCCAGGGAGAGAGGCTGAGGCCTGGGGCAGGGCAGTGCAGGGCAGTGGAATGAAGAGGATGGGGGTGGAGGGAAGATTTGAAAGGTATATAGGAGGCAGGACCAATGATACCTGGGCATTGACCAATTGTGAAGGATGACAGTGTAGTTGGTTGAATGAACAATAGAGCTGTCACTGACAAAGAGACCAGTGGAGGAGGAGAATAGGGTGAAGACAGCAAGTTCAATTTCCCACGCATGAAGTTTGAGCCACCTGTGGGACATTCAATTTAGAGTCCTGAAGATGGCAGGACTCACAGCTCTGGACTCAAAGGAAAGGTGTGTGCTGCGCTACAGATGTGAAGGCTGTGCACATCTGTAGAGACTGCAAGGAACGTGTGAACTGAGAGTTGAGAACAGAGACAAGAAGAGGAACCCAAGGATATCTTGGGGCACCTGTTAAGCGCCTGGCTGAGGACAGGGTGCTGAGGACAGAGCGGGAGCCAGATGCCATCCCTGTCCTTGAGAGCTCACTGTGCAGTCAGCAAGCGAGGCACATCAATAGATCATTTCCATAGAATACTGTAAGTGTGAAGATGGATGAATGTTTGTGTGGCTCCAGGAATTTGGCCAAAAATGGTTTAGCAGAAAGCACTTTGGCTCCCTGTCGAAGGGGAAATGGACAGCCTGTCTTCCCTCTTCTGAGAAAGGCGCCTTGATTTCCCAGTAGAGAACTGCTTCTCCACTCTCTGAATGGGTGTGAGGGGGGTGCCTCCCTCCAACTGCCCTCTCACGCTGAAAGCAATGATCCCACATGATCCAGGCTCTGCCACTCCCTTTGGAGACAGCAAGTAGTTTGGGGACAGGCGTGTGACTCAAAGGCACCCAACGAGACTCTATCTCAAGCCTGTGCCTGGGACAGAAACGCTTTCATTGCTAGGCTTGCTGGGTGAGGATAATACAAGCACAGGCTGGGAGGCGAACCAAGGGCCCAGAGAGACAGTGTGGACCTGGTGACACTGTTTGAGCTCTTCAAAGTGAGGTCTACCCTGGTGCTGGCTGGCAGAGGCAGTGAGTCCCCTCACCCTCTAATGACCAACTTTTTAGAGAGCCAGGTGGGACACAGATATACCAGACAAAACATAAAAAGCATAATAATATTATATGTCATATATACACATTTTATTACTTTAATGTAAAAATATGAAAATAGGTGTTTATTTGAAATTCTACATTATTCTTTACTATTTACTATTCTGATCCATAAATGCTGTTATTTAAACAAAATAACAATAGGACAAGTTAAAAGAGGCAATTAGTACTAATTAATAGTGGGGTAATTAAACAAATGATATGTGTGAATAAACACTATTTTTATAAAGTCTCTTTCTGTTCATTTACTTATTTATTTATTTTGAGATGGAGTCTTGCTCTGTCACCCAGGTTGGAGTGCAGTGGCATGATCTCAGCTCACCGCAACCGCCTCCTCTGGGGTTCAAGCGATTCTCCTGCCCCAGCCTCCCGAGTAGCTAGGACTACAGGCACCTGCCATCATGTCTGGTTAATTTTTGTATTTTTGTAGAGATGGGATTTCACCATCTTGGCCAGGCTGGTCTTGAACTCCTGACCTCAGGTGATCTGCCCT
>NW_012106363.1:3766569-3778516 GCF_000951045.1 Mandrillus leucophaeus
GTGATCTCGGCTCACTGCAACCTCTGCCTCCCTGGTTCAAGCAATTCTCCTGCCTGAGCCTCCCGAGTAGCTGGGACTAGAGGTGCATGCCACCATGCCCAGCTAATATTTGTATTTTTACTGTAGATGGGGTTTCACCATGTTGGCCAGGTTGGTCTCGATCTCCTGACCTCGTGATCCCCCCACCTTGGCCTCCCAAAGTGCTGGGATTACAGGCATGAGCCACTGTGCCCGGCCACTACTGTGTATTCTTAAGATACATACATGAAAGATTTTGTAAAAGGAGAACACAAATATAATAGGACTAATTAAACAGATATTACCCATATTTAATTTTTTTAAAAACAGCAATGACATGTTTTGTTTTGTTTTGTTTTGAGACGGGGTCTTGCTCTGTTGCCCAGGCTGGAGTGCTGTGGCATGATCATGGCTCACTGCAGCCCCTACCTCCCAGGCTCAAGCAATCCTCCCACTTCAGCCATCTGAGTACCTGGGACTACAGGCATGGACCACAATCCCCAGCTAATTTTTTTGATTTTTAGTAGAGATGAGGTCTCATTATGTTGCCTAGGCTGATCTTGAACTGCTGGGCTCAAGCAGTCCTCCTGCCTTGGCCTCCCGAAGTGCTGGGATTACAGTGAGCCACTGTGTGCCTGATCAGTGACATGTTTCTTTGTGTCCCATGCCATAGTAAGATCATATGACTCTTCCTGTTTTCTATTCTGGTAACACTCCTCCTAACTGCCTGCAGCCTTTGGGACATGTTTTATTTCTTTTAGATAGTGGGAAAACTGTAGACAATCAAAGGTAAGATCCAGTTAGACCTGCAGTTCTGCTGTTGTCAAGCCTGTATTACACTGATTCCTGTTGTCATTCCAATGTGATGATATCAAACTCAATATCCTCGCAACGAAAACATTTGAGTCTGGAATACTTAGAATTTTATACCAACTAGCCACAGCAGGTGTTTAGGCTTGTAGAAATTAGTTTATAGCTCTTCAAAAATGTCCATCTACTTTATTTTTATTTATTTTTAGTTTTTATTTTTTATGGAGGCTTGCTCTATTGCCCAGGCTGGAGTGCAGTGGCGTGATCTCAGCCTGCTGCAACCTCTACCTCCCAGGTTCAAGCAATTCTCCTACCTCAGCCTCCCGAGTAGTTAGGACAACAGGCATGCATCACTATGCCCAGCTAATTTTTGTATTTTTAGTAGAGATGGGGTTTCACCATGTTGGCCAGTCTGGTCTCGAACTCCTGACCTCAGGTGATCCACCTGCCTCAGCCTCCCAAAGTGCTGGGATTACAGGCGTGAGGCACCACACCTGGACCAAAAATGCCCATCTACTTTGCGTCTACAGGCTTGTTTTGGTGGAGCAGCAATGTGTTTATCAATCAGGCCCTTTGCATCTTATGTCCATAGGGTATAAATCTATCTTATAGACTATCAATGTCTAAAATGTCTGTCATTTTTAAATGCTTGGAAGTACCTTGGATATCATCAGAAGTTTAACTCTTCTTTCTAAGGGAAAATGCTTTTAAAGCCCAGAAAAAATTCAAACTTGTGAAATCAAAGTTGGATTCAAAATAACATTTTTTTAGTAAAGAAATTAAAGGAAATCCTATTTAATTTTAGTAAAGAAATTAACGAAATCCTATTTAATTTGGCTGTTTTTCTGGTGGATTTTTTTTTTTTAACTCTGAAGCAGTCTTATTTCCAAAACATAAGTCACTTTGTTTTACTGTATGAATATTCTGTCACAACCTACACATGGCATGGAACATCTCTGATGCAGTCAGTTCATCCTTACAGCCTCTTCACAGATCATCAGAAGGTTTTGGAGAAAGAACATATTTCTACGTTACTGTAATCCCTTTCTCCATTCTCATCCTTAATCCTTAATGTATTTCCAAATTAGAAAAGAACGCTCTTTTTATCTCGCCCTTTCAGAATGTGATTTAACAGCAGGTCAAGATTTTAACATCTTTGCTATGGATAGCAACCATGAGAAGCATTTTGGAGGCACATGTCTAAGCTATCTCCTTGCATTTATATAAAGTAAAAAATTTGGCCAGGCACAGTGGCTCACACCTGTAATCCCAGCACTCTGGGAGGCCAAGACAGGCGGATCACCAGAGGTCAGGAGTTTGAGACCAGCCTGGCCAACATGGTGAAACCCCATCTCTACCAAAAATACAAAAATTAGCCCGGCGTGGTGGCAGGCACCTGTAATCCCAGTTATTCTGGAGGCCAAGGCAGGAGAATCTCTTGAACCTAGGAGGCAGAGGTTTCAGTGAGTTGAGATCTTGCCACTGCACTCCAGCCTGGGCCACAGAGCGAGACTCCATCTCACAAATAATAATAATAATAATAAAGTAAAAACTTTTAATAAATTGCTTCTGCACATTTTGGAGAAACTGAGAAGTGACCTCAAACTGCCATTATGAGGCTAGGTGTGGTGGTTCACGCCTATAATCGCAGCACTTTGGGAGGCTGAGGTGGGCAGATCACCTGAGGTCAGGAGTTTGAGGCCAGCCTGGCCAACATGATGAAACCCCTTCTCTACTAAAAGCACAAAAATTACCCAGGCATGCTGGCACGTGCCTGTAATCTCAGCTACTCGGGAGGTTGAGGCAGGAGAATCACTTGAACCTGGGAGGTGGAGGTTGCAGTGAACCGAGGGAGACTGTCTCAAAAAGCAAACAGACAAAAACAAAAACAAAAACAAAACAAAACAAAAAACAAAAGGCTTCCATTATGAAAGCCTCAATATCATAGGTCAGTAAATCATCCCTCATCTCGTGATATTGTGTACAGGTGTGCAGGATTTAGCAGGTGGGATCTTTTTTATTTTTTAGTAAGAAGTTTATAGACTGAATGATATTTGCTAGAATTTGTGTTTGCCCTGCCGGCTGACTATGCAAGATGAGATGGGCCAGGTTTGGTTTGTATTTGGATAAGATATCAACAATCTTTTGTCTTACGTTTTTCTGTGAATTTGTTAGAAAATCTGCATAGACAGTAAGATGAACAGTTAAATTTTTGTTTGTTTATTTGTTTGTTTGTTTTTGAGGCAGAGTCTTGTTCTGTCACCCAGGCTAGAGTGCAATGACTCAATCTCGGCTCACTGAAACCTCTGCCTCCTGGGTTCAAGCAATTCTCTTGCCTCAGCCTCCCGAGTAGCTGGGATTACAGGCGTACACCATCATGCCCAGCTAATTTTTGTGTGTGGAGACAAGGTCCTGCTACGTTGCTCAGGCTGGTCTCAAACTCCTGGGCTCAAGTTATGATCTACCCACCTCAGCCTCCCAAAGTGCTGGGATTACAGGCATGAGGCACCACACCCAGCCAAAACTCCATTTTTCAAATTACAGTACCTGAGAGTGGAGGGGATCATTTTTGGTGTTGCTGCTGTGATCGGATGGATTGCCTGATGTGTTGTGGAAAGCATGATACGGCAAAATCGGAACTCTTTCGCTCCTACAGGATATTTCAGTTGCAACCTTGGAATCAGGAAATGTAAGTTTACTCAGTCTCAGAGCAATCAA
Organism: Mandrillus leucophaeus; assembly: GCF_000951045.1. NCBI lineage: Eukaryota > Metazoa > Chordata > Mammalia > Primates > Cercopithecidae > Mandrillus > Mandrillus leucophaeus. The sequence goes on from NW_012106363.1 coordinate 3,770,116, forward strand.
GGGAACAAATGATAAGTCCTGTTCATTTGCGTGGCATGCCCAAGCTGCAAAGAAGGTCCACTGTGCACTGGTTACCACTTCAGCTCATTGCATTTGGGGCTGGACTTTTACCAATGACCCAAGTCCTGTGAAACAGAACACTCACATACACAAGTTACTGATGCAGGTTTGTTACTTACAGATAGGCAGTAAGGGAGAGCAGAAGCACAGAATTCATTTGGAGCTGGTCCTTGATATGGTTTGGATATTTATCCCCTCTAAATCTCATGTTGAAATGTGATTCCCGTTGGAGGTGGGGCCTGGTGGGAGGTAATTGGATCACGGAGGTGGATCCCTCTTGAAGGGCTGCATGAGTTCAGTGAGTTCTCACTCTGGTCATTCACATGAGATCTGATTATTTAAAGAGCTTAGCACCTCCCTCCTGTCTCTCTTGCTCTCACCATGGGACATGCCTGCTCCTTCCTCGCCTTCCACCCTGACTGTAAGTTTCCTGAGGCCCTCACCAGAAGCAGATGCTGACACCACACTTCCTGTACATGCAGAATCATGAGCCAATTAAGCCTCTTTTCTTTATAAATTATCCAGCCTCAGGTATTTCTTTATAGCAATCCAAAAATGGACTAACACAGAAAATTGGCACTGAGAAGGGGGATGTTACTATAAAGATATCTGAAAATGTGGAAGTGGCTTTGGAACTGGGTAATGGGCAGAGGTTGGAAGAGTTTGGAGGGCTCAGAAGATGACAGCAAGATGAAGGAAAGTTTGGAACTTCTCAGAGACTTGTTAAGTGGTTGTGACCCAAATGCTGATAAACATGTGAACAGCAAAAGCCAGGCTGACAAGGTCTTGGAAATGTGGAAGTCGTTGGGAACTAGCGTAAAGATCACCCATGTTATGCCTTAGCAAAGAACTTGGCTGTATCTTATCCAGGCCCTAGGGATCTGTGGAAGTTTGAACTTAAGAGTGATGACCTAGGGAATCTGGTGGAAGAAACTTCTAAACAGTAAAGCATTCAGGAAGTGGCATGACTTCTTATAATAGCCAATGATCATATATGGAAGCAAGGAAATGACTTAAAGTTGGAGCTTATATTTAAAAAGGAAACAGAGTGTAAAAGTTTGGAAAAATTGCAGCTTGGCCATGTGGCAGAGAAAGGGAAAGTTCAGGAGAAGAATACAAGCAGACTGTGGAGCAACCACTAGCTGGAGAGATTAGCATGACTAAAAGGAGCCAAGTGCTAATATCCAAGACAACAGGGAAAAGACCTTGAAAGCATTTCAGAGACCTTGGAGATAGCCCATCCATCACAGGGCCTAGGAGGAAAAAATGGTTTCAGGGGCCAGACCCAGGGTCCCACTGCTCCTCACATTCTGGCTGCTCCAGCTCCAGCTGTGGCTAAGAGGGCCCCAGGTACAGCTTGGGCCACTACTCTGGAGGGCACAAGCCATAAACCTTGGTGGTTTCCTTATGATGGTAAGTCTGTAGATACTCAGAATGTAAGCATGAGGGAGGCTTGATAGTTTCCACCTAGATTTCCAGGATGTATGGAAAAGCTTGGGTGCCCAGACAGAAGCTTGCTGCAGGGGCAGAGCTCCCTCAGAGAAACTCTACTAGGGCAATGCTGAGGGGAAATCTGGGGTTGGAGCCCCGCAGAGTCCCCACCAGGGCACTGCCTAGTGGAGCTGTGGGAAGGGGGCCATCACCTTGCAGACCCCAGAATGGTGGATTCACCAGCGCTTGAACCCTCTGCCTGGAAAAGCTGCAAGCACTCAAGTCCAACCTATGAGAGTAGTCATGTGGGCTGCACCCTGCAAAGCCACACGGGCAGGGCTGCCCAAGGCTTTAGGAGCCCACCTCCTCACACCAGGATGTAGAACATGAAGTCAAGGATTATGTTGGAGCTTTAACATTTAATGTCTGCCCCCTAGGTTTCAGACTTCCATGGGGCCTATTACCCCTTTCTTTTGGCCAATTTCTCCCTTTTGGTATAGGAATGTTTACCCAATGCCTGTACCACCATTGTGTCTTGGAAGTAAATAACTTGCTTTTGATTTTACAGGCTTATAGGTGGAAGGAACTTGGGCTTGAGTATCAGATGAGACTTTGGACTTTGGATTTTGGACTTGATGTTGGAACAAGTTAAGACTTTGGGGGACTTTGGGAAGAGATGATTGTATTTTCATACAATCATGGGAGTGGATCCCTCATGAATTGTGTCATCCCCATGGTAATGAGTGAGTTCTCACTCAAGTTAGTTTATGCAAGATCTAGTTGTTTAAAGGGCCTGGCACCTCCCCTGCCCCCCACAGACTTGCTCCTGCTCTCACTATGTAATTCATCTGCTCCCCCTTTGCCTTCCACCATGATTGTAAGCTTCCTGAGTCCCTCACCAGAAGCAGATGCTAGCACCATGCTTCCTACACAGACTGCAGAACCATGAGCCAATTAAACCTCTTTTCTTTATAAATTACCCAATCTCAGGTATTCCTTTATAGTAGCATAAAAGCTGCCTAACACAGTCCCCCAAAACTCAGGAAAGCTCCATATGGTGGCTAGAATCTCATCTGTGCATGCCTCACTTGCACCCTAGTAGAGGGACCTGGAAACCAGCCCGCCCTGGGTTTTATACTCTGGAGATATGGTACTTGCTGAGCCAAAGCATTGAAGGTCATCTTGTTATGAAGAGGACTTGGAACAGAACCTGAGCTGTCCAGCCAATTCTTCCTTATCTCAGGATATTACTCTCCCAGTACATTCTACACAATTATTCTTGAGAACTACAAGTAAAAAAGAAGGGAAAAGGCCACCTGGAGAACTGTCCTGAACAAGCCAATTCAGCAGATATCACTTCTGGCCAAGGATTGGTGTCTTTTTGGAAAATAAAAAACCTTTTATTGATGTAGAAGTACTTGCCTGTCTTATCCTGGACTTGTGAGATTTAGTTTTCATGTGTGCTTTCATATGCCCAACTTCACTGTGCCCAAACTCAGATTCTTCTCTGCATATTGCAGAATTCTGTTTTGGTTCTTTACATACCCAATTCAATGTATGTGTCCTTCCATCTTTTGTGAAGATAATACAGTCAGTGATGTCATTGGTATTATATGGTATGGTAATCATTGGCACTGGTATTATAGTAATTCTTGTTTTCATTATCTGAACTCTAGAAAACATGGTCACAACATTCACAGTGTTAAAAGTTAAACTAGCATTATCTCAATCCATAGGCAAAATCAAAGGCAGACTGCTAAAGCCCTCGATTACAACCCACTTAAATTGTACACTTAAGTTGCATCCCTTAGAGAATTGCAATAATGACAATCCATTATTGTAAATGAAATATCCCAGTTGACATCTGCAGTCCTGTATCTTTTGTTAGCTTAACACCTAAATATTTCTCTCTTTTTTAAAGCAATGTAAATAGTATTGTGTTTCTAACTTGAGTTTTTCTATGTTCATTGCCCATATATAGAAGTACAATTAATTTTTATATGTTGATCTTATATCCTTTGACCTTGCTAAATTCACGTATTAGTCATGGAAGGTATTTTTTTGTATATTCCTTGGGATTTTCTTTGTAGAAAACCATGTCATCTGCAAATAGGAATAGCAGTGGTGAAGTGCACATCTTTGCCTTGTTTGTGATCTTAGGGATGAGGTATTCAGTCTTTTACCATTAAGTATGATGTTACCTATAAATATTCTGTAGATATTCTTATCAAGTCGAGGAAATTCCCCTCTACTCCTGGTTTTGGGGGAATTTTCATAATGAATGGGTGCTAAAAGTTTGTCAAATACTTTTTCTGCATCAATTTATATGACCATGTGATTTTTTTTTCTTCGTTAACCTGCTAATACGGTGGACTACACTGATTAATTTTCAAACATTGAACCATCTTTACATTCCTGGAATAAATCCCACCTGGTCATGGTGTATAATTAATTATATAATACTGAATTCTGTTTGCTAATAATTTGTTAAGATTTTTTTCACATCTATACTCATCAGGGATATGTGTATAATCGTTCTTTTTAAGTTTTGTGGTTTTACATTCACTATTTATAAGCCAATATCCACCCCCCTCACCTTTAGATAAATAGTAGCATGCCGTACACACATATCTACACCTTGATTTTCTTCACTTAACAATATATCACGAGCCAGGTGTGGTGGCTCATACCTGTAATCTTAGCACTTTGGGAGGACAAGGCACGGAAAATTGCTTGCGTCCAAGAGTTTGAGACCAGCCTGGGAAATACAGGGAGATTCTGTCTCTACAAAAATAATAATAATTTTATTATTACTATTATTATTTATTTATTTATTTATGAGACGGAGTCTCACTCTGTCACCAGGCTGGAGTGCAATGGCACAACCTCAGCTCACTGCAACCTCCACCTCCTGGGTTCAAGCGATTCTCCTGCCTCAGCCTCCCAAGTAGCTGGGACTACAGACGTGCACCATCATGCCTGGCTAATTTTTGTATTTTAAGTAGAGACGGAGTTTCTCCATGTTGGCCAGGATGGTCTCTATTTCCTGACCTCATGATCTGCCCACCTTGGCCTCCCAAAGTGCTGGGATTACAGGCATGCGCCTGGCCAAAACAATATTTTTTTAACAGCCGGACATGGTGGCCCATGCTTGTAGTCCCACTTACTTGAGAGGCTGATGTGACAGGATCTCTTGAGCCTGGAAAGTCGAGGCTACAGTGAGCTGTGATTGTGCCACTGCATTCCAGCCTGGGTGACAGAGTGAGATCTTGTCTCAACAAAGCAAAACAAAACAAAATAAAACAAACAAAAACAATATATCTTGAACAGAGTGAACTTTAAAAACAGAGCAGGGATGACATTATGGAAAATAGTAGAGTAGGAAGCTCCAAGAATTGGTCTATTTACTGAAGCAACCAACGGAATCAACTTTTTGGATCTCTAGAATTGAAAAAAAAAAAAAACTATAGTAACCGAAGTACTATGGAATGAAGAAAGAGACTGCTAAATAAAGCAGCATTTAAGGTCAGGCCATTAGCTGATGACTGAGATAACAGAAAACACTTCAGTGACCACACATGATAAGAAATGTAGTATTTACAAAGCTAGTTTGGAAAAGTCAATAAACAAATTGATGACTGCAGCCTGAAGTAAGCAACAACAGCAAATGGCAAATGGGGTGCAGAATCTGATTTCAGAGTTACCATCTTATAATATTCAGTGTGTCTAGTTTTCAAGAAAATAATTACAAGGCATATGAAGAAATAAGAAAGGCAATTTATAGAAAAGAGAAAAAGAAATCAATAGCAACCATACCATAAAAGTGCAGACATTGGACTTACTAGACAAAAACTTTAAGTTAACTGTTTTAAATATACCCAAAGAGCTAAAGGAAACCAAGAGAATAATGTTTAAACAAACAGAGAATATCAATAAAGAGACAGAATTTATATTTTAAAAAAGAAACCAAATAGAAGTTCTAGAGCCGGAAAGTACAATCACTGAAATGAAAAACTTACAAGAGGTGTTCCTCAGCAGATTTAAACAGCCAGAATAAAGAATTAGCAAAACTGCCAGGTGCAGTGGCTCACGCCTGTAATCCCAGCACTTTGGGAGGCTGAGGCAGGTGGATCATGAGGTCAGGAGTTTGAGACCAGCCTGACCAATATGGTGACACCCTGTCTCTACTGAAAATACAAAAATTAGCCAGGCGTGGTGGCATGTGCCTGTAATCCCAGCTACTCAGGAGGCTGAGGCAGGAGAATCGCTTGAACCCAGGAGGCGGAGGTTACAGTGAGCTGAGATCGTGCCACTGCACTCCAGCCTGGGCAACAGAGTGAGACACCATCTCAAAAAAAAAAAAAAAAAAAAAAGAAAAGAAAAAGGAAAGAAAGAAAAAGAATTAGCAAACCTGAAAATAGTCAACTGGAATTATTCAGCCTGAAGGACAGAAAGAAACCAGAATTCAAAAAAGAGGGAGCCAGGCAGGTGTGGTTGCTCACACCTGTAATCCCAGCACTTTGGGAGCCTGAGGCTGGCTCATGAGGTCAGGAGATCAAGACCATCCTGACCAAAATGGTGAAACCGCTGTCTCTACTGAAAATACAAAAATTAGCCAGGCGTGGTGGCATGTGCCTGTAATCCCAGCTACTCAGGAGGCTGAGGCAGGAGAATCGCTTGAACCCAGGAGGCGGAGGTTGCAGTGAGCTGAGATTGCGCCACTGCACTCCAGCCTGGTGACAGAGTGAGACTCTGTCTTGGGGGAAAAAAAAACAACAAACAGAGGGAGCCTAAGAGACCTGTGGAACACAATCACGCATGTCAACATGTACGTTTTGGGAGTCCCAGAAAGAGAAGAGGCATGGGAAGAATGAATATTTGAAGAAATAATGGCCAAAACCTTTCCAAATTTGATGAAAGATATGAATCTACCCATCCAAGAAACTCAATGAACTGTACATAGGATAAACTCAGAGATCCACAATGTGACACATTCAAATAAAATACAAATCAGACCATGTCCACTTCTCTGCTCAAAATCCTGCAATAATTATTCATCTCACTTAAAGAAAAACTCAGTCTTACAATATGCTTTGAGGCCCTTTATGATCCTCCCACACCTGCCACATTGCCTTTCTGACCCCCCTCTCCTGGCACACTGCCTCATTCTTTCTGCTCTCTCTCTTGCCATGCTGGTCTCCTTGCTGTTCTTCAGACTCATCAGGTACACTCCCACCTCAGACCCTTTGCACCAATTCTCCCCTCTGCCTGGAACACTATCCCTCACATGTCTTCATGGCTCACTCTCTCACCTCCTTCAGGTCTTTGCTCACAGTCCATCTTCTCAATGAAGACTCTCATAACTGCCCTTCCAATACCCAATCCTCCTCATTCTGTCCTACTTTTTTCTTTTGTTCCAGAGTTCTTATTACTTTCTAATGCAATATATAATTGACTTCTTTATCATGAATATTGTTTTTTGTCTGTACTACCTACAAGCTCCATGAGGTCAGGGATCTTTTTTTGTTCATTGTTGAATGCCAAGAGCCTAGAACATTGGCTGGCATATGACAGATACTCAATGAATACTTGCTGAATAATTTAATTAGTGTGTATTCTCTTGGTTTTTATGTGTTCTTGCAAAATATGTACATGTATTTTATGTAAACATGGTACATATTTCATTTATTCACTCAAATGCAATATAGTTCTTACATTTCTCCTTCAGAACTATATTTCTAAAATCTATCCATGTTTCTATGTTTTGTATTTTGTTATTGTGGTGAAGTGCTCCATGGAGTGTGTCTACCACATTTTACCTCTCCACACTCCAAGAATGGACGTTCTCCCTGCTACCATGAGTAACATAGGATGAACATTTTCATACATGTTCCTGTGTGAGGGTTCTACCAGGAGCAAGACGGCTGGATCATGAGGTATGTATGTGTCAGAGAGTTCAGAAACAGATGCACATTTCAGCCAACATGACTCTAATCCATTTTTGAATTGTTACCAATCTTATAGTTGTAAAGAACTACCTCATGGGTGTTTTAATGTACATTTCTCTGATTACTAGTGAATTTGAGCATCTTTTCCTATATACACATGGGGTATATAGGTAATATCCTGAAAATTGCATGTTTGAATCTTTTGTCCTTTAATTAGGTTGCTGTCTTTTTCCTTATTAAATTGCAAGAGTTTATACACAGTCTCAATTTTTCTACATATTCTCCTGTTTATTTTAGATATCGTAAACCTCTTTTCTCATTCTGTATACATCTATTCATTTTGTCTATGGTATCCTTATTTGAATTGAAACTCTTTATGTTAACATAAAATTTTTCAATTTTTTATCTTTAGAGATTGAAGACACTCCCTACCCTGGATTACAAAGACGGGACACTGCATTTTCTTCTATTTTATACTTTCACCCTTCTTTTTTTTTTCTTTCTGAGATGTAGTTTCGTTCTTGTTGCCCAGGCTAGAGTGCAATGGTGTGATCTCAGCTCACTGCAAACTCTACCTCCTGGGTTCAAGCAATTCTCCCGCCTCAGCTTCCTGAGTAGCCAGGATTATAGGTGTGCACCAGCACACTCAGCTTATTTTTAGTAGAAATGGGGTTTCACCAGGCCAGGCTGGTCTTGAACTCCTGATCTCAAGTGATCCACCCACCTCAGTCTCCCAAAGGGCTGGTATTACAGGCATGAACCACCATGTCTGGTCTTTTTACCTTTCAGATTTAGAACTTTCATTTATCTGGAGTCCACCTTTGTGTATGGTATTAGGTAGGACTCTAAACTTTGTTTTCTTTTTCTTCTTCTTCTCCTTCTCCTTCTCCTTCTTCTTCTTCTCCTCCTCCTCCTCCTTCTCCTTCTCCTTCTTCCTCTCCTTCTCCCTCTCCCTCTCCCTC
>NW_012106363.1:3778648-3810435 GCF_000951045.1 Mandrillus leucophaeus
TCTTCTTCTTCTTCTTCCTCTTCTTCTTCTTCTTCCTCTTCTTCTTCTTCTTCTCCCTCCTCCTCCTCCTCCTTCTTCTTCTTCTTTCTTCTTGTTTTTATTTTTGAGACAGAGTCTTGCTCTGTTGCCCAGGCTGGAGTGCAGTGGTGTGATCTCAGCTCACTGCAACCTCCACCTCCTGGGTTCAAGCAATTCTCTTGCCTCAGCCACCCAAGTAGCTGGGATTACAGATGTGTGCCACCACATATGGCTAATTTTTGTATTTTTAGTAGAGATGGGGTTTCACCATGTTGGCCAGGCTGATCTTGAACTCCTAGCCTCAAGTGATCTGCCCACCTCAGCCTCCCAAAGGGTGGGATTATAGACATGAGCCACCACACCCAGCCTGAATTTTGTTTTCTCTGAGTATCTGTTAAACAATCTGTCCTGTCCCCCACTGATTTGCCGTAAACCCTGGGTCTGTGACTGAACTCTTTATTATATGCTATTACTCTATTTATTCTTAAACCAATGGTTGTTACCATGCCTTATGGTGTGTCTTAATATCTGCTAAGTCCTACCTCTTTACTCTTTGTTAAGATTGTCTCAGATATTTATTAATATTTACTTTTTCAAATAGATTTTAGAATCATTTTTTAAAGTTGACTACAAAACCAAAATAATTTTTACAAAGTCCCTCTATAGATCAATTTTGGGGGAACTGACATCTGAACAATATTGAGTCATTTGTCCTACTTTCTACACTTATTTAGGTGTTAATCTCTCAAAAAAAATTTTTTTGTACTGTTCAGAGGACAAGGTTTATACATGTTTTAAGCTTATCCCCTTGTGTATGCTGTTTTTATTCTAAGTAGCATTTTCTTTTATCTTCAATTTCCTTTCTTTTGCTAGTCTATTGAAATATATAATATTTGACCAAGTGTCCTGTGACTCTGATACACTCACTTATTAGTTCTAGTAGATTTTTTGTAGATTACACAGCCAATCATGATGTTTGTAAATAAAGACAATTTTCCTTCTTCCTTTCTTTTTCTTGCCTTATTGTACTCGCTAGAACCATAGCATAATAGAAATGGTCAGTGTGAACATTCTCGCCTCAGACCTGATGTTAAGGGTAAAGTTTTGAATTACCATTATTATGCTAGCTATAGTTTTATATTATCATATAACATTATTATATATTACATAATATTCTATATATTATCATAACAGATTATGTAACATTGTGAGCTATACTTTTTAAAAACATATCCCTTATCAGATTAAGAAAGTTTCCTTTTGCTCCCAGTTGCTAGAGTTTTTATTATGAATGGGTGTTGAGTTTCATCATACCCTTTTCCTGCATCTATTGAGATTATCATATAACTTTCTCCTTTATTCTGCTAATATGATGAATTATATTGATTGATGTTCAAATATAACATCAATCTTTTTTTTGAGATAGACTCTTGCTCTTGTTACCCAGTGCAATGGCACGATCTTGGCTCACTGCAGCCTCCACCTCCCAGGTTCAAGAAATCCTGCTGCCTCAGCCACCCGAGTAGCTGTGATTATAGGCGCCCATCACCATGCCTGGCTAATTTTTTTGTATTTTTAGTAGAGATGGGGTTTACCATGCTGGTCAGGCTGGTCTCGAACTTCTGACCACAGGTGATCCACCTGCCTTGGCCTCCCAAAGTGCTGGGGTTATAGGTATGAGCCACCATGCCCGGCCAAAATCAATCTTACATTCCTGGGAATGTAATGGTAATGGTGTGCCATCTTTTTTCTATATTGCTGCATTACTTTTTGTATATTTCTGGATTCAATTTGCTAATGTTTTGCTAATTATTTATTTATTTGTTATTTTTATTGTTTTTAATTTTTAGAGCTAGGGTCTTGCTATGTTGCCTAAGCTGGATTTGAACTCCCAGGCTCAAAGGATCGTCCCACCACAGGCTCCTGGGTAGCTGGGACTATAGGCATGCCACCATACCTGGCTATTGCTAAGGACTTTGCATCTGTGTTCATGAAGACGTTGGTTTGGAGCTTTCATTTCTTGTAATGTATTTGTCTGGTTTTGGTATCAAGGTCATGCTTGCATTAAATTAGCTGGAAAGGTTTCAGCCCCTTCTATTTTCCAAAACAGCAGATAAATTTGGAACCACTTCTTTGAATGTTTGATAAAATTCACCAGTGGAGCCACTTATGCCTAGATTTTCCTTTATGGGAAAGTTTTAAATTACAAATTTAATGTGAGACATAGAGTTATTTAGGTTTTCTATTTCTTCTTGTTTTGTTTGTTTGTTTGTTTGTTTTTAGATGTAGTTTAACTCTTAATGCCCAGGCTGGAGTGTAATGGCATGATCTCGGCTCACTGCAACCTCTGCCTTCCAGGTTCAAGCGATTCTCCTGCCTCAGCCTCCTGAGTAGCTGGGATTACAGGCATGCACCACCACGCCTGGCTAATTTTTTTGTATTTTTTTAGTTGAGACGGGGTTTCACTATGTTGGTCAGGCTCGTTTCGAACTCCTGACCTTGTGATCTGCCCGCCTCGGCCTCCCAAAGTGCTGGGATTACAGGCGTGAGCCACTGCGCCCGGCCTCTTCTTGTGTTCTTTATATGTCCCCAGGGCCTGGCCTCATAGACATTCAATAAACATCAGCTGAGTGAACCGCAGGCACTGCGGGAGTTCCCTGGGGTTGGGGTCTCTCCACCCCAAGATAGGGGCCAGGAGGGCTACCAAGTCTGTTCAGCGTGAAGCCTTAGCCTCAGCCCTCTCCCCCAACCCTGGCCAGCCCAGCCCACTAGCGCTCCAATTATATTTTAAAGAGAATCTAAAATAAGAAAATATGTCTTTTATTTGCCCGCACATTTATTATTTCTGGTACTCATCTTTGTGTAGATGCCAGTTTCTTTTTTACTATCATTTTCCTTCTGCCTGAAAAACTTTCAGCATTTCTTGTAGTGCAAGTCTGATGGTTATTAATTACATCATCTTTATTTCTCCTTCATTTTTGAGAATTGTTTTTATTTTTACTTTCAGCACTTTATTATTATTATTATTATTATTATTATTATTATTATTATTATTATTATTATTATTTTGAGATGGATGTTCACTCTTGTCACCCAGGCTGGAGTGCAGTGGCGTGATCTCAGCTCACTGCAACCTCTGCCTCCCAGGTTCAAGCCTCAGCCTCCCGAGTAGGTTGGATTACAGGTGCCCGCCACCACACCTGTCTAATTTTTGTATTTATAGTAGAGACGGGGTTTCACCACATTGGCCAGGCTGATCTCGAACTCCTGACCTCAGATGACCTGCCCTCCTTGGCCTCTTAAAGTGCCGGGATTAGAGGCCTGTGCCACTGGGCCTGGCCAGAAATTTGCATATTGAGGGCAGGCACAGTGGTACATGCCTGTAATTTCAGTGCTTTTGGAGGTCAAGGTGGGAGGATCCCTTGAGGCCAGGAGTTTGAGACCAGCCTAAAAGATACCTTCTCTCTAAAAAAAAAAAATTTTTTTTAAAGTATATGGCAATCTTGTTGAACTCTCTTATGAATTCTAATCTGTTGTTGATTATATTGGGTTTTCTTGGAAGATTATTATATTTATCTACAAATAATGATGGTTTTATCTCTTCCCTTTCAAATTATACACTTATGTTTTTATTTATCTTGTAGTTTTGCCTATCTATGAGTTCTAATACTGTTAAATGGCAGCAGAGATAGTGATACTTTTCTCTTCCTCAATCTTAAAGAGCCCACATGTAAAATTTCCCCATTAAGCTTAGTGTTTCTGTGGGTGTTTGGTAAGTGCTTCTACCATTTCACCAAATTCCCTCCATTCCTACTTTGCTAGTCTCAAAAATTAGTTAATTAAGTCTCAATGTACAGATATTTAACTTTACCAAGTGCCTTTTAAAAAGCCAAAGGGGGCTGGGCCCAGTGGTTCACCTCTATAATACTGGCACTTCGGGAGGCCAAGGCAGAAAGATTGCTTGAGGACAGAAGCACAAGACCAGCCTGGGCAACATAGCAGGACCCTGTCTCTAGACACACACACACACACACACACACACACACACGCGCGCACACACACAAATTAGCCGGGTGTGGTGGTGCGTGCCTGTAGTCCCAGCTACTCAGGAGGCTGAGGTGGGAAGATTACTTGAGCCTGGAAGGTTCGAGCAGCAGTGAGCTATGATTACACCACTGTACTCCAGCCTGGGTGACACAGTGAGACCCTGTCCCATAAATAAACAGCTAAAATAAATTTACTGAAAGGATTTCCATGATGCATTCATTCAGTGTGTGGCTGGTGAAACAGGCTTGGGAATAAGCAGGAGGCAGGACAGCCTGGGTGCATGATGTCATGGCTCATGGAAAGTCCCATCAAGACACCACTACTGAACGGGTAGGTTCCATCTTTCTGAAATCTCTTTGCCTCGGTTTTTTAAAAGTTAAGAGACTATTTTTTAGAACAGTTTTAGGTTCACAGATAAATTGAACAGATAGTACAGTTTCCATCTACCCTCCTGCCTCACCCGACACAGTATCTCTTATTATTAACATCCTACATTAGTGTGATACATTTGTTACAACTGATGACTCAATACTGATACATAATTATTATTAATTAAGGCTCAACATGGTGGCTCAGGCTGGTAATTCCAGCACTTTGGGAGGCTAAGGCAGGTGGATCTCTTGAGGCTAGGAGTTTGAGACCAACCTGGCCAATATGGTGAAACCCCATCTCTACTAAAAATACAAAAATTAGCCAGGCATGGTGGTGCATGACTGCAATCCCAGCTACTTGGGAGGCTGAGGCAGAAGAATCGCTTGAGCTCGGGAGGTGGAGGTTGCAGTGAGCCGAGATCCCACTACTGCACTCCAGCGTGGGCTCCGCCTCAGGAAAAAAAAAAAAAAAAAAGGCTCTTTTTTCTTTGTCAAAGATCAATTCACTGTATTTGTGTAACTTCTGGGCTCCCGATTCTATTCCATTGATCTATTTCACTATTCTTTCACCAATACCACATTGCCTTTTTTTTATTATTTTAATTTGTTAGAGATGGGGTTTCACCCTGTTGCCCAGACTGGTCTTGAACTCCTGAGCTCCCATTCTGGCCTCCCAAAGTGCTAGGATTCCAAGCGTGAGCCACTGCGCCTGGCCCAACATTGTGTCAGGCAGTGTCAGTCCTCAGACTTTGTTTTTCTTCTTCTTCAGTATTGTGTTGGCTATTTTGGGTCTTTTGCCTTTACCTATACATTTTAGAATCCATCTGTCAATATCCACAAAAGAACTTTCTGAGATTTTGGTTGGGATTGCATTGAATGGATCGATCAACTTGGAAAGGACCGACATTTTAACAATCTTCCTCTACATGAATCCATGAGTCTCTCTCCATTTATTTAGATTTTTATTTGTCTCATCAGAGTTTTATGTACTCATATAGATCTTGTACATATTTTGTTAATCCTCCTCCCTTAGCCTCCTGAGTAGCTAAAACTACAGCTGTATGCCACCACACCTAGCTAATTTTTTTACTTTTCGCAGAGATGGGGTCTCACTATGTTGACCAGGCTGGTCTCGAACTTCTGGGCTCAAGCAATTCTCTTGCCTCTGCCTCCCAAAGTGCTGAGATTACAAGCTTTGAGCCACCGCACCTTGCCAGAATTTTCTAAATAGATATCATGTTATCTGTGAACAAAGGCAGTCTATTTCTTCCCTCCCTATCTCTCTCTCTCACCCACTGTGTGTGTGTGTGTGTGTGTGTGTGCGCACACACACACATTTTTTTTTTCTTTTGAGACAGGATCTCACTCTGTCACCTAGGCTGGAGTGCAGTGGTGTGATCATGGCTCACTGTAGTCTCAAACTCCTGGGCGCAAGCCTCAAACTCCTGGGCTCAAGCCATCCTTCCACCTCAGCCTCCTGAGTAGCTGGGGACTGCCTCTGTCTAATCTTTTTGATTTCCTTTTTTGTAGAGATGAGGTCTCACTGTGTTGCTCAGGCTGGTCTCCAAGTCCTGGGCTCAAGCAATCCTCCCACTTCAGCCTCCCAAAGTGCTGGGATTACAGGTGTGAGCCACCACAGCCAGCTAATTTTTGTATTTTTATTTTTGTAAAGATGCAGTTCTGCCATGTTCTTGGCCTCCTAAGAACAATTCTTTTTACTCTGAGATGTTTCAAATATATAGAAAAGTACAGAGGGTAGTATAAAAACCACCCACATGGCCAGTGCCCAGCTCCGTCAGATTACCTTCCGACTGCTAAACCTGCAAGCTGAATGCCTGCCCCATAGAGGTTAAGAGTCAGACTGCCTGGGCTCAAATCCTAAATCCACTTACTTAGCTTCCTGTGCCTCAGTTCCCTCCTCTGTCAAAAGACGGACATGAGAGTGCCCACCTCATAGGGTCGGCAGCAGTGAATGAACTCATATATGTAGATGGCTTCGAGCAGTGCCTGGCACACAGTGAGTACTCAATGAAAGCCAGCTCTTATCAGTTCATCTTCTCTCTTGACTCAACAGAATAGATAATAATCTGCTATAAGGCCAACCCCTTTGGAGGAGTTCCAGATCCTTCGCCTCCCATCTACTCAGGGATGGCACTTGTGATTAACCCTTCTCTACTGGAGGCGACAATTGGCATCTAAACAGGCTGCTCCCATTTCAAACACTCACACACACCCTCCCAATACGCCAAATACCCTCTAGCTACCGCCCTCTGCCTCCCTCCTCCTTTCACAGCCACCAGGACACAGTGGCTGGTGCGTGTTCTCTTCATTGCCGCCCATCCCACTGGCCCCTCAGCCAGCTGTGAACCACTTCCAGCTCCCCACTCCCCTTACCCGCTCTTCTGATATCATCAACCTCCTCCTTGAGACATTGCACAGCAGGTGCGTCTCAGTCCTCACCCTGCCCTGACTACAAATCCACAGCAAGATTTGACCTTGCTGACTGCTCTCTCCTCCTTGAACCCTCCCCCAGTTCTCCCCACACCCAACTCAGGGTACACTCTCTCTGCACTGCTTCCCACCTCCCTCTGACCCCTTTCTCACAGTTGCTGCCTGGACCTTTGCCCCATGTTCCCTCCTTCCTTTCCTGGACCATCTCACCCATGCCAATGGCTCCACTTATCGCAAGAAGCTGAATACTCACAATTTACATCTCCAATCCCTGCTTCTTTACTGATTTTTCCGATCTATGTTGCTGACTACGGCTAGGACTGCTCTTCCTAGATGTCTCAAAGACACTCAAACTCAGCATGATCACAATTAAGCTGGTGGCACAACCACTTTGGAAAACTGCTTGGCAGCCTCTTCTAAAGCCAAACATGTGCCCGCCTGGCGGCACACAATTCCACCCACAGGTACCCAACAACAGCATAGATGCAGGCACTGAAAGACATGTACAGGAATGCTCATAGCAGCACTGCTCACGATAATCCCAAACTGGAAACTACCCAAATGCCCATCAACAGTAGAACAGAAAAATAAATAATGATATATTCATATGAGAAAATATCCGCATTACAGCAATGAAAATGAACAATCTATAAATATAGCCAATGACATGTATAAATCTCACAATATAATGCTGAGCAAAAGAAGCCAAACAGAAAAGAATACAGCCCTCCCTTGTCCGTGGGAGATTGGTTCTAAGACCTTCCTCGGATACCAAAATCTGTGGATGCTCAAGTCCCTGACATAAAATGAAGTAGTATTTGCAGATAACCTACGCACATATTCCCACAGACTTTAAATTATCTCTAGATTATTTATAATAATCTAGCAACTATTATATAAGTAATAACATGTAACTATTATATACGTAATTGTTATGCTATATTATTTAGGGAATAATGACAAGAAAAAAAAAGTCTATATGTGTCCAAGCACAGATGCAATTATTTTGCTGAATAATTTCGATCCAAGGTAGGGTGAATCCATGGATGCAGAACCCATGGATACGGAAGAGGGCTGACTGTATATGCTATACACTTCCGTTTATACAAAAGCAAAAAACATGCAAACCCGATCTGTGGTGCTAGGAGCGGAGACAGTGTTTACTCTCAGGGAGTAGGACCTGGAAGGGAGGGTGAGGGAGCTTCTGAGGTTTGGATATTGTTTCCTAACCTGCTGCTCAGCCTGGGTGCTGGTTGCACAGCTATGTTTGATTCATACAAACCCTTTAATTAGGACTTGTGCACTTTTCTGCAGATATGTTAGACTCCAGTGGAAAAAAAAAAACCTGACACATTCTTTTCCCCATCAAGCATCTCCTCTTTCTGGTGTTCTCTTTATTTCAGAGAACAGCCCCAACTTTCCACCCAGTTACCCCAGTCAGAAGCACAGGGGTCATTCCCCCACTTCCCTTCTCTCTGCCATTCATATCCAGTCCATTCCCCAGCCCTGTCCCTCTGATCTCCTCAGTGGCTCTCAAATCTACCCACTGCTCTCCACTTCCACCCACTTCTCTTCTCTCTGGCATTAGCCAGCACTGCCTCTTCCTTAACCCAGACTCGATTCCCTTTGCTTGAGCTTCTGCAGTAGCCTCATATCTGGGCCCCTCGCCCCCAATCTTATAATTTCTGATTCGTCTCCACACAGCAGCCAGAGGGATCCTTCTAGAACGAAAACCCAATCATGACCCTCCCCTAGTTAAAATCTTCCAGCAGTTCCCTGCAGCCTCTAAGTAAAGCCCATTCTCCTACTTCAGGCTTCCAAGTGCTCTGAGTCCTGGGTCCCTGCTTCACCTTTAGGTACCCCCCCAACCACCCCTACAAATGCTATGCTTCACCCTTGAGAGGAAAGAGTCCTAGAATTTACAATCATGGAGCATCAGAGTTTGGATGGACTGCAGAGGCCATCTAAGAATCCACTTTTTGATTTACATATAAGAAACCCAAAAGAAAGCGCCACTGGTTGGACAAAGGTGGGTGGAAGGAGGGGGAAGTGGCAGTTTCCAGGGGCCGGGAACCGTCTCCTTTCCCTCATCCCTGTTTTTCCAAGCCAAGTCCCACACATCCTTCACTTCTCACTTCAGATATCCTCCTGCCCCCTGAAGGGTTCAGGCCCCCTGAGGCTGGCATGGCGGCAAGTGGTGTCCCATCACAGCACACATCACATGATGGCGAAGCTGTCGCTAAGTGTCCGCACCCCCTGCTGGAACGTGGGCTTCACCGAGAGGGTCCTGGTCTGTCTTGTTCATCACTACATCCCCAGCACCTAGCATGGACCAGATACATAGCAGAGACTCAGCAAAGATCTGTTGAATGAATGAAGGACTCTGGAAGGAAGTCCAGGCTGCAAAATGCTGGAAGCTTGGGGTGTATCTCCAAGGGAGTTAGTGAAAAGGTCGAGGAGCTCACCCTTGAGAGACAAGAGTCCTAGAATTTACGATCACGGAGCATCAGAGCTTGGACGGACCTCAGAGGCCATCTAAGAATCCAGTTTTTTACTTACAAATGAGAAAACCAAGGGAAAGAGCCACTGGCTGTTCAAAGGTGGGTGGGAAGAGGGAGAGGTGGCAGCCAAAGAGTAACACAAGGTGGTGATGAAAAGTGAATATTTAGTGCCAATAGGGCTCCTCAAGTAAGTAAATTCCTTCTGGGCACGATGGCCCTGCCCCTGCAGGTGACCCACTTCCGGGTCTTCCCAGTGGAGCTAAGCAGGCTCTTTCTCATAATCACCACTAGATGGCGCCACTCCCCAAGGCAATGGAGAAAGCGGGGTCAGCCCACCAGGGCTGGTCCTTCCCTAAGTTCCTCCCTGAGGCCTGACCCTCTCTGAGCCCCACTGCTGTGCCAGTGCCCAGGTGGCATGATGCCTGGGTTCCAGGGAATAGCTTGCTTCAACAGGGTACCTTTTCTCAGTGCTACAGACAGGTAGGCAATGGACTGTGACCTTGGCATTGGCCAGCACTGCCCTTTCTCCCTCCTATCATACTCCCAGAGGCCCCTGACACAGGCTGCCCCACGTCACCCCTCCACCAGAGGCAGGACTCGGCCAGGCTGACACCTGCTCGTCTTGTTGGCCTGGGCAAGGTGGGGTGGGTGCTCTGGTCCCACTGCATCCTCCGGCTACCTCGCCATCCTAAGCTAACAGGTGCCCGCCGAGCAGTTGGTGGCTCCAGCCCTGCCAGCCTGACGAGACCCTTGGGGCCTGCCCCTACCCTGCAGCCCAGTGCCTGCCCCATGCTTCCCACTGTCCTGACTCTGCCCAGCATGCCTGAGCCTCAGCCAGGGGTCCACGGGAGCAGTGCTAAGATGATTCAGCCCCTCTTCAGCATTAGGAAGCCTCATTTATTCGTTTAACAATGGGTCCTGGGTATCTGGAAGGTAGTGGTGAAGTGGATGGGCCCACTCTGGCATCTTTGAGTATGTCATGCAATGGGGGTAGGGGGAAGATGTGCTAACCTCACATTAGCAAACAGTTGTTTAATTGCTTATTTAAGTTCCTACTGTTGCAGTTTCTGTGAACTATGAACCATTTCGAGAGCTCTTCGAATTTCAGAGCAGAGTGGAGCTTAGAAATTATCCTAGTATAATCCACCACCACTGCCCTTTCAAGATTCCAGGATTCCAGAATTCAGCCTAGGGCTCATTCTCTTGACTCAGGAGCCAGGGCTTCTGTGAGGGCCTGGGGAGGGAGGGAGGGAGGTAGACTCCCAGCTCTAAGTCGCCTGCCACTTCTCCATCTCGGTTGATGAATGAACGAGCGGATGAACCCCTGAGAAGGGCTCACCCCATGCTGTCTGTTCTCTAGGGGAGCTGCAGTGAGCGAAAACAGAGGGCACAGTTTGTGGGGCGGGGCGGGGCGGGGGGAGCTCCAAAGCAGGCCCTCAATGCCACCCCCGCTCCCATCCTGGGAGGGAGCCGGCCCGCCCAGTGCCCTTCCTGCCCCCAACGCCGCAGGCTTTCTTGGCACCCTCTTGGCAGCAGAACAGAGGGCACCCGGAGCGGGTGGCAACTCGCCCCGCCACGGGCTCAGAGCGGCGGGCGCTGGGCGCTGGGGGGACGCGGAGATAGACAGACAGATAGCGCTCCCCTGGCCTGCCCCCGCCCCCGCCCCCACCTTTCCCACGCGGCGGCCTCCGGGAGTGGCCCAGACCAGGCGGGCACCCACCCCTGCCCCTCAGCCCGCGGACCGTGCCCTCTGTTTCTGCCAACTGCAACTCTCAAAGCCCTTTGGACCGCCGGAAGCCTGCTGCGCGAGTCTGACTTTGGAAAGGGGCATACAGCCCCCTGTACACTGCTCTGCCGGGCAGGGTCTTCGGAGGAGACCCCTCCCCGGGGCTCGGCCAGGCGCAGGGCTGGGGAGCTGCAGAGCTCACAGAAACCACGAGGTGGCGCGCTAGCACTGCGTTCGCCCGGGGAGGCAGGGTGCGTGGACACGGGGTGGGGGGTAGCGAGCGGAGCAGGCTGGGAACTGAGATTTGGATTATCTCCCCCAGAGAAAGGCGAGGAGCAAAATGGGGTGTGGGAGGGAGGAATGAGCTAGACGTTGGGAACAGCTAGCATGACCTAGGGGGCCCAGTCTTGTGGGCTAGACAGGACTAAAACCTGGGGGTCCCCATGGAGGGGAGCCATTCTTCAGGGCTTTTCTGGTGGGGGAGGAGTTCAGTGGAGCAGTACAGCTCCCAGCTACTGGGGATGAGGACGGTACTGAGAGGTCTAGACACATCTGCCTAAACCACACATTCACACTAGGATGGCCCTCCACTCACGCTGCCTGCACCACACACACACACACACTCCTGCAGGCATGTACATCTGTGGATACTGTGGAACACATGAAATCCTCACATCACACACCCCAGGTACACTCGTCCCATGCACCCGATCCCCAAAAGTGTCCCCAGTCCCCAGTGCTGTCCCATGATACACAGAATCTGCCCTCAGACTTATTGAAGCACACAGTCACGGAGACAGCCTGTGTCCACCCAACCTCGTGGGGACCCCAGGTCCCTCACTCCCTTCAGCAAGACCGGGCCATCTGTAAAACTGCACACACATAGCTTTGGAGATAGTTCTGGTATCACCGGACAGGCTGCACATTCCCATCAACCCCTAAATCCACACAGGCCTGCTTCCCCTTCTCCAATACGATCCTCCTAGGGCTAAATTACATCTTTCATAGGCTCAAGGCACTTTTGCCTGGTGGGCACCTTCCTCCATAAAAAGAAAATTTTTCAAATTACATTTTTGGAATTATGTAATACAATAATATAATAGCAATGACTGCATTGCTATTAAGATAATGTATTAATATCGTATATTCAAACATTCTCTTCTACCTAAAAGGTGTTTTCCTTTTCTTCTGATTTGAAGAGAAACCATTTTCAGGGGCCCTGAGTCCTCACCACTTTGGGTACATTTGTGTGCCTGTCATTTGCACAGTGCGTGCACACGCGTGCACACACACACAACCATACTCCACCTTAGACCATCTCCTACAAACACTCAATAGGCAAACTCCCCTCCTTCCCCACCTCACCTAAGCACATCTCTCATCCCCCAGCCAGAGAAACAGGCTGACAGATCCTGGGGGCTCCGCAGAGCAACCCTTCCCCTCCACCTCCACGCCCCTCCTTCAGAGAACTTATCTGGGCTAGAGCTACAAGAGTAGCAAGGAGGGGGTGTGTGTGTGTGTGTGTGTGTGTGTGTGTGTGTGTGTGTGTGTGTGTGTGTGTGTGTGTGTGTGTTTTGAGTAAAAACAAAGACTGGGGGAAAGAGAAGAGAGAGGAGGGAGGAGAGAAGGAAAAGGGGGGGAGGGAGGGAGGGAGAGAGAGAGAGAGAGAGAGGAGAGCACAGGAGCGAGAGAGCAAGAGCGTGTTTTGCCTGGAAGGCAAGACTTGCAGCCAATCAGCGAGTAGGAGCCTCCCTCGGCGACTCCACTATTGAGTCTATAACCGGCTGGCCGGGCGGAGCTGGCAGCATTTGACTGTGGCTTGGGACGCGAGGAGAGGCGCGCAGCGACCGCCTGACGGCAGGCAATGGTGTAAGCGCCTCTCGGCCTCCCCCTCCCCCAGACGCGGCCGGGTCCTCCCCTCGCCCTCTGGACACACACCCCTGCCTCGTCTCCTCCGCCTCTCCTGCGCTCCGGTCCGCTCCTGTCCTCCGCGGAGGCCAGCCTTGGGGAGGTGCAGTGCCCGCCAGGATGAGTGGCTCCTTCGATCGCAAGCTCAGCAGCATCCTCACCGACATCTCCAGCTCCCTTAGCTGCCATGCGGGCTCCAAGGACTCGCCTACCCTGCCCGAGTCTTCTGTCACTGACCTGGGCTACTACAGCGCTCCCCAGCACGATTACTACTCGGGCCAACCCTATGGCCAGACGGTGAACCCCTACACCTACCACCACCAATTCAATCTCAATGGGCTTGCAGGCACGGGTGCTTACTCGCCCAAGTCGGAATATACCTACGGAGCCTCCTACCGGCAATACGGGGCGTACAGGGAGCAGCCGCTGCCAGCCCAGGACCCAGGTGAGGGCCATGGGGTCGCGAGGACAGTGGGAGACACTGGAAGGTTCCCGAGGGAGGAAAAGGCATGGACTGGAAGCCAAAATCTAGGAAAACTTCTAAGAAAAGTACCGCCTGGAGTTAGAGAAGTTGGCGTAGATGACCCTCAGAGGGACCAGGCGACCTTCCAGCCCCGGGTCTGCGAGCATTTGGGGCGCGATGTGCGCGGTGCGCCGCGGTCCCGGATGAGGAGCGGGGTGAGCTGAGAGAGGAAGGGGAGGGCTGTGGGTTGTCAGGAAATCTCCGAATCGAGGTGATTTCGTGGGCATTTCAGCAGGCGATTCTCGATCAGGTAGCAGAGGGCTTGGGGGTAGGCGGCGGGGGCTGGAAACTCTAGGGGCTCTCCTTTGGATAAGGGATGGGGAGACTAGAAGACTTGAGGGGGCAATGAGAGGGACCCACGGAAGTTGTGGGAAAGCGGAGGGAAGCAGCAACTGAGAGGCAGAGAAGCTGAAAAAGGGAAAAGTGAGGCAGCAAGAGAGAAGTGTGGAAAGACAGTGAGAGAAAGGACAGAAGAAACAAGAAAGGAAGGAGAGAAGGAAGGGGAGAGGAAGGGGGACAGGGAAAGAAAGAAAGTCTGCACTATCCTTGCGACTTTTCTGAAAACCTAAAGCGATTCAAAAATGAAAAGTTTTTTAAAGGGCGGGGGTGGGCGGGAAGGAGCGAGAGAAACAAGCAACGACGAGATGGGGCTGGGAAGGAGGCAGCCAGCAGCCGGTCGGCGAGGAGCCCCGAGGCTGGGAGGCGAGCCGGGAAGGCGTCGTGAGCGAAGCCGCGGCGGTCCTCGCGCAGGCGGCGGCTGGCGCCGGGGACAGTGCTCCGGAGGCCGGGCGCGGAACTGGGAGCGCCGCGTCGTGGGCCGTGGCCGGGTCCGGCTGTGTGGCCTCGGCTCCTTCCAGGGCCGCGGGCGGCGGAGCGGGCGGCCGGGAATCCCGCGGCGAGTAGGTGGGCGGAAGGGAGGGGCGTCCCGCCGGGCCCTGGAGGGTCGCTGGAGTCGCAGGCAGAGGCTGAGCCGCCCCCTTTCCCGCCCGGTGCGTTCCCCGCAGTGTCGGTGAAGGAGGAGCCGGAAGCAGAGGTGCGCATGGTGAATGGGAAGCCCAAGAAGGTCCGAAAGCCGCGTACGATCTACTCCAGCTACCAGCTGGCCGCCCTGCAGCGCCGCTTCCAGAAGGCCCAGTACCTGGCGCTGCCCGAGCGCGCCGAGCTGGCCGCGCAGCTGGGCCTCACGCAGACACAGGTTGGTGTTTGGCTGCCCAGGGCCGTGGGGGCGCGCGGGATCCCGTAGTTCCCCGGGCGCTGCCGAGCCTGGCTGTCCATTTAAGGGTCCTGCGGGATCCTGCGGGATCCTGCGGGATCCTGCGGGATCCTGGAACTCTTGTCTGGGGGATGGGGGCCTGCGAGGTTCAACTTCGGTCGGAAGTTTCTGCGTTAGCACGTGTACAAGTGAGAATAGTTGTGAACCCGTGCAACTGTGTATGTCTGTCCCAGAGAGAGGTGCTCTCCTTCCCCTACTGCAGAACCTCCAGCTCCCAAGTCCCCCAGCAGCGCTGCTCACTGAGTAGCAGTCCCCATCGTGTTTTCCCTTCAGGCTAGGCATGTGTGCAAACTGTCTGTGTGCATGTATAGGCGAGTGTGTGTTTGCACACGTGCTGTGTGGGTCTATGTGCACCGGAGGATGCTCACATAGGGAGTGTGATCCTGCCAGGGTCATTGTGCATAACGATGGGGGCACATGTGTGTGACTGCGCGCCCTGAATGCATGTGCGTTCTGAATGCATGTTCAGAAATATGTGCTTGCGTGAAAATACTACATTCCTGCTCAGCACCTGAATACTCAGGCCAAATTCCCTATCTGAAGGAGACGGGGACTCAAAAGTGAGTGTCCTACCCCCACCTCATCCAGTCCCTAAAGCCCCCAGCGGCCTGTCACTGCTCAGGGGAGGAGCAGTGGATGCCTGGCTCCCGCCAGGTGTTGACAGGCGGGCCTAGGTTGTGGCTGTGGCTGTGGCTGCGTGGGGCCCCATCCGCCGGGAATCTGGGTCACCTGGTGAGGAGCTGATTCATTGTTTGTACCAGTCATGGGGTGGGGAGTGGCAGGGGGAGGGGGAGATACCCCAGGGGAAATTTGGGGAATCATGGCTCACCTGCTCCTGAGTCCCCAGGTCACCCCCATTATCTAACCTGAGCCCAGGAGGACTTCTCCACACCTGAGTGTGTGAATGTGGGTGCTCATGTTGTGGGGTGCTTATCTGGGTGTATCTGTGTCTGCGTGTATTTTTATCATCTGGTGTCTGTGTGTGAGGCTGTGAGTGGGAACGTGGCTGGGTATGGAGATGTGTATGTGGGTGTGTTTGTCTCTGTGTATCTGTGCACTTCTGCTTATGGGTGTCTAATGTGAATGAAATGCTACAAACCGCCCATCTCCCACCTCAACGGCTTTTTATTGAGTGCTTACTATATACCAGGCTGCTCTAAGATTTTTATACGTTGTACCTTATTTGAGCCTCAGAGTGACCCTATGAGGCAGGTAATAGTGCTGTTCTCATCCCCATTTTGCAGACAAGAGGAAGGCAAGAACCAGAGAGGTTAAGTAACTTGCCCAAGGTCACGCTTAATAAGCGACAGAGCAGAATTTGGACCCAGGCAGCTGAATGTTGCTAGCCACCATTCTACCCTAGATGGAAGAAACGATCGGTGTCCTGGGAGTCAGGAGGCCTGTTTTTTGCCTGATTCTTACGTGAAACTGGGTTCTGGCCTTGCTTTTTCTTGGCTGGGTTCTTCCTAGGGTGTTTTGTTTTAGCATTCTGAGAGGCTAACTAGCTACCCCTTTCTTCTCTGGCCCAGGTGAAAATCTGGTTCCAGAACCGCCGTTCCAAGTTCAAGAAACTCTACAAGAATGGGGAGGTGCCGCTGGAGCACAGTCCCAATAACAGTGATTCCATGGCCTGCAACTCACCACCATCACCCGCCCTCTGGGACACCTCCTCCCACTCGACTCCGGCCCCTGCCCGCAGTCAGCTGCCCCCACCGCTCCCATACAGTGCCTCCCCCAGCTACCTGGACGACCCCACCAACTCCTGGTACCACGCACAGAACCTGAGTGGACCCCACTTACAGCAGCAGCCGCCTCAGCCAGCCACCCTGCACCATGCCTCCCCCGGGCCCCCGCCCAACCCTGGGGCTGTGTACTGAGCACCCACCTGACCTGCACCCCTGACAAAGGACCCCAGGACCAGGCAGAAGGCGCCTCCGTCCTAGCCACTCAGGAATCATCAAGGAGCACAGGGAAAAGGAACTCCCTTTCCCCCTCCCTTGCCCCTTCCTCCAGGGACCCAAGCGCTTCCAGATGACATTTGCATGGACCAAGGATGCCCCCTGAACCTCTCTCCCTCTGCCTAGACACTGGGGTGCCCCTCCAGATGTGGGGGCATTCCACCCCAGTGGGGACAGCCGTTCCCCTACCTGCTCCAGGAGCCTGGATTGGCGTTAAATGGCTCATCATTTTCCAGCTTCTTAAACTTAGTGCCTGTTCCCAGACTGGAGACCTTGGGATGGGGGAGAGTGTGGAGGCGGGTCCCGCCTGTGCTGGGGCACCTGGCACTGTGGATCTTATAACTTGCCAGGCCTAGTTCCTCCTGAGCCACTGGTGGTCTCCCCCTGCTTGAGCGGCCCCTCTGCCGAAAAGACAGTGGACATCATGACGAGGACTCCGGGTGGGGACCTGAACTGGTCCCCGCCCTGCACTTCTAGCCCTCATTTAAGATTTGAGGGTGAAACCAAAGAAAACCCCCTAAGTGAGGGAATCTTTTACTATTTGTGGCTTTAGAGGAAAGAACTAAAGGAGCCATCTCTCTCCCCTCTCCTCCGTTCTGAGAGGAGGGCTGGGTCTCAAATGTTTTTCCTAAGGACTTATTTCTTCCACGTCCAGGACTTTGCACAACTTTGGTTTTAAAAGCTGTTGAAAAATAGGAAAACAAAGGGCATTGTTCACAGATAGGGCCAAGTCTCCCCTTGCAAAGGTGCCTCTGTTCTGTCCCTGCCCCCACCTCACCTCCTCTACTCCTCCAGTAAGTTGGCAGTTTTGGTGCCAAACCCCAAATCTCCAAAGAGACATACCAGGGAAGACAAACCCCCAAACACCTCCTTTCCGGTGGCCTTGGAAACAGATTGCTCCGAGCTGGAGAATGTCGGGTGAGGTGCATGGGAGAGGAGGGGAGAGTTAGAACTTGTGCCTTTAGGAGTAAGGGGTAACTGCCTGGAGGGCTGGTGGCACTGCCCCTCCCTGACCCAGACATCCCATCAAAGCTAACTTTCCTCCACCCCTGATGCAGTAAAACATCGAAAAAAAAAAAGGAGAGGTAGAAGACTGTAGCTATATATATAAATATATAGTAAGTATTTTTTTTTAAGAGCAACAGAGAGAAGCAGCCTCCTCCCTGCTGCGGTTTCCTATTTATGTGGCCATGTTCCTCCTGGACGGATCTCCCTGTGTGTTTCAAGCTGAGAGATGTGGGCTCCGGCTGGATTTGGGTTTTGTGGGAGGTGCAGGGGCCAAGAGAGACATGGTAGGTCTCCAAGAGTCCCACCGGGCGGGGGCAGGGAGAAGCAAAGCCAGCTCCCACCCCCTCCCAGCCTTCTCATTTCTGCTTTCTTACTGGACTCATCTTTATATATAATGTTAATAAAAAAGACGAAAATAACCACTGAGCTCTTTGAACTGGAGGCTGTTGGCAGCTCTTGTGGGGAGGCTCTGAGAGTTGGGGAAGGTGTCCAGTGGGGAGGCACTTCTGAGCTCTGAGGGAGACGGGGCTCCCAGGAAACCACTGCTAAGGTGCTGGGCTGGGCCTGGCCCCTGGTGGCAGGTGCTCCTAAAACCATGGCTGTCCCCCATCTGGGCAGGTCTTTGGGGAGGCTCCCAGCAGCAGCTTCCCTGACTCCTCTGCTTGGCAGCTGGGTGCTCAGAATCAGACAGCTCCCTCTGCACCGCCGCCGGGTCACCTCAGGGCTGCTCTTTGATCTGGAGATCACATGCAGACATGCTTGCACATGTGTGTAACCCCCTGCCTCCACGCCCAGGCACTCCTGGCCCCTCACCCTCCTGTCTGTCCCTTTCAGCTTGGGGTGAGGGTGGGGCCTCAGTCAGGGGGACACCACTGCTCCCTCAGCTGGGAGTGACCTAGCATTGTGATCTAGGCTTGGTGATGGGGGAGGGGTTTGTGTTTACCTTCTCAAGGAGGGCTCAGGCCCTGACTCAGAGCCTCCTCACTGCCGCCACCCTCCTCTTCTAGGTGCCCACCTCCAAGGCTTTGGAGACGGAGAGCTGGAGGTGGCAGAATGAACAGAGGTGTTGAGAGTGACACATCTGGGCACAGATGGGAGACAGCGTGAATGCAGGCACACGCTTGTGAAGCTACCTCTCTCTCACATGCATGCATCGAGACACACAATGACATCTCCCCATCGTCACACACATGGGCTCCCACTTGAGACAAACCTGTCGTCTGCAGACACATCCACAGACGCAAACACACACCTGAGACATGTTGGCGTCACATGAGGTACAAAGCCAAAGCCATAACACTCCAAGAGATGCGGGCTGCCAACACACAGGTGCACAGACACACATCACTCAAGTCACCCTAGCAGACACATATACACACACACATACACACGCACACATACACACATAGACACACACACACATACACACACACACATATACACACACACACATACACACACACATACACACACACACACACACATACACACACACATACACATACACACACACATACACACATACACACACATACACACACACATACACACACACACATACACACACACATACACACGCACACATAGAAGCAGAGCAGCTCCCTGTGATGGAAAAAGTCAGACAGAAAATCAGCAGCATGGCCCAGCATGGCATCTTCACACCTATAATCCTAGCACCTTGAGAGGCCAAGGTGGGCGGATCATTTCGGCCTAGGAGCTCGAGACTAGTCTGGGCAACAAGGTGAAACCCCGTCTCTACAAAAAACACAAAAATTAGCCGGGTATGGTGGCATGCACCTGTAGTTCCAGCTACTCGGGAGGCAGAGGTGGGAGGATTGCTTAAGCATGGGAGGTGGAGGCTGCGGTGAGAAGTGGTCACACCACTGCACTCCAGCCTGGGCGACAGAGCAAGACCCTGAAAAAAAAAAAAAAGAAGGAAAGAAAGAGAGAAAGAGGAAGAAAAGGAAACATTACCAAGGTGACCCAGCTCAAATAGGAACCTCTGTGTCAAGGCCCTCAGTTACCCCATCTGTCAAATGGCAATAACCAGATCCCCAACCTGTTGGCCTCTGGGGCTGTTTTGAGGCACACAGCAGACTAAGGATGAGGCAGAAGGAGCGGGTCTCAAGCTCACGGAAGGGATTTGTTGGATGCTCGCAGCCACACAGATGAGGGGTCCTCCAGCAGGGCTCCGGAGCTGGGGAGACCCACGCTCATCCAGTCCCCTCACTCTCAGAAGGTACGCTCTTCCCTCCCCCATGCCCGCAGGAGGCGGAAGGGAGGAGGGCCTCCAGCCCACGGACGCCAGCCGGGCTGGCAAGGGTTAAGGTGGCAGCTGCCAGGCAGGGCTGAGCTGAGCAGTTTGGTTTGAGGGCTGCGTGCAGGCGGGAGCAACGAGGCGGCAGCCGGGCAGACTTGCTGGAGACACTGCATTTTATTAGGGCTGGGCTGCCAGCAAAGGGAGGGAGAGAGAAGGAAAGGGCAGAGAGAGAGGAAGGAAGGAGGGAGGCAGGGCGGGCAGGCGGGCCGCTCTGGGATGAAAGGATGTTGTAAGCTCCCTAATTCCTCCCTGCTCATCCCGGCTCTGTCAGGCTGGATTAACTGCCCAGGTGACCTGCTGCGGGGGTCAGCCCCACCCCAACCTCCCCTTCCTTCTCTCCTCATCTCTAGGCCAGGCAGGTCACCCTCTTCATCAGCCCTGGTGGGGGCCCCCACAGGCACAGGGGCTGGGGATGGAGGCCCTGGCAGGGTACCAGGGTAAGGCTGCTGAGCCCATCTTCTACCAGGTGCTTCTTGACTACACCCATGGCCTCATGACAACCTTTGTGAGGCAGGGAAGAAGCAGGGCAGGCTAGGGAACCCCAGCCTGCCCTGAGGGTCACTGTTCTCCAGAACTTAGACACAGCTGGCATTCGCTAAACTCCTGCTCTGTGCCAAGCACTTTGCATGTGACCTGTCACAGCTTGGGAGGTAGGTGGCATAGTACCCATTTATCAGGTGGGAAAACGGAGGCAAGAGAAATGGAGTCTCTGCTGAGGTCACATAACGTCTTACTTGCCAATGCTAGAATTTGAACCCTAGGTCTGGAGAATGGGTGCTCTTAATGGTGGGCTTTTCAGAATCTCTGGGCATCCCAGTGCAGAGTGCCTGAAAGCTGGAGCCACCGCAGCCCCACCCATCCCAGCTGGCCAGTCCTCCTCCCTGAGTTCTTCCCTGGGAGGAGAAACGGAGAGGGGAGGGCTGGTCCTGGGAAAGCTTAATGTTGCAGTCAGGAATGTGCGTGCTGAAGTCAGCTGACCTGGATTTGAATCCTGCCTCCAGTACTTTATTGGTTGTGTGACCTTGGGCAAGTCACTTAACCTTTCTAAGCCTCAGTTTCCTCATCTGTAATGTAGGGATAATGCTACCTACCCAGCAGCGTTGTTGAGAGGATTAAATGAGAGAATGTGAGTAAAATACTTTACAAGGTCTCCAGCAGATGGTGAGTACTACTCAGTTAATGGAAGCGGCTGCTGCTAATGGTGACCAGGGAGATGGGGCTTGCTCCCCAACCTGCCTCCTGCCCCATCCATCACTCCACACCCCCAATTCAGACCCAGCCTACTGGCTGCACTTGCTACATTGGCCGACCCACCCATCTGTAGGTGCACTCAAAAAAGGAATAAATCAACCAATTATTTATTCAGCACCTGCTATATCTCAGGCATGTTCCAGGAGGTGGTCTGACTGATAACCAAAGCCTGGAAAAGGAAGGCACAGACCCTGTGCTAGAGCTCCAGGGCCAGAGGCAGACCCACTCGGGAGGGGCCTGAAGCTGGGCACACCTGACATAGTCCAGGGAGGACAGGACGGACTGTCAGAGGAAAGGGCAAGGCAGTTGGTGGTGAGTGGGAGGGAAGCCTGGAAAGACTGCATAGAGGAGGAGGCATTTGAAGGAAGCCTTGAAAGAAGATGGAAGCACGATAGGCAAAGATGAGGGGGCGATTCTGGGAACATATTCCCCCTCCAGGACTCCATGGGGTCAAGAGGAGTGAGGCTTGTGAAGCCTGATCGCAGCTGCCTTATGAATCATGCTGGTGCCAGTGCAGGGAGGGAAACCGCAGACCCAGAGGGTCCCCAGATCCATCCTGGGTGTCAAGCTAAGAGAAGGGTAAGGGTGTTGCCATTCCCAGACCCTCAGGTTTGCTGGAAGATGCCCCAGCACCTTGAGCTTGGGGTAAGGAAGCTCCTGCGCCTCTTTCGGGAGGAGGTAGCTTCTGCTTTTCTCACTTAGGGAAGTGGATGAGAAGGATGGTCTCTGTTTCCCTGAGGACCCTTCCCTTGAGGGGGTCCCAGATACTAGGGGACCTGAGAGACCCCACCCAATTCAGCCTCCATATTCCACACCCTTCAGCACCACACCACCCCTATTGCTTATTACCTAGTCCAGCAGAGCCACTGGGGTAATGTGAGCAAAGTGGTGAAGATTCTAGACAGCTGGCAAAGGCCCCTGACACTCAGCCTCCCAGCCCCTGACTTCCAAGACCCTAGATGAGGGCTCTAGGTGGCTACGTTGGTTGAGTTCCATCAACTAAGCCTGGAGGGGATTGGAGGAAAAGGGGAGAATGGAGGGAGAAGAAGAAGGGGAAGCAGCCAGCACCCTGGCCTCTGTTTTTCCAGCTTTAATTGCAGTGTTAATCACCTTAATAAGCTGTTTACCAACTACCCAACAGCCTGAGACTTGGAGACTTCGAAGGCAAAAAGTGCTTTGGACATGAGTTTCCGAGGCCCCAGGCGGGAGGAGGATGATGTTGATGGGGTCCTAGTGGGGCTGGGGACAGAGGGAGCAGGTTGGGGGATTGCGGGAGAAGGCCGGGGCCAGGAAGTCAGGGAAGGGCAGCCTCAAGCTCTTCCAAGGGGCCCAGCAACCTCTCCACCAGAAGCCCTTGAGGCCTCTTCCTCAGGGAAGCCTTCCCCCATCTCCAACATGGGTCCCCAGCCCCTGCCTTTCTCTTTTGTCACTGGGCTGTGCTTGTCACCACTAACTCAGTGACTCTCTGCAGGCTCCATCCTAGCTCTGTGGAGGCAGAGCCTGCATGGCGCCTTCCTTACTGCTTTGTCCCTAGCTCATAGCATGGGCATGAACCACGTGCAGTATTTTTGTTCCCCCTGGGGAGGGTTGCTGGGCTGGAAGGCAAAGGACCTGGAAATGCCTTTTTATACCAAGGTCCCTAGGGGCAGAACTAGGGAAGAATCTGAACTGGGGGCATCAGGAATGAAGTCAGGGACTGGGGCATGTTCTCCTGGACACCCCCCACCCTCACCTCATGCCTAGCACAGGCTGGAATAGCAGGATGCTCAGTGAACACAGAATGCATGAATGATGACATGAAATGATCGATCTTGGGACCCCTCTCCTAGTCCCTCTGTCAGCATCAGGGGAGGGGCTGTGAGGGTGAGGGGGACATGATAACTGCCCCTCCCCAGGCTGATGGGGGTTAAATGAGATGACAAGAGGAGAGCCCAGCACCCAATTGCTACTCCTGAGCAACTGCAGGAGTTGACAGTGATCGCACTCTCACTAGGCATTCTCCTCTAATCATCAGGAAGCAGGCCCAGAGAGGCCGTGTGACTTGCCCAAGATCACACAGCAGGTGAGTGTTCTTAGTGCTCAGGCCCCTCTCTCTACGCCAGGCTACATCTGGACAGGCACTGCTGAGTGGGCTCTCAAACCCTTGCAGAACCAAGAGAGGCCCCTGGATCACAAGCAGGTGGTCCCAATGATCTGACGTCCCTGAATGCTTTTCTTCAATTGGCCCATTTGGTTGGGGAATCTAGCAGGCTTTTTGGGGGTGGGACAGAGTATGGACCAGGCCTATTAAGCTCCAGGAGTGTCCTGGGAAGCTCAGAGGCCCAGGAAGCATTAAGGAAAGGCCAGGAGTCTCCTGGCTACCTCTGCCTAAGATGAGGAGTCAGAGGAGGGGCTTAGGGGTCGGGCAGCCAGGATAGGCACTCTGGAAGGAGACAAACCTGGGGATGGGGACAGAGGGTGGGGCCTCGAGGCCTAAATTCCTGGGTTGTCTCCTGGGGCAAATCAGAGCAGGATTGGAAGTGTCTGCTGAGTCAGCAGGGAACAGAGACTCCACACCCTGGAGGATTAGCTGGAGCGGGGGAGGGGTGTCCCCTACCCCAGGCAGTTCACCTCGCACCTGGCAGCAGCGCGTCCTTCCCTGCACACTGAGGGTGCCTGGCCACGTCATGCAATGTGTGTGGCACTGTCCCACACCCACCCCCCAGGTCAGTCAGGCCTGCCCTGAGCTCAGGAACCACTGATGGTGAGTAGGGGAGGATGATGTGCCTTCAGCGAGGGGAGGGTGGGCAACTGAAGAAGTCAGAAGGCCAGAGGGAGCAGGAGGGGGGCTGGAAAAGAAGGCAAGCAGAAGACAGTTGCTCCCAAGAGCAGAGAGATCCTCCCAAGATCTGGGCAGGGACGGTGCTAACGGAAGACCTACTGTGTGCTAAGCCCTATGCCAGGAGCTTCCACAGGCAGTGTCTCATTTCTTCCTCACAGCTACCTGCCAAGGTCAGTGGCATTATTATCCCATTTTGTTGGTGAGATCAATGAGACTGTGTAACCTCCGGTCAGTCACTTGCCCTCTCTGAGCCTGACTTTCCCTCATCAATGTAATGGAGCTAATCATATCTCTCTTGCAGGGCTGCTGAGGAAATTAAATGAGATAACACATATAAAAGGCTTAACACAATGATGGGAGCTCAACAAACTGTACTGTCAGGTTTTTGTCTTGTTTTGTTTTTTGGAGATGGAGTTTCACTCTTGTCACCCAGGCTAGAGTGCAGTGGTGCCATCTTGGCTCACTGCAACCTCTGCCTCTGGGATTCAAGGGATTCTCATGCCTCAGCTTCCCGATTAGCTGGGATTACAGGTTCCCGCCACCACGCCTGGCTAATTTTTGTATTTTTAGTAGAGATGGGGTTTCACCATGTTGGCCAGACTGGTCTTGAACTCCTGACCTCAAGTGATCTGCCCGCCTTGGCCTCCCAAAGTGCTGGGATTACAGGCATGAGCCACCGTGCCTGGCCTGTACTGTCAGTTTTAGATTAAATCAGCCATGAGCAAGTAGGACACTCCTCAGTGTCCCTCCTCAGTTGGCCCAGGGAGTTCTATGTACCCTCCATGAGTCCAAAGTTGACCCTTTCTTCTCTGTCAGGGGAGGTCACCTACAAAATTTCTCCCTCTACTGGAAAAGTGCTTCTTGATCTCATGGTTCAGATAATAGAAGGATGATCACCCAGGAAACCACCATGTGCCTAGAACCAGCAGAAGGGATGATGACAGGGGTTTATGTATCTCAGTTACTGATCAGTTAAAGATCCGGCCTCCACGTCTATATGCTTAAGATTTTGTTTTGCGTTTCCATTTTAAAAGGAATATTTTTCCTTATTTATTGCTATACTAAAGATCAGCTACTGATGTCTTATATTTAGCTCATATCTAGCCACTATGCCCAAATTCTCTTAATTCTAGAAATTTTTTTCCCCTGGAGTTTCTTGAGTTTTCTAAGTATACAATCAAATATCAGTAAAAAGAGATTTTTGTTTGTTTTTTCTTTTTTTGAGACAGAGTCTCACTCTGTTGCCCAGGCTGGAGTGCAGTGACACAGTCTCGGCTTGCCATAACCTCTGCCTCCCAGGTTCAAGTGATTCTCCTGCCTCAGCCTCCCAAGTAGCTGGGATGACAGGCACGTGCCACCACACCTGGCTAATTTTTGCATTTTTAGTAGAGACGAGGTTTCACCATGTTGGCCAGGCTGGTCTTGAACTCCTGACCTCAAGTGATCCACCCGCCTTGGCCTCCCAAAGTGTTGGGATTACAGGTGTGAACCACCGCACCCAGCCAGAGATAGTTTTATCTCTGCTTTTTTGCGTAGTCAGAGGAAATCTGGGGTTACAGGAGGGGGCAATCTTTCATGAATGAAGAAGTCAGGGGCCTTGTCTGCCTCTGCATTAGCTCTGACTCAGGCAGGCACTGTATGGACTTCCCTCTTCAGTTGCCTTCCCACCTGAGGTGTTCAGAGAGACCAGGGAGCACAGTCAGACATCCTCACTCTTTAGCCAGCCTCCTGCACAACCTCCTCTACTAGTCACAAAGCAGCTTCTGTCCAGCCCATCACCCACACTACAGGGTGGCTGAGGAAGATAGCCCACTCCATGGCTTTACTCACAGGTGGCTCCAACCCAAAAAGATGCTTGGTGGGAATAGAGACTTCCTTAGACCACTCGGCCACCCTGACACCTGGGAATAGGGACTTCCAAGCAGAGAAGAGCAATAGAGGAGCTGGTACTTGGGCAAGATTCCTTGTGGACAGAGAGTGTTTTCCTTACTTGTCAGTCAGAGATACTAATAATTATGAATCCTTGCTGAATACTTACTGTATTATTGTGACTTTTTTTTTTTTTTTTTTGAGATGTAGTCTCGCTCTGTCGCCCAGGCTGGCGTGCAGTGGCGCGATCTTGGCTCACTGCAATCTCTGCCTCCCGGGTTCAAGCGATTCTCCTGCCTGAGCACCCCAAGTAGCTGGGATTACAGGCGTGCGCCACCACACCCAGCCAATTTTTTTGTATTTTTAGTAGAGACGGGGTTTCACCATGTTGGCCAGGCTGGTCTTGAATTCCTGACCTCAAGTGATCTGCCTGCCTCAGCCTCCCAAAGTGCTGGGATTACAGACATGAGCCACCGTGCCTGGCTGACTTTTGTGTTTCAACTCCTATAGTCCCCACAAAAACTCTAAGAAGCACATGCTCTCATCTTCATTTTCCAGGTAAGAAAGGTGCAGTATAGAGAAGTTAAGAAACTTGCCCAAGGCCATCGAATTGGACTTGAATCAGGAATCTGGCTCTTCATTGTTTTGTGTTCCTGGGGGTAGAACTAGACTATTCTCCATTATATGGTGAACTGGTGGGTCAGAGAAGTCAGGGGGATGGAAAGAGAGACACTTCCAGCACCATTGGTCTAGCCAGGGTGAAGGAATAAGCCACTATCTCTCCTAGCATACCTGGTATTTTTCACAAATTACTAGGGGTGCACTCTCCTTGTCTCCATGACCTTTGGAGGCATCATTTGATCATTGGCCCTACTGCATAGGTGAGGAAATAAAGACCCAGAGATGTGAAGTGACTTGCCCAAAGCCCTCTCAATTGAGTGCCTGCATCTCAGAGTGCAAATCCTTGAAGACTTTATAAGGGCTCTATGGAGGAGGAGGTAAATCTTATTTCAAGGGGGTTGGGGGAATAACAATTATCGCTTGGATAGGGCTGCCAAGGGGCTGGGAATGGGAGGGATCCAAAGTCAGAGATGAGTCCCAAGACAGAATTCAAGGTTTAGAAAGGCAGGTAGAAGGATTTGAGGAGCTAAGGCAAAGACCTGGGTCACAAGGGGTGGAAGAGGCCTGCATTGGTGGATCCAGCTGATCCCCCTGGGCTTGGGGAATGTGACAGGAGCTGGGCAGAGGCATGTCAGGAGCCTCCTGCAGTCTGGCTTCCCCCAGGATCTGTTGGAGCAAAGAATTCCCGGCGGCTCCAGGGCTGGGAGGAGGAGCTTGCAGCAGGCCCCAGCTTGCAGAGACAGAGAAAGCAGCTCCTGGGTTCAGCCCGAGAGGAGTGGTCTCGTGGCTCTCTGGCAGGCAAGGCGGGCAGTGGAAAGGACATGGCCTGGCAAGTGCCATGTGGCCCCCTCCCCTCTTAGGCCTCTACCCAACCCCATGAGCTGAGCCTCTCCACCCCAAAGAGAGTGGGAGCATCAGGGTTGAGGGAGGGGTGAGCAGGCAGAGAAAGAAGCCAGGGCGCCCTGGAGTCCCTAGTCCGAGAGGGGAGGCCCATGCAGCTCTCTCTGGCAACCTCCAGCCTGAAGAAAGAGTACAAGTCTGAATGGGTCAGGCTAAGGTACAAACCAGGACAGAGAAGATAATCATGGCATGGGCTTGTAGGTGGAGGAGATGCCCAGGGAACCTCTTGATGAAAGTGGGATAATCCAGATGTGTGCTCCAACCTCATGATGTGGCCTCTATGTTACATCAGCTGGAGGTGGAGAGGGTGAGAGAGTGGGGGCCA
This sequence comes from Mandrillus leucophaeus, assembly GCF_000951045.1. NCBI lineage: Eukaryota > Metazoa > Chordata > Mammalia > Primates > Cercopithecidae > Mandrillus > Mandrillus leucophaeus. The sequence continues at coordinate 3,806,540 of NW_012106363.1, forward strand.
CAGGCTTGAGTTAAATCTCATGTGGCGGCAAAATGATCTTCCTTAGGCTTAACCCCGAGCAACTAAACTCTGAAAGGAATGGTTCATACAGAGCTGAGAGGAATCTCTTCCACAGAGAGTGGCACCCTCCCCTGGAAATGAAGTCATCTCTCCGTTTTTGGGCCAGAGAGGCCGAAGGCCTGGCACTGTGAGACACTGAATCAGAAAGCTTGATGTTTGGAGGAAGCTTGGGGCCGACTCCTTTCCCCTTCCTGAGCTGGCCAGACATGCCCCCTACGGCGCCAGTGGGGCTGAGTACCTCAGCATCATCAAACTGGGGGGCTGGGAAGAGCCAGCTATAGGATGCATCCCATCTGCGGCACAGGGGAGCTTAGTCTAATGGCAGAGACAGGGTCTGCCTTACAAAGCCCCAGACTAGAGTGGAAAGTGGTGGTAGACACACATTAGCCCACTCTGGTCCCTGCACCCAGAACTTAGCAAGAGAAATTATCTGAGTTGCAGAGAGGGTATGTAACTTGCCCAAGGTCACACAGCAATTAGTATCAGGTACAGATCTTTGGTTCGCAGAGCTGTGCCTTCCTCACCACTCTGTGATCCCAAGCCCCTTCCTGCTTCCCTGGATGGGAGTCAATGTCAGGGAAAGGGGGCAGAAGGATCAGTGGAGACTTCTGAGGGAAAGGCCACTTAAGCCCCCTTAAATAGCCTCTGGGTTCCTGTGGCAGAGCTGGACTCCAAGACATGTCTGGGAGCCATGAGTTGTACCAGGAAGGGCTGGGGACAGAAGCTCTTCTTGCTAGAGCTTAGGAAAAGAAGTAGGCAAAGCTTCAGGGAACACAAACAATCAACTCAGAATAAAATTATCAGATTTCTGTGGCTGTTCAGCCTCTCTCCTCAACCACTCACCAGGGAAATGTTCCCAGAAGATAGATGCAGAGCTAGGAAAGGGAGAGAGAAAGGGAAGGGGCAGGAGAAGAAAGAGATAGAGAAAAAGAGACTACCCCCCGCCTACACACATGTGCTTGCACACAAGGAAGCTAGTCTGTATATTTCTGGGCATGCACGTCTGTTTCTGCCTATGGTCAAGTCGCTGGGCATTTCCCTTTCGGTGCTTCGCTGTGCTGTGCTTTTCTCTGTGAGTATATAAGCTGCGAGGGCATCTCTCTGTGTATGTCCATGTACAACCATGGGAATGCTTCATGTACACATGTGTCTACGTGTGGCTCTGCCCACTCCCTGCACCCCATTTTGTGTGTCCGCCTGCCTGTGTGCATATATCTTCTGTGGGTTCACGTGTGCACATGCACTGTCTGTGTGCCTGGCTCCCTGGACCTGCTTGTCTCCAAGCATTTCTCTGGGGCCTTTGCATTCTGAGGTTAGGAGTAGAAGGGCCTTTTATTTCCACCCCCACCACCAAATTTTCTTTTTTTCTTTGAGACCGAGTCTGGCTCTGTTGCCAGGCTACAGTACAGTGGTGCAATCTTGGCTCACTGTAACCTCTGCCTCCCGGGTTCAAGCGATTCTCCTGCCTTAGCCTCCTGAGTAGCTGGGACTACAGGTTGCCCGCCACCATGCCTGGCTAATTTTTGTATTTTTAGTAGAGACAGGGTTTCACCATGTTGGCCAGGATGGTCTCCAACTCTTGACTTCATGATCTGCCCACCTCGGCCTCCCGAAGTGCTGGGATTACAGGCGTGAGCCACCGCACCCGCCCGGCCCTATTCCCCCTTTTTAAGCAATCTGCACAGCCCAGGAAATGGGGAAGCGGAAGTATGGTGAAGAGGCCACTTGTCGCTCTCAAAGTGTTTTCATCTTGGAAGGAGAGACAGCAGTCACCCAAGAAGTCACTGATAGAACTTCTCCCGGCTCCCCAGGTCCAACAGCCATGCTGCTCAGAGAAGGGGCAGGAGCACGAGGTGGGGTGGGGTGAGGTGAGGAGAAACAAGAGCTGAAGGAACTCTTCCTCTTTACCCCACCTTGAAATGAGCGGGGAAGATATGAAAGAGAAACACTTTGGGGTCGGTGACTTTTTCTTTTCAACCATCATTATTAAAACATTACTCACCTCCTGGAATGGGGCTCCCAGGTCAAGGGGAACCCTAGTCTCTTGAAAGCCAGCTCCTTCATGGGCGGGCTTGAAACGGTCTTTGCAGAGGCCTGAAGCCCATCCCCACACCTCGTTTTAACCCCCTGCTTCCCAGCTTCTACCTCTAGTTCCCTCTCAGCTCCATCATGTCCCCCTCCTGCCTCCTCCTGGCCAAGTGAGGCCTGGGAAGGAAAGGGTTATCCCGGGGGCAGTGGGGATGGGAAACACCTGTAGGATGCCTTTTGGAAGGAAGAAGCCTTGTACATTCAATTGAGAGGAGCTTTGCCATCACTATAATGGGAGGAATTGAGATTAGACACCAGGCAGAAACTAGACAGACTTTGAGCAGGGGAGGAGAGAAATGAGAGTCCTGTCAGCTTCTTGGCGGAAGCAGGAAATCACTGTCCACTTTCTCAGACTTTTCCTCTCTTTACCCACGTCCCTTATAAATTCTGGGGAGGTCCTTGATCTCCAAGGCCCCCGTCTACACAGGCCTCAGCTACCGGGATAACATTCCATTGACTCTCTGGATACAATCCCAGAAGCAAGTCCAGGCATCCAAACTCAAATGAGGTTTGGAGCTGAGTAATCAGCTGCTATGGCTTTGCAGACATTTTGTCGGGCAACAACCAGCTCCCCACCCCCACCTCAGATTTTGGGGTGGAGGAGGGGCGGCCTGTCACTGGGTGTCTTCCCCCTCAACCACCACCACATTCTCCCTCTTCCCACCTGCAAGTAATTTGGCCAATGGGAGGGCAGTTAAGATTGCAGTGTGGAATCCCTCAAGATCTGTGTGTATTTGGTGAGGAGGGGGCTACCTCCCTTCCCCTCAGACCCCATGTGCCCTTTTCCTCTTCACAGCAGCAAATTACTTGTAATTATCTCACATTGAAAGCCTTCAGGAGCCGCTCCCAAAATTGCTTTAATTGAATTAATTAAATCTCATTTTGCTGGGAGAAAACATGGAGGCATGACTTAAAATAGTATATGGGGAGAGGGAAGGTGAGTGGCCCAGAAAGGAGGGGAAGCCCGAGTCAGCTTTCCCGTAGCTGAGACCCTTGTAGTACCCTGGACATTCTCTGGACACACTTTCCCGTCTTCCAGTTGCAGCTGACTTCAGACGCACTGTGCTGCGTCTTCTGCATTTGGGACCTTGCCCGCATCCAGCTCTTGGATAGTGGTGACCAGCGATGTTTTGAGTTCTCCAGCCTCATTCCTCCTCTGCCCTCCTAGGAGGCAGTTCTCCCAGGGGCAGAGGTGAATGGATGGCAGTAGGAATTCCCCCTCGCTGAAACCCCTCCCCTCTCGTCCCCCGATAATAACAGCAGTTGTAAATGCCATTTATTAAGTGCTTACTATGTTCCAGGCACCATGTCAAGCATGTTACAAGCACTATCTCATTTTGTCATCACAATCACTCTGCAAAGCAAGTCCTATTAGTATTCACATCTTGGGTGGGGGTGGGAGATGGGAACAAGCAGGGCTCAGAGAGAGGTTAAGTAACTTACCAAAAGTCACACTGCTAGAAGGTGACAGAGCTGGGACTCTCTGTAGCTTAAAGCCTCTGTTCTTAACCATCCAGTCTTGGTCCCCCTCCCTTACTGACCCAATTTTCCCAGTGGGGCTCCCCCAGGGGAAGGAACCATGGGGTTCTCCTTCTACAACCCTGATGACCTGAGGGAAGGGAACGGGCACCTCCTCCACCGGGGACTCCAGGCCCATCGCCACCCAGGAGATCAGGGAAACTGGACCAGCTCCCAAATGGAAAAGAGATTCCCATTTCTCCTGAAAGGATGGATAGAAGGAAGGGGGC
>NW_012106363.1:3810560-3827727 GCF_000951045.1 Mandrillus leucophaeus
GGGGGGGAGGGGGATGCTGTCAGCTCAGCTGGCCTCTAGCTGAGAGAGTAATTACACTCCTTCTGCTACTTAACTTTACAACCTGGGCTGTTGTTTTAACAATGTGACTTGTGTTGGGCTGTCCAATTAATCTCGCCTTTGGAGGCTTTCCTAGATGGGGCGGTAGATCTTATCTTGGGTCTGTGGAAAGAGGAGTGTGCAACCTGCAGTGGGCGGGAACAGCTGCCTGGAGGGCTTGTGGCCTCAGAGGAGACCAAGAGAAGAGAACTGGGGCTGGGGTGAGAGAGCCAGTGGAGCCTGGGGCTTGGCGCAAGGGAAGGCATTGGAGGAAGTGGAAGATATTTGTCCTCCTGGCACTCCCATTCCTCACCACTCCTGGATCTTGGCTTTGGTCTACCCGTGCCATGTGCCGTCCCCAAGAGAATCCTCTGGGTGTGTTTTGTGGAATAAGGGTGGTCACTGACCCAGAACTGGGTGAAGAATAGGGGCTGAGGAGGAACTGACTGTAGGCATCAGGAGCTGGGGGATTTCATACCCCTCTGCCCTATATATGACTCCAACGTGGGCTTCTCTCTGGCCTGCAGAGGTTGGCTGGAAGTGTCTGAGTGGGCTTTTCAGACTGGGGCAGGCACCCAGTTTGCAGTGTCTGAGAACAGGTCTAGGCAGTAAGAGGGAAGCTCAACTTGGAAGATTTTTGCCTGGATTTGGAGGCCCCTCCCCCAGCCCCTCAGGCCATGCTGGGCTGGATTCCCTGAATTATTCTGCCACCCTTGTCCTCAGCTCCTCTCCCAAGGCGCTCCTTATCCTGCTGATCCTGGTGGGAGTGGGGGTGGTGCTATGTGTTCCAGTGGGGTGTGGTGGCCAGGAGTCTGTCAGGTCCTGCTGCTCCCCAGGCCGCCTGCCCTTCTCGCCCAGCACTGAGCCCCCTGGCTCAGCCTGAATTGGAGGCCCTTGACAATACCCACGCCTCCATCTGTGTTTTCCTTTGCCTGGAACTCACCACACCAGCGTCTGGTCATTCGTTTGCCTCGGTCACCATGGTATCCCAAGGATCTAGGAGAGCCCAGGGTCTCCAAATGTTTGTTGGATGGAAGAGAATTCCAGTTCCTTTTGGTGTTTTCCTTCTCAGACCTGCCCCTCCTCCTTCCCCAAGGTGAGCTGAGGCCATCCTGCCCCCAAGCAGCACACTTCTCCAGGTAGGACTGGACCGGATCCGTGGGTGTGCCCTCTCTCAAGGTGAACAGGGCCTCTCCCTGGGCTAAAGGTGGGGCCTAGGGACTGTAAGGTGCCTGGCTCCCTCTAGAACTGGGCCAGGAGAGCGTCTGCTGGGGAGTCGCACTCAGACCCTGCATGAGCATCTCCTGGGTTCACACGGGAGCATATTAAATTGTGGACGTTGTTAGAACATTCCAAAGCCAGAATCACAAAGTTAGTTAGTGGCCAAGACAAATCTAGAATCCAGTGCCTCTGATGCCTGTAATTCCATGGTAGAAGAGTCAGATGGGCCAGAAGAGATGTGTGACCAGGCCCTACCCATAAGAAGTCAGGAAACAAACACATCTCACACCCAGAACGCAAAGTTTTGTGCAAACTTTAATCTCTGGAAGCTGGTGGTGTGAAGCTCAAGCTCCAATTCGTTCTAAATCTGCACAGTTTCTTTGAACAGAGACAGCTGCAAGGAACTGAATCAATGGGCCTACCCACCTATTTGGGGGTGTCTATACCCGTACTAATCCAGAGAGCCAGTTGGTCCCCATTTCCCCCCAAGTGTTACCAGGTTTCCAAAAGTGTGTGCCTGTGGGTTCATTAGGGACTAGGGATGGGGAATAGGAGGGAGCTGCTCAATAAATACCTATTGAATTATATGTATAATTGGATCCATTATCTATTCAAAAAGGGGAGACGGGGGTGGGGGGGTGGGAAAGAGGGTTTTTTTTTTTTTGGAGGAGAGTATAAATTACCCATAGGTCCACAAATTCCACATTTCTCTGCATCTCTTCTACCTTCCTGGATGGTAAGTAGGTAAATCAGTTATGGGGGTAACAGGCTGATCTCCAGGGAAAAATCGCTGGGTAGGTGGGAGCTAATGGTGGTCCACTTCTGCTTTTGCTCACAAATGGGTTAGGCAAGGCCCAAGGCACACAAAGAAAAAAAAAATACTTAATGTTTCTTGCTGGTTTTGCACCCAGGCTGTAGTGGGGATTCAGTCCTTTTCAAGAAGGCAGGGGGAGGGGAAAGAGGGAGAGGGAAGAAGGAGTGGGGGAGTGGCAAGACCAAGGGTCCTGGGGACAGTGTCAACTCCAGCCAATGGCTCTCTCTCTCCAGAGCCTTTGTCCAGCTGGAGGGAAGGTGTCCAGTCCATGGTAGTGGTGGGGACAATGACTATGGCTGAGGTCCTTGATTTAGATGTTTGGGTTAGGGGTACAGCCTTTGTCCCATTCCTTTTTCTCCTCTAACTGCTTGTCCTCCAGAGAAAACCCATCTGGAGCTGGTTTCCTCCCAGCCCAGAAGGGGTGTAGGTGGACTGTCTGGGTCCTGGACTTTGCAGGAGGGCTGGGGGCCTGGCCCGCCCTTCCCCAGATTCACATCATCTGAGGCGAAGCCAGGACATCTGAGGAGTGATGCTGATACCAGGCTCCAAAGCTGTTGCCATAGCCACTGGTGGGCAGAGTCCCTGCCTTGGGTAGATCCCAGAGGGAAGGGAGGGGTGGGGAGCAGGGAGACACAGAGAAGGTCCTCCCAGGGAAGTCCCCTTCCTGCCCCCCAGAGTTCTGCTTCAGGAGCTTCTTATACTTGGAGCGTTTGTTCTGAAACCAGATCTTTACCTTTGGGGAGAAAAGGGGAAAGAATGAAAGATCAGGAGGAAGGTATGTGTGAAAAGTTTCAAGAAAGGGAAAGGGATCCAGGTGTAGGTGCAGTCCTGGGAGACCAGCAGAGGCTGGCAACATTTGCTCCAGTCCCCCACAGCCCCAGAAGTCTCCTGAGTTCCTGCCTCTGAGCTAGTATCCATGTCTCCCTGTCTGCCCTACCCTCCTCTTCCTGACCCCCTCCACCCCACCCGCACCTACATGCACACCTTTCAACACATTCCCCCCAAGGCTTACTAACAGCCAGCTATGAACATTCCCTGGAGAACTGTGACAACAGGGCCACAGCACCACGCCATCAGTCATTCACAGCTGGGGCTGGGGGATGAGTTCCCAGAGAACACGTGTGGGGAAGGTGAAAGCTGGGGAAGGTGAAAGCTGGGGAAGGATGACACTGGCCCCACCTGGGTCTGGGTGAGGCCGAGCTGCGCTGCCAGCTGGGCCCTCTCGGGCAGCGCCAGGTACTGCGTGTGCTGGAAACGCTGGTTTAGGTGCTGCAGCTGCAGGCTGGAGTAGATGGTCCTCGGTTTGCGGAGCTTTTTGGCTGGAGCCTGAGGGCGCCGCTCCGAGGGTTCCGGGGACGGCCGCGGCTTCTCTGAGTCTGGTGGGCAGCACAACACGGTGTAGGGGGCCAGGAGGGAGCGAGGGGGGTAGGATGGGCAGTTTCATAGGCTTATTGACATCTCATCTGCAAGCCGTCGGCGGCAATTATCAAAAAGCGCAGCCACCAGGATCGCCCCCTTGGCCCCTGCCTTCTACTTTCCGCGTGGAGCGATTCAACCCCCACGTTCACCGCGCCAGGTGATACAAGGGGCAGTTCTGCTCCCAGGGAGCTCCCACTCCTATGGGTTCTGTGACCCTAGGAAGAAAGCGCCGAGGGCCACAGCCAGGGTACCGCGGCGCCTGCGGTGGGAGGTCGGAGTTCAGCCCCGGGCGGTGGCGCCAGCTTGGGGTAGGGCGGGGCAGAAAGGCTAGGTCCTGGGCTGAGCCGAGGCCTAGAGATGACAGAGGAAGGACACAGCAGGCGGAGGGAACTCAAAAGCAATGCTCAGAGGCTTGAGATGGTGGTGTCCGCGTGGCAGCCTCCGGCTGCGGCCAGCGGGGTGGGTGAGAGGCCGGGCTGAAAGGACCTTGAATCCCAGCCTCGAAGCGCGGATAGAGACCCCAGGTTTGCCCTGGCCTCGCCTACTGTAACGGGCTGCCCCTCTGCTCAGGCGCACCCAGCAGGAAAAGTGACCATCACTGCCCCGCCACACCGTGGCCGGCTGGGTTTCCAGGGATCCCCAGAAGCCGGATCTGCGTGGGGCAGCCCCTTCCTTCGTTGGGCAGCGCACACAGAGCGGTTCCGGCGGCAGGGAAGGTGACCCGGGTTCCGAGAGCGCGCAGCGCAGCCCGGCAGGGCCACTCCTGGATCGCGCTGCGGTGCCGCCGCGGGGGATCTGGTCAGCTCTGGCCCTCCTAGCTCTCCAGGAATCTCGGCCGTGGGACAGCCCGGCCCTAGAATGCTGAGGGGCAGGGGAGGGCTGGGCCGAGGGGTTTCCGTTCTTCGAGCCGGCCACCCTAAACTGCGGGGCTCTCCGGGGACGCTGGAGAGGTCCCAGGCGATGGGAGGAGTAGGGCGGATGAAGCAGCCGCAATGCCCGGGGGCTTAGGGAAGCGTTCGCCGCATTCCCTGCAGGTCTGCCAGCCGACCTGAGCCGAGAGAGAGCGGCTTGTGTCCGCCCGCGTCCCCCAACCTTCTTCCCCTAGTCGGGCTCACCCTCCACACGTCAGTGTACCCGCCCTCGGCCAGCCGCGGTCACCAGCTGCCGTCACCTCCCCCGCATCCCTCACCCGTGGCCTCGGGCGCTGCGGGCTTCTGAGATCCTCCCTCCTCGACCCTGCCTCAACCAATTCCCAGAAAAACCGTTGGGTTTCCGCTCCCGCCCGCGCCTGTCCTGCCTCCCCTGCCTCGACCCCACTGCTGGCAGCTCTGGGCTGGCAGCCCAGAGCCCACCCGCGCCTCTCTGGCTGCGTGGACTGCGCAATTCGAGCGGCGACGCAGAGAGTCTCTGAGGCCAACCCAGTTGCTGAATTCGCACAGCCCTCCGCGCCCCATCTCTCCCAGCAGACCCCCTCCAAGTTCTTTCCCTGACAGCTGTCTTTTCCTACCCCAGTTCCAGCAAGTCACGACTGGATCTGCCCGGGTCGCGATCATGGAGCCCCAAGGCCTCTCTCCAGGCCCGCTGCTCCCGACGACTCAATGGGGTGGTGGCGCCGCTCATTTGGAGCCAAACCTCTTCCCAAGGCAGGAGTGGACATAGAGTGGAAGTAAAAGGAGGACCCCAAGCTCTCGATCACACGCCCTCCACTCCAGAGCCCCCGAACCCACCAGTTCCAGTAGAGAAATGCTAGAAATGTACTCTAAGGAAATCTGGGTGTGTGTGGTTTTTCGTTGGATGAGGGAAAGTCCTTAAAGAAAATGAACTCTCCACTCTGTTGTCCTTAGATCAAACAAAGGGAAGGCAAGGGATGTGTCAGACAAGACTGACAACACCAACCCTACTGCCAGCAATTCTCCTGAGGACAAGGTCATGGTATTCCCACCCTAGTCCCCAAATGCATAACACAAACACATCTTATTAGCATACACTAAAGGACAGTCAAAGGTATTCATTTGTAAAAACTAGAACTACTCCTCCCTGCAACTGCCCCTACTCCAACCATACCCCACAGCCCAGGAGAGACAGCCACAGTTCTGTCACTGAAGGCAGTTAACTTTTGGAGGGTTGGAGGAAGATCCCTAAAATCGATGCTCCTGGCCGCATGCTTTGCCCATCTATAGGTCAAAAAAGTTGAGCTCCCAAATCCTAGGGTCACTTCTGGCTCTGATGGTTTGTGAGCATGTCAGAGCCACAGGAGAAGGGAGGAAGATGTCTTGGTCCTGAACTGACTCCAGTGAAATCACCTAGTGGATATGCCTCCTTGGAAGAGACTGCCAAAGACAATTGCAGGGGGAGGGGGTGGGCACTTAGATGGAGGCAGATAGTCCAGGGACCTGGAGGTTAAGCTGGAGCCAGTGCAGATGGGATTGTGGACAATGCCATACCCACATTGTATGTCAGCTCAGCTGCAAGACCCAGGATCCCAAAGATGGGCCAGGTTCTCCACTTCATTGAGGCCTTCCAGTGAGCACTTTCTCAGGAGCTCAGAGTTGCTCCAGGCAACGGGAACTGTGGCCTTACCTACCCCAAAGCCAAAGAGTGGAGATGACAGCGATGGCCTCTCCTTTGGCTGGAAGGCTGAGGTAGTCAGGGAAAGATGAGGGACTTTCTGGCCAACTTTTGGCTACCTTCTCGGAACAATGGATGGAGGGATCCTAGTTCCAGATTCTGCCAGGCCAGCTTCCCGTCAAGGTCAGGCCTGGTCTGAGGAGAGCAGGTAAGGCCAGGGAAGGGAGAGGACAGAGCCCAGAATAAGCCTCGATGTCTACAGCCCTCTCACTAGGATTTGATTTGTTTTTCAGGGTTTGGCTTGATCACTGCTTTCTGAGACTAACCCAGAGAGGGGCGACATGGGGCAGGAAGGGAGTGCAGGATGGGTTGTGGCGGGGGGCCGGGGGGATTTCTGACCAAAGGACTAGGCCCCCATCCCCACATCTGGAGTGCTTCAGTTTTCCGTTACTAGTAGGTATGCACAGCCCCGCTGCTCCAGGTTGGGGGTGGGAGGGAGCCCTTTCGCCCATCTTTACACAACTGCAAATCGAAACCAGGTCGGTTTTGAAAGGAGACCTAGATCAACTCTCCCCCGCCCCTCCCCCCGTGTCTCCCGCCCCATCCCTTCACCCTCCCCCCACCCCCACTTCCCAGGGAATCCAAGTAGGGTTTGAATCCCGCTAGCTGCGTCCAACCAGGCGAGGGAGAAGTTTAGGGGCACACAGGAGCCGAACCCCAGAGGTGGGAAGAGCCGCCACGGCCGAACTTACCTGCCTCGCGTTCCTGAGGGTGCTCTGCGGGGCCGCAGAGGGGCTGAGAGAGTGCCGCGGGTTGTTGGCAGGGCAGGTAGGAGTCTCCGGGGTTCGCTGGCTCGGTGTAGGGGTAGGACAGGAGGTGGCCATACGGCCTGGAGTAGGACAAATTGGGGGAGGCTGCGGTTGTAGGGGACAGGCCAAGCGGGTAGGCAGCCGCTACCGACGGGACGGGGGCGAGATCTGGGAAGACAGCTTTGGAGGCGTCCCGGCCGGGGAGGGGGCAGGGCAAAGAGGTCATTGTGTCCAGGGCCCCGGCAGAAGGGCCATGGCCCGGCACGTAGTCCGCTCCCTCTGCCAACTCTCTTTTCCAAGCCTCCGGCGTTGGGCCGGACTGGCCCCCCAGCTGGCAGCCCCCACACTTAAGATCCCAGAGAAAGTGTCTCTCTGAGCCTCTTTCAGCGGAGAACGCGCGCCTGGGAAAGGGGTTCCGGGGGGGGTGCCCCCCATGGCTTTCCCCTCCCCCCTAAATCCATGGGGGCCCCCTCCTCTCCTTCGGGTTCGGTTCCCGGGACCCGACGGGGGCCCCGCCCTCTTAGACGTCCCGGATTGGCTACCGCCCGCGGTGACCTCACCGAGACTTGGAGCCGGGCCCCGCCTCCCGGGACAGCCAGCGGTAGAGAAGTGTGAAATAGGAGGGGGGCGGTGCGCACTCTCCAGGCCCGTCTAGCTAGAGGTCTTCTCCGAGAGGTGCTGGGGTTGCAGGGCGATTGGTGCAGTCCGGGAACCTCGGTTATAATGGCAGAAATGCTAGAGAGGTGGCGAGTCTGAATGCCCAAGGGACAGGGAGCTGCGCGGTGGGCAGAGGCCCTGCGGCTGCGGAGACTCAGGGAATCTGCATTCGCAGTCTCCCGATTTCGGGGTCTGCACGTCGATTCTGGTCCAGCCGCAGTGGACCTGCAGGGGAGTCAAGTGCAGACCGCCAGCGCCAGCCGCTTAGTCAGCGCGACGGAATGCGCCGCTGCTGAGCGCCGGCAGTTTGTTGGTAAATAGACGCCGGGGCTGGGAGGGTGCCGCCCGGAGCCCAGCCTGCCCCGTACGCGTGTGGCGCGCACGCCCCCGCGGGGCGCCCTGGGCCTGGCACGCCGAGACCGCCGCTGCTGCACCCCACCACCCCCCGTGCTGGCTTCCGCTTCCGGCAGGGGCCCGGGTTTGGTTGCGACACCGCAGCTCCTCGCAGGCCCCCGAAGCTGAAGAAGGGATCCGCCCTCTGGGCTTTAGCCTGTGTGGCACCCCGCCTTTGCTGGCGCCGCGGGAGGCTGAAGTGTTGCTTGAACCCGGACGAAATCTGGGAGTGGGAGATGAGTCCAGTTGGATGGCTCCTGGGCGGGCATAGGAAATACTGCAGGCCAGTCTCCCTGGTGCATTTTCCAGGCTGTGTTCAGGACTTGCTTCTAAACATTAGTATCCATGGCCTTGATGGACACGTGTCCACGTATACAAGCATTTATTGACACGTGTACACAGCTACACAGGCACTCCATTCAAATACAACATATATACTCACATATACCAACATAGAGGTGCCTACACTGATGTTCACACTAGCATTTGTCTATAAAAAGAGAGGTTCATTTATAGATCTGCAAACAGTTTAGGCTGTGATGTGCATACATCTACATACCTAAAGATGAATGAGCACTATCTCTGAATAAAAACACTATCTAGTACTTGTCTCTTACATAGATTCACGAGTATACAAGTCAAATCACTGGTGTGCATACTCGAAAATATAGAAGATCCAAGCACATAACATTTATACTTGTGTTCCTACCCTATGAGAGATACCTGTCCACACACATCTAAGATGCCTTATGTTGTTAGGGGAGAGACCGTTCCATCCCTAAACCGCCAGTCTTCACAAATTCCCCCACATACCCAAACACCTGTTCCCACTTTAGGCAACTTGGCAGGCATATTCATGTTTGTACACGCACACATGCTCTCCTTGTTAGGGTTCAGAGTGAAGGTAGCAGTCGTAGAATTGGGAGACGGAAGAGGATGGTGATAAGAAAAAGAGGAGATCAGGCAAGGTGGCTCAGGCCAGTAATCCCAGCATTTGGGGAGGCCGAGGCAGGCAGATCGGTTGAACTCAGAAGTTCGAGACCAGCCTGGGCAACACAGTGAGACTTATCTCTACAAAAAGTACAAAAATAAGCTGGTCATGGTGGTGTATGCCTGTAGTCCCAGCTACTCAGGAGACTGAGGCAGGAGGATCACCTGAGCCCTGGAGGTCAACTCAGCATGAGTCGAGATTGTGCCACTTCACTCCAGCCTGACTGACAAGTGAGACTCTAAGTCGAAAAAGAAGGAGAAGGAGGAGGAGAAGGAGGTGGCAGCCTGGAAGAATAGGAGAAAACACTGGTTGGGGAATGGCTGAGCCCAGGCCTCCTTAAAAAGGCAAAATCAATCAAATGGGTGTGCAGGGGTGGTTGAAGCTCACTGTCAGGCGTCCTGCAAGGAGGAAGAGCAAGTCTATTTCAAACTAGACTCCCCAGTGGAATAGACAGAGGTGAGTTTTTCCAAGGAAAGACTCCTCTAGCACCTGGCTTGGAGCTCTTCATCTTGAAGTCTTGGAGCAGGGACGAAGGGGCTCTTGAAGGGAAGCTTCCTCCTCTGGGCAGCTGGAGAACCCACTCCCATCTCATCCAACAGGGTGTGGAGGGTTTGCTCAGTAGAGAAATGCTTATTCTATGTGGGACTATCTTTCTTCCTTTCTTCCTCAATTCTAGCCATGCCACCATCTCCTTAGAGCTGGAGCTGTGAACCTGTGAGGATATATATCCTTCTAAACCTTCCATTCTACCATCACCATTTTCCTCTACAGGGATGGAGGCAGCCTTACAGCAGTGCTAAGGAGAGGTTTCAGGGATGGCATCAAAGGTGTGCATCAAAGGAAGAGAATGTTTTTTGGGTGGGGTTGGCTGTGAGGGAGGGTTTCCCAAAGGAAGTGCTTTTGAGCTGGAATTGACAGGATGAGTGGAAAGACATTTCCTCTTAGAACCATATGCACAGGATTCTTTCTTATAAGACCTAGGAAAGAAGGGCAGGCATGGGTTTTCTGGCAGGGTTCTGCCACAGTTGGCTTTGGGCATCCTTCAAAACCAGGAGGTCCCCAGTGCATACTTGTCTTAAGTTCTAAGTTCTCAGGGCATCTCTGAACTCAGAGGATCTTCACCCCTATGCAGCCACAGGACATACTCTGCAGCCCTTTAGAATTTATCAAGCACTCATAACATCCAAGTCCTGTGCATCTACACACACACACACACACACACACACACACACACACACACACGCTCGAACCCCAGGTACTATTATCCCCATTTTACAAATGAGGAAACATCTCCTTCCATCATCACCTGTTTCTTCAAGGCTCACTTCTCCTATATTCCAGAGAGTGTGGGGCTGGGGCACCTGCTTGGAATAACCTGGAGTCTCCTCAGAAGCAGGCTTCCCAGGGAGGGATCCTCTCCAATAGGACTCTCATCTCATCAACCTCAGGAAAGGTGGACATGGTGAGGATGTGGGCTGGGAAGCGCAGTAATCTCGTATTGGATTAGATGGGAGAGAGGATGCTTGCTTAGGAAAAAAGTTGGACCAGTACAGAGACGATTAGCATGGCCTTTGCACCATGATGACACGTAAATTTATGAAGCAATTCCATATTTTACCAAAAATTTTTAAAGAGGGAGGGCTGGCTTGAGACGCTTGAGGCTTGGGTTCTGATCCAGTTCAGTCATGAAGTTGCTGGTTGGGATAGTTTGCATCAGTCATTTGCCTTCTCTGAGACTGGTTTACCCAGAAGGGATATAAGAACTGAGCTGGACTAAGAACTCCAAGCCTTTGTCATTTGCTTTACGACAAATTGCAAAAACTAAAATCCAAAACCATAAGAAGACCAAGAAGAAGAAGGGGAGAGGAGGAGGGATGGAAAGAAGGAAGAAAAAAAAAGAACTCTCTCCTGTCACTACCAATACCTCAGGCCCCTGGGTCGTCACAAAGGCCAGAAGTGGCTCTCCCAAGTCTCCCTCACAGACCTTCTCGCTTAGCGCAAGCGGCCCGCTCGGAAAACTCCAGCACCCTGGCGATGCCGTGGGGGGCAGACCTCGGCGTCCAGAGTTGGGGGGAGGGCACACGGCGCCGCGGGGGTCTAGGGATTGGGCCCAGGCGCTGGGATTGGACCTGATCCGCTAGGTGGACGGTAGTTTGCTTACTCTTCTCGGGTCGCCGGGCAAAGGCCATCGCAACTGCTCCGGTAATAATTCCTTGCGCTGCGTAAGCACCCACGGCGGTGGGATGCACTCCTTGTTTGATCACCCCGAGTTCCGACTTTCTCGGTAGCGGGAATTCCCTCAGAACCAGCCCCATCCCTGGCGGTCTATCACGGGCACCCCTAACACTTGGTGAGTGCGCAGAGCTCTCGGCACAGTCGCTGGGCTCGATACGGTGCCTACCTCACGCCCCAGGAGCAGAGGTCTATGTCTGCCCCTGCAGCCGGACGCCGAGGTCTGTAACCCCGAGCCAGCACTCAGAGCTCACCTGCGCGGCTCTGCCCAGGGAAACAGAGATTCGACCGCGACCAAGTCCTCCGCACTCCGCGGCCCTTCCGGGATTATCCGTGCCCTTTCTCCTCCATCCCACCCACCGGCCCCAAAACGAACTTTTTGTATAGTGTTGTCGTTCGCAGTGGATTTTAAGTTTTATTTGGAAGGACCTTTCTTTCTTAGTAACTCAGATTGGAGAAACTGAATAATTCGGTTTGGCGGCAGGAGGAAAGGAATCAGATCTTTGCTCCGGCCTCCCTGAGCTCGGCCCCGCGCGCTGTGGATAGAACCCCCACATTCAGCGAGGCCCGGAGAAGGGCAGTCTAAAGAGACCTGCATCTTCCTCTCCGATTTGACTTTTCCTGAAATTTGGAATGATTGCGCCTCTTTTTCTCTTTCTGATCGAGCATTTAGTGCTAGCGCAAGCCGGGCAGCCAACTGGTTACTGAGCCCACCGCCAGCCCGGCCGTGTGCTTCCATTTGCGCTCACCTCCGTGCTCCCCTGAGCGTTTTCTCAGGGATTGGAGTTCCCGCCTCATTTTCCAAATAACCCTGGAGAAGCTCCCGGGGGAGGAGAAGGGGAGAGGTCTTAGGGTCAGCACCACTTCGACCCCAGCACTGCAGTGGAGCTCCCCACGCCCGTCACCCGCTCCGCCATCGGCGACGCTCTCCGGAGTCGTCTTTGCATTACTTGCAAATTTCAGCCTCTGCTCAGGAAAAGTCTTGTACTTGAGATTAGCTGAGATGTTTTATGCACACACTAAACATGTTAAAAACAAAACTAGGAACAATTCTTGGACCTGGACATTCCTCCGCCGCACACATACACACACACACACACACACACACACACACACGGGGTGGGGGGACGGGAGGGGAGAGAGAGAGAGAGAGAGAACGGTTAACAAAAGATGGGGCGGTTTTGAGGGTGTCTTGGAAGCAGGTTGCGCCGCTGGGGAGCCACGCGACGCTGAACTTCGCTGGGTGCGGGAGCAGAAAACACCCCGGGATTGGGGACGCGTGGGCTGGGGGACGCGTAAGTTCCAGGCTTGGTGATGCGGAGCTCTGAAGTTTTCCCTCGGGTGTCCCAGCCCCGGACCCGGTGGACCGAAAGGAGGTGACCACACCAGGAGCTGGACTGACAGACCGCCGGCTGGCCTGCCAGGGCGCCCTGGGGAAACATAGTGATCCGGCGAGAGGCACTGAGGCCAACCCCGCTGCAACGAATTTGCCGGGCCCCCAACGAAGGCAGCTCCGCCGGGATTTTCAGACCTTCCCAGACTTAGGCATGGAAAGTTGGCGTTTCGCCGACGTCTTCATCGCCTGGTGCGGAGTGAAAGCCTGAGGTGGGAGTAGTGGGAGTTGGAAGGTTCCTTTAGTGGCAACATCGAAGACAATGCGTGCACGGGCGCACACAATATAACACAGCGCGCACGCGCGCACACACACACATCACAAACGCATAGATGCACAGATGCACAGACAGGTACTTCCGCAACCCAATGGCCTCAGCATATACTCCATAGGCAATCACACAGCCACATCACACATACACAACAAACACAGCACACGGCCACCACACATACACACACAACCCCCCCCCCCACACACACGCACACTCACGCCTGCCCTCTGGACCCTTGGAGTTGATGGAGGGTCTACAAGGGTGGGGTTATTGGTTCAACTTTTTGACCAGTGACCCCAACCGAACCAGAGCCTTTGGAAGTCCACACTGCTTTTCTTTCATAACAAAAGGTCTGGTCTCTGAATCCTGATCAGGGCAGCTCAGCCTGGGAAGAGACAGCCTTACCTCTGCTGGTTTGGGCCTGGGAGAACGAAGGAAGTACTGCCTTGAGGAGGAGAGTGGAGTGGCCGCGTTGGGGCACAGACAGACCCATACCCCTTCCCTTCAATGTGAGAAAAATAATCACAACTACAAAAAACCTCAAACTCAGCCTTTCCCTCTGTGTACCCCTGTGTTGGGCTCCTGGGTCCCCAGGCCTGGTGTAGGGGGAGGGTAGACAGAGGTAAGGTGAAAGGTAACTCAGTCCCACCCCAACTCCTCCAGCCCCACGTCTCTCCCCAAACCTCCCCCTCACCTTGCTCAGCTATGGGGGCGGGGCAGGAGTGGTTGGCAGAGAGGAGGGTCCTGGACCCACTCTGAGTGGTTTACAGAGGGGGTGGTGCATCGCGCACCTCCTCCAGCCTGGCTTCCATCCTCGGCTGTCAATCACCCTCATTAATTCTCTTTGGAAAACGATCCCACACTGGAAGTTCACCAACTGCTGCCTGGAAAAGGCTGGGGGCTGTGGTGAGGGGGAAGGAAAATGGGCAGAGAAGTGGGGAGGGTTTGCACTAGCTTTGTGGGGTGAGGGCGGTGCAAGCTGGTTGGGGAACCGAGCCCCAAAGACTTTCCATCTTCTCAAGTCAGTTTGCCTCTCTCTGCCCTGCACACCCCTCCCAGACTCTGAGCTGACTCTCACCTGTCCAGGTTGGACCTTGGGGAGAAACAGCTCTTTGCAGCCCAAATTCTGGCATGAGCCCCAAAACTAGTGAAGAAGGGGAGCTCAGTCCCACACTCCCAACCACCAGTCAACCCAATGGGGCACTGCTGCCTCTGGTGCTTTCCACAGGAAAGGGGGGGAGGGCAGAGTAGTAGACCTCGGTGTGTAGACAAGAGGAAGCAGATGAAGGCTCTATTCTTGGAGACCCCTCTGAGGAACCTTGCAGAGCCTGTCCCAGGGCCTTTAGGGGAGAAAGGGAGCAGTGGCGACCTGAGGCCTTGTGCCTTGGGTAACACCATAATATTGATAATACTAGCAAACACTTAAGTGTTGTCTGTGCTCCAGGCACTTTGCTAAGCCCTTACATTTTATTGAATCATCACAAGAATTTTATGTGGTACATTCTCTCTCTATAAGAATATAAGACATACTCTGGCCAGGCACGGTGGCTCATGCCTGTAATCCCAGCACTTTGGGAGGCCGAGGCGGGTAGATCACGAGGTCAGGAGTTCAAGACCAGCCTGGCCAACATAGTGAAACCCCGTCTCTACTTAAAAAAAATACAAAAATTAGCCAGGCATGGTGGCATGTGCCACAGTGATCTCAGCTCACTACAACCTCCGCCTCCCAGGTTCAAGTGATTCTCCTGCCTCAGCCTCCCAAGTAGCTGGGACTACAGGCACCTGCCATCACACCTGGCTAATTTTTGTATTTTTAGTAGAGATGGAGTTTCACCATGTCGGCCAGGGTGGTCTCAATCTCTTGACCTTGTGATTCATCTGCCTAGGCCTCCCAAAGTGCTGGGATTACAGGTGTGAACCATTGTGCTGGGTCACATGCATTTTCTTAGAAATCTTCACACAATCCTGCAAAGAGAGTCTTTTTTTTTTTTTGATAGGGTCTCACTCTGTTGCCGAGGCTGGAGTGCAGTGGCAAAAACACGACTCACTGTAGCTTCAACCCCATGGGCTCAAGAGATCCTCCTGCCTCATCCTCCCAAGTAGCCTGGACTACAGGCATGTGCCGCCATGCCTGGCTAATTTTTAAATTTTCGTAGAGACAAAGTCTCACTATGTTGCCCAGATTGGTCTCTAACTCCTATGCCCAATCAAGAATCCTACTCTTGTTTTTGTTGGTGGTGGTGGTGGTTTTGTTTGTTTGTTTGTTTGTTGAGGCAGAGTGTCACTCTGTTGCCTAGGCTGGAGTGCAGTGGCACGATCTCGGCTCACTGCAACCTCTGTCCCAGGTTCAAGTGATTTCTGGCTAATTTTTGTATTTTTAGTAGAGACGGGGCTTCACCATGTTGACCAGGCTGATCTCGAACTCCTGATCTCAAGTGATCCACCTGCCTCGGCCTCCCAAAGTGCTAGGATCACAGGCATGAGCCACCAGGCCCGGCCACGAGAATCCTATTCTTATCCCCATTTTACAAATGAGGAGACTGAGGCACAGAAAAGGTGTGTGCAAGGCCTGCATCCACTTGGCTGAAAGGCAAGAAAATGAGGAAAGAACTGAGACTGAGAGTCAGGAGGATCCATACTGTGGAGGGTCTCAAACGCCAACCAAGAGCTTCAAATGGGGCCCATGGGCAGTGGAGAAGACCAGATGGCAGTGGAGAGGCTTCCCAGGAGCATTTGGGTACCAGGGTGGGTTGGGGAGGGAAGGTCAGGTGGTCGAGAGAGCCCAGTTAGGAGGCTGTTGCAATAGGTCAAGTATGAAGTGAGAAGGGAAGGTTTAAGGGGGTGGTGGCAAAGGCAACGGAAAGGAAGGGAAGCATGAGAAGAGTGGCTCAAAGACAAACCCTACTGGGCCAGGTAACTGTACCAGAGAGGGTAGAAGCAAAAATGACTGTGAAGTTCCTGGCCTGGGCAACCAGAGGAGCTGGGTGCCTGGTTCACAGATTCAGGCATTTGATGGTGGGGATGAACCACGGACCAAGATCCTGGGTTAGATGTTCCAGCAAGCAGCCAGCCACACTGACTAGTTTGCCCCTGCACAGATGTCTTTCCCAGTCCTGCCTGTGTGCACAGGTGAAATTTACATGTATGCAGATGCATGCAAATAAGAGTAATCTCATCTGGACCCTGAGCCAGAAGCCAGTGAGGCAGGCCCTCTCCCATCTCCAGGGAGAAGGAGGAGGACCGCCCCAGCCCTGACTCACTTGCTGACATGCCGCCTGGAATGCCACCTCCCCAGCTGCCTTCCTCCAACTTGGGGAACTCGCTCCTGGAATCACCATGAAGCTCAAGCCCAGAAGATCGCAAGCAGTAAAGACTTGGGGCTGGGGTTGAGGACTTTCTAAATCAAAGTAATGAGGTATTTTGAGTCCTCCTGGCAAATCAGCAAGGGGCAGGGGACAGGAGGAGGCAGGGCAAATGCCTAGGGAATATGACATTTTCCCTACAACATATATGGCCTTCCCCAAAGCACGTGGACATCTATAACTACAGTGGGGCCTCATAATAACTTGTGAAGTAGGTGGTTATTTGCCCCGTTTTACAGATGAAGACACTGAGGCCCATGTCTTAAAATGCCTTGCTAGGGAAAACCTCACTCATGTATACAGAGCAGGATTTTCAATCCAGGCCTCTGACTCAGTGCCTTTTGCACTACTTTACGGTTTGGTGCTGGGCTGAGGGAATGGGCAGCTAACTCTGGAGTCTGGGGCTCAGTTTGGAGAAACTGTTGACCCTCAGGCATCCAGTTACAAGAAAGAAATCTCTAGTCTTCTTAGTCCTTAAGGACTTCAGCAAATAAGTGAACTCTTGTCTCTAGACCTAAGGCCATACCTCTCAAGTGGGGTGATAGATCATGCACCCCACTTCCGGCTTCTTCAGCGTTCTCTTTTTAAAACATCAACTAGATACAGAGTCTGTAGGGTGCCATGGGAGACTAGTCCCACCCAATAGCAAATTTAGCAATTTGTGTATATTAAAATTATGAAAAAAAAAAATAGGCCAGGCACGGTGGCTCACACCTGTAGTCCCAGCACTTTGGGAGGCCAAGGCAGGTGGACCACCTAAGGTCAGGAGTTTGAGACCAGCCTCGTCAATATAGGGAAACCTTGTCTCTACTAAAACACAAAAATTAGCTGGGCATGCTGGTGCATTCCTGTAATCTTGTCCACTTAGGAGGCTGAGGCAGGAGAATCACTTGAATCTGGAAGGCAGAGGTTGCAGTGAGCTGAGATCGCACCACTACTCTCCAGCCTGGGTGACAGAGTAAGACTCCGTCTCAAAAAAA
>NW_012106363.1:3827777-3838827 GCF_000951045.1 Mandrillus leucophaeus
AAAAAAAAAAAAAAAAAAAAAGATATGATAGATATGAGTGTATTGCTCTGCGTCCAGGCTGGAATGCAGTGGTGTGGTCATAGCTCACTGCTTCACTGCTGCCTCAACCTCCCAAGCTCAAGCAATCCTCCCACTTCAGCCTCCCAAGTAGCTGGGACTATAGGCGCATGCCACCATGCCCAGCAATTTTTTTTTTTTTTTTTGAGATGGAGTCTTGCTCTTGTCACCCAGGCTAGAGTGCAGTGGCGCAATCTTGGCTCACTGCAACCTCTGCCTCCCAGGTTCAAGCAAGTCTCTGCCTCAGCCTCCCGAGTAGCTGGGATTACAGGCTCCTGCCACCACTCCCGGCTAATTTTTATATTTTTAGTAGTTTCACCATCTTGGCCAGGCCGGTCTTGAACTCCTGACCTCATGATCCACTTGCCTCGGCCTCCCAAAGTGCTGGGATTACAGGTGTGAACTACCGCGCCTGGCCCAGCAATTTTTAAAAAAATTTTTGTAAAGATGGGGTCTCAGAATGTTGCCCAGTCTGGTCTCAAACTCCTAAGCTCAAGTGATCCTCCTGCCTTGGCCTCCAAAAGTGCTGGGACTACAGACATGAGCCAGTACATCTGGCCCAGATCTGAATTCTAATTCCACCTACATCACCTACTGACTTGGGCAAATAAAACTTCCCTGTGTCTCAGTTTCCCCATCTGTGAAATGGACATCATAATAAGCCCAGCCTCACAGGGCTGTGAAGATTCAGTAAATGACTCTAAGTGACCATGCATAGCAGACATTTCACACACATTAACTCCCTTTCCTTCTGTTGGTTCCTTTGGCTCACCCACAAGGGATATGCGTATCTCCACCATTCAATCCACTTGGGGGGGTAGGGTGAGGTGCCACACCCAATTTGATTAAAAAGCTTTTGCCCCCAAGGATTTGGTGACAGTGGGAGGTGTCACTGCCAGGACACAAAACTCCTGCAGGGCAGAGTTCCTTAGCTCCTCATCCTCACAGCACCTGGCACTGTGCCTTGCATGCTGAGGTGCTCAGGGCAGACTTTACTCTCCAGCTAATCCTGAAGACACACTCAGCTTCTAAGCACAAGGACGCTTGTGAGAATCAGTCCTCCCGGTGGCATATGGAGTACTTTCACACTCAGGATCTCAGCTAATCCTTACCACCCAGTCAGGTGGGGCAAGTATTGCTGTCTCCATTTCACAGATGAAGAAACCAATGCTCAGAGCAGCTCAGGGCCTTACCCAACATTGCACAACCAGTATGTGACACAGCTGGGATTGGAACCCCAGCCTCCTGACTCTGGGATTCTCTGGGTTTTTCCAGAGCAGTCCAGCTCTCTCTGAATGGGTGGGTGAAGGAGGAGAGGGGACAGAAACTGGACGTTGCATGGACCTGAGGGGATCTCTGTGCTATGTGCGGGGCTGGGGCTGGCCGTGGTCAGAGCGAAGCCCCAATCTCTGCAGCAGGGTAGTACAATGACAAGAGTCAAGACTGAAAGAGCAGTGAGGCAATTGACGCTATGGAAAGCCAGCAGTGGGGATGTGAGACTTGTCTGCAAAAGTGTGAAGGGCTTCAGACTAATTCTGTGTGATGTTTGAGGCCAAATGGAAGCTGCTGCAATATTGATTTATGCTCAATATAAGGAAGACATTTTTAACAACTAGAGTTTTCAAAAGTAGCACATTCTCCACTTCCATCTTAGGTACCAATTCCTTCTACCTTAAACGGAGTGGTGATTTCACATCTTGTTTCCTCTGTTGGAATAAGACATTCTGGGGGCAAGTTCATCTCCCATTGAGCTTTGCTTCCTCCAATATGTGTGTGTATATCATCTGTCCTCAGTAAGTTTTTGCGAGCCCCTGTCACTGAAGGTGTTCAAGCAGAGGCTTGCTGTGGAATCTTGGGGAACGCTGTGAGATGGGGGCTGAGAGCCTGGACCCAGTAGGTTTCAATCTAGTTCTGTTGCTTACGGGCTGGGGGGCCTGGCATAGGTGGCTCACAACTTCTGAGTCTCATTTTTCTCATCTGTAATGTGGAGTTAATACCACTCACTCCATAAAATTGCTGTGAGGACCATGAGGCACTCTCTGTGACTAGCAGGGTGCCCAACACAAGGACAGCCAAGAAAGCAGCTTTTAGGATGATACACGCAGCTGAGGGGCTGTGTCATAGACTAAAGAAATGGGCTAGGGGACCAGACGCGGTGGCTCATGCCTGTAATCCCAGCACTTTGAGAGGCTGTGGTGGGCAGATCACCTGAGGTCGGGAGTTCGAGACCAGTCTGACCAACATGGAGAAACTCCATCTCTACTAAAAATACAAAATTAGCCGGGCATGGTGGTGCATGCCTGTAATCCCAGTTATTCGAGAGGCTGAGGCAGGAGAATCGCTTCACCTGGGAGGTGGAGGTTGTGGTGATCTGAGATTGCGCCATTGCACTCCAGCCTGGGCAACAAGAGTGAAACTCCGTCTCAAAAAAAAAAAATAAAAAAAAAAAAGGGCTAGGGACCCACTAATGACCCTCCAGTTCTGACATATGAGCCTATTCCATAAGTACCAGGAAAGAAGCTAAACAGAAACCAGGAAGCCGATTGACTCAACATAGGAAACTGAGTGAAAAATAAACAGCCGTCATTCAAGTCCCTCAGTACTTGAGACTCTCCCATGGACTTCTCCTATTTTTGACCCTGCCCCCACTTACATAAGCCCTCCAGGCCTGGGCTTGGGATCAGGGACTCTCCTGGTTCCTGGGCATCATTAGCCCTGGAAAAGGTACCAGGAGTCCCAAGTACCCCGCCCTGCCCTGGAAGCCTAGCCTCAGCCAAGAACAGGACTCAAAAGTTCAGATTTGGCCATCACCTGCTCTAACCACAAGCCCTTAACTAGCCCAAGCCTCTAAACCAGAAAGATGACGTGGCACCTCCTGGAGGGTGGCAGTGGCTCCTGAGTGCCAAGTGCCCGGGGCTGGGAGGGGCCTCCAGCAGGGCTGCTCCTCAAAGTTTCATGGCCCTTCTTAGAGATGGAAAGCACCTCAGAGGCCCAGAGCCAGTGGGTGTCAAATTCTAGAATCAAGAAGGTCTGGGTGGGCCGGGTGTGGTAGCTTATGCTTGTAATCCCAGCACTTTGGGAGACTGAGACAGGAGGATCGCTTGAAGCCAGGAGTTCCAGACCAGAGTGGGCAACACAGTGACACTTCATCTCTACCAAAAAAATTAAAATTATTTTACAAATATATAAAATATTTATTAAATTTATTTTTAAAATAAAGAAGCTCAGCAGAGAGCAGTGGCTCACACCTGTAATCCCAGCACTTTGGGAGACTGAGACAGGAGGATCGCTTGAAGCCAGGAGTTCCAGACCAGAGTGGGCAACACAGTGACACTTCATCTCTACCAAAAAAATTAAAATTATTTTACAAATATATAAAATATTTATTAAATTTATTTTTAAAATAAAGAAGCTCAGCAGAGAGCAGTGGCTCACACCTGCAATACCAGCACTTTGCGAGGCTGAGGCAGGCGGATCACGAGGTCAGGAGTTCGAGACCAGTCTACATGGTGAAACCCTGTCTCTACTAAAAATACAAAAATTAGCTTGGCGTGGTGGCGCATGTCTGTAGTCCCAGCTACTTAGGAGGCTGAGGAAGGAGAATTGCTTGAACCCAGGAGGTGGAGGTTGCAGTGAGCCAAGATCGTGCCATTGCACTCCAGCCTGGGTAACAGAGCGAGGCTCCGTCTCAAAAAAACAAAAAGAAAGAAAGAAGCTCTGGGTGGGCCTGGAGACCTGCATAATAATGAGCACTAATGGTGAGAAGCTGATTTGGCCCAGCACCCCTAGTGTTAACACATGAAGAAGAGGGGTAAGACTGGCCCATAAGGACACGCTGGAACAGGACGAAAGCCCTGCACTCCGGACCCTAGCACAGAGTATTTTCAACCCAGCGGCCTCTTAAGACTCATCCACCAGCGAAGGAGAGGCCAAGTTCACCGGGATGTTTTCCTGAGTCTATGCCCCATGCCCCCATTAGAGGTTATATCGATCACATGAGAACAATTCAGCCTCCTGGAACTGGCCTCTGAACAAAATGAGATTGGAGTACTGGTCCTGTGGGGGACCACCTGAAGGCTGGGGTGTGAAAACAAGTAGGCATTTGGGGCTAGATCTGTGGAGGGTCACCCAGGCATGTGTTTGGAAATAGCCATTACACTGGTGGAAAATTTTTGGTCTGATTTAGAATAATCTCTTATTCGCTAGCACCTAGCACAGTACCTGGCACACAGAGCCAGACGGTGCACTGAGTACACGGACGATGCAAAATGGGGGTTAGACTCAGCCGTCTCCAAGGCAAAGGGTGCGGGATCTCAGCAGAGCCTGGAGAACACCAAACAGTGGATGCCTAGAATGCAGGATGACCAGGGAGGTGCAGCCAAGAGGAGAGAGGGAGTTGGGCAGGGAGCTGGGAATCATATTATACCCCTGTCCCCACCCCAGGGTCAATTGCCATTGAGTCTCAGCCCCAGAGGTTTCATGAACAGAAGGGGTTTGGGTGATTGAGTAATCGTGTGGATGTTGTGTTTGTGACCATGACCATGTGACACGTGTGTAACTGTGTATGTGATGGGTTGTAACTGAGACTGCATGTGTGTGACTCTGTGGCTTGGGTGTGGCCCTGTGCATTGTATGGGAGCTATGTGCTTGTGGCTGCATGTGACTGTGTGGTTGTGTGTGTGACTATGTGCATAGAAATGGGCGTTGCCTCTGCAATGCGTGCGACTCTCAAAAACTGGTTCTGAGAGTGGCTGGGAGTTGGGAGTGTGGATGCGGCAGTCTGTGTAGCTGTGTGTTGCTCTGCATGATGTGGGTGCAGCCCTGCGTGGAGACAGCGGTCACGGATGGATGTGACTGTATGGGACTCTGATACTGTCTCCAGGTGGGCCTGGGAGAATCTGGCTGGGCTCTCTTCTGTGTGACTGTATCTACGCAACCGCCTGATGGGTTACTGGCTTTGCATGTTGTGTACGTAGCTGGGTGTCGCACCCTCCTGTGTGTGTCACTGTATGCTCCTCCGAGGGACTCGGTTGTGTCACTGTGTGTGACTGTGACTGCGTGTGTGACCCAGCATCCCTCTCAAACCACCTTCCTTGGGTGACTTTGATGTGGTTGAGTTTCTAGGGGCCATAAGGACGCCTGCCTCACTCTGGAGGACTTCAAAAGATGGCAACTCTTGGGGAAAAAACCCATGTTCCCCTCCCTCTTCCCACTCCCCCTGCCTGGAGGAGAAGCCTGTTTGTTTTCCTATTTTTACTGCCGAGGATGAGTTCATGGCCGCAGCTGACTCACCAGTCTTTCCGAAAGACTTGGGGAAGGAAATAGGGGTTGCTTGGTTGGGACCTCTGCCCAGGAGCCCAGAACGTTCAGAACAGAGGCGAGGAAGATATGTGGGTCCACTGTGGGTTGTGCGAGCACCTCAAGCCGCTCATGCACCCTGAGCTTGGAAGGTCAAGGACTTCTTTAGAGGTCACTGTGTAGCCTCCAGCCTCCTACGCCAAAAGACAGGCCTCTGTCCTTATCTAAAAGCTCTCCCCTCCCATCAGTCCAGTTGAAAAGTAAGGCTGAGCCAAGGCCAATTGAAACGTAGGCTGGGGCTCTGGAGGTACATTTGACAGGTCCCAGATCCATATCCCTGCAGGTGGTTCAGTAAGTAGCAAGGATGCCTGGGCTTAACAACACTGTTTGCGCGCCCCCTATGGGCAGAGCCTGCGCCGGCAGAAGGAGGTACAGCTAGAGGAAGGAGGCTTGCACAGTTTGACGCAGGGGAGATGCAGTCCTCGTCCCCAGGGACTCTTAGCTTCGTGAGAGACTCTTAGCCTTAACCCCCCCTACCCCATACACAGACTGACACAAAGAATCCAGAGGATTCAAACTATATTTTCCTAGGCTTGGAAAAGAGTCATATCCGAACCTGAGGAAGAATTAAAGAGCGCTTCTGGCAGGGCTTCAGGGACTTTGGTGCAGGCTAGGAGGGAGAGTACATCCTGGAGGATGGGTGACTGGGAGGACCCAGGATGGAACAATTTCTTGGGAGATATATAGGAGGTGAGGAGAGGTGGGAAGGCCACAGTGGCATAATCCTTGTGTGAGATGGCAAGGTAGGGCTTGGGCTGGACCTGGTTCACAGTGCGCAGGAACTCTGCCTAAGCAAAGAGTCTGTGGATGGAAGTCCCCTTTGGTATCTACCTAGTGTCCCTCCAGCTGCAGCCGGCCTATAGTTTCCCATGTCTGGTTGCCCAGGAGGGAGCTGTGAGGCTGGGGCTTCGCCCCCTTTCCCCTACTGTACCCTGGGGAGCAAGACACCCCAACTGTGCTCCCAACCAGCTTGCCTGGCCTGCCAGCCCTCCTGCCCCCCACCCCATGTCCACCCTGAAGAAGCCCCTGCCAGGCTCTCACCCAGCCAGTGGCTGGAGCCATAAAAACTTCCCTCCACCCCCGCCGTCCTGGCTCACTGCCTGGGAGGCTCCTTCCAGCTCCTGTGACAGATCCTACTCATCAGATCCTACCCTTTCGTCTGCCTGAAACTCCCTGACTTTGAATTTGGGGTGTTTGGGCCACCTTCCTGGAGGAATTGAGAAGAGCTTCAAACTAAGAAGTTAGGAGGCTGGGCCTTGGGGAACTCACTGGGCAGGGCACCTAGCCTCAGTTTCCCCATCTGCAAAATGGAGCTAATGGTGTTTGCCCTGCTGGGTTTCTAGGGTGGGTGGGGAAGGCTCCAGTGAGCTCATGGGCGTGAAGGCCCTGGTGAGTTGTAAATAGTCCAGTACTCGTGGGAGGGAGGAGGGAGGGGAGCCGTGTTATTCCAGCTGGGCCTGGCTGTCTGCGTGGAGGGCTTGGTCAGCGGGGGTCTAGGGGAACTGTGAGGATCTCTGTGCCAAGTGCGGGAAACAGAAGAATTTGAGGCTGGCACCCCACTGAGAGCTGGGTGTAGATAAGGCCCTGCAGGGGTTGCATCTGGAGGCAACAGCAGCAGGGTCTATGACATGAAGGCTTGGGGCAAGTCACTTGGACAAGTGGTTCCGAAAAAGCTGCTTTTTGGAAGAAGGGTGGTGAGAAACCTGAGGCCACCAGGTGACATCACTCTCAGCCTCTCTGACATCCTTGCCTCTGCAGGGAGGGGATGCAGAGGCCATCTTTTCTTTTCTAGGGACAGAGGGCTGTCCCTAGGCCCTGGGGAGAGGAGGTTGAGCTCCTGGTATGGACTCAGGAAATTAGCTGCAGCTTTTTCTGATAGGCAAATTCGGAAGTCCTAGTCAGCTCACCAGGAGGGGCATCTGGCTGCATTTTCCTTCAGCCTGTCAGAGAGGCAGTTCCAGAGCCCTCTGCCTTCTTCTTCAAGTGGGCAAACCAGTGCCTTCCCGCACATACCCCTCACCCCTTCCAGTGCATCTGTCCACTCTCTCCCTCCACACACTCACCCTGGTTTTCCCCTTGGAGCCTTTGAACAGGTTGCTCCCCCTCTGAAATGCCCTTCCCCAGACCACACCCCGCCCCCAGCCTCAGATCAAATCCTGCCCCTGCCAATTTCTAGCCACGTGACCCTGGGCAAGTCACCGCATCTCTTTGAACCTCAGTCTTCCCATCTGTAAAATGGAGCTAATACTACCTCCTACACTATAAGAATGAGGAGATAACACATGAAGTGCTGAGTCCAGTTCCTGTCACAGGGAGAGGCTCAACACCTCTTCACCCCTTCTAGAATCCCTTCCAACACCTGCTTGCCACTTACTGATTTGCCTTATTTATTGCTTCATAATAAACCAAAAGACAGGTATTCATTGAGTACTCACTATGTATTTAACACTGTGGCAAGTTCTAGGGAGATCCAAGGTGGGGTTCTTTGCCCACCTGGAAACAGCTACCAGCCTAGATGGGCAGACAACATCTGTAACGATAGAATATCCAACCGCTCGGACAGCACGGCTGTCACACTGGGCTGAGGGAGTAGCAGGCTCCCAGAGGAGCCAGAGAATGGGCAAGGGAGGTGTGGCTTGGGGAGGGCTTCCTCGAGAAGGGGGCCTTGGTTTGCAAGTAGGATAGGCAGAGGCGACAAGAAGGACAGTGTGGACAGAGGGCATGGCAGAGGCATGACCATGGTCATGGGGACACAGGAGTAAAGAGAGAGTGTGGGAAGTTTTCGGGGTGATGACTGGATGGAAAAGGCCAGGCCACACACTGGAGATCCTTGAGAGCCAGGCAGAGGAATTTAGATCAGACATGGTACAAAACAGGGAGCGACAGCAGGTTCTTGGGCAGGGGGAGGAGTACAGGTTGAAAGGGAAGGGATGAGCTTCTCATTTATTAATATCAGTTGTATTTCAGAATTTTTCTAGGTGCTTATTATATGTTTTCCCATATAATCTCCAAGCAACCTGGTAAAATATATCTGTTTATCTCCGTTTTAGAGATAGAGAAACAAATAGAGAAGTTAAGTAACTTTCCCAAGGTCACAGAGTAAGTAGAAAGTGAGATAACTGAAGCCTGTCTAACTCCAGAGTCCACTTCCAACACAACCCAGATTCCCTTACAGAGGATGTGGGTCAGAATTTGGCAGGACCCTTCTTCCCCGCTCCGCCCCCAATGACCCCTTGGTGGAATTTGTTTCAGAGACTGGAGGAGTCTTGGACTGATGGAGGTAAAACTGCCTCAGACCTGGCAGGTGACCTTTGCCCCTTCCAGCTGCTTTATACGAAGGAGAGGCCCAGGATGACCGGGAAGCCTGTTCCCCGGTCACTGCACAGGGAAGGGTCTGTGCGGCAGTGTGTAAGCGAGGGGGTTAGGCAGAGGTGACTCTGGGCTTTGGGGCCTGCCTGCCTGGGAGGAGCAGGAGTTTGTTGACGGAGCCAGAGAAGCCAGAGCAAGCTGCAGGAAGAATGAGGCATTGGGTTTGGAACGCGCCGAGCCTGACGCAGTGGGCCAGGCAGAACTGCCCCCGGCTTCAGAAACCCAGGCTTAAAGCTGAGTAGACAGGTCTGACCCCGAGGACTTTCCAAGCACTGCTTCCTGTCCCTTCCAGACTGGGGACGCCCAAGAATGGGCCTGTGGTGCCTCCTTCCTCGGCCCCACTAGCACCCAGAGTTGTGTCTTCAGACTGGGGTGGGTACGAGCAAGGACGGTGCTGCCTGGCAGCCTCCCTTCCCACCCTCCCTCCCACCTTCCTCCCCCTCCTCCCTCAGCCCATGGTACCTTTGAGGCCTGAAAGCCCCCTTCCCTGCATCCTGTAAGGACTGCTTCCCCGTCCTTGCTCGTACCCACCCCACCAGTCCCTGGGGTGTCTGTGTGTGTTTCTGTCCCTCCGAAGGGCACTTGTTCATTCAACAGATGTCTCTGGAGCAACAACTACGCCAGCCTGTGCCAGGCACTGAGGACGAGGATACAGCCACACCCTCATGGAGCTTACATCCCAGTGGGGGAGACAGACAGTAACCAAGTGATTCAAACCAGCCCATTTCAATCAGTGACAAGTGCTGGGAGGAAGAATGAGGCCAGGGTGGTAGAGAGGGAAGGGACAGGGGCATTCGGAGAGACACAGGGCACTGTTTCAGATGGGGTCATCTAGGAAGGCCTCTAGAAGAAGTCTCTCGAGTTTTGAAGAACAAGAATAAGAAAAAGTGTAGGGAAAAGTATTCTAGGTGGAAGAAACGGCCAGTACAAAAGCCCTGAGGTGGCCGGGCGCAGTGGCTCACTCCTGTAACCCCAGCACTTTGGGAGGCCGAGGCAGGAGGATCACGAGGTCAGGAGTTTGAGACCAGCCTGGCCAACATGGTGAAACCCCGCCTCTACTAAAAATACAAAATTAGCCAGGCATGGTAAGTGGGCACCTGTAATCCCAGCTACTCAGGAGGCTGAGGCAGGAGAATTGCTTGAACCCGGGAGGCGCAGGTTGCACTGAGCCGAGATCTTGCCACTGCACTCCAACCTGGGAGACAGAGCAAAACTACAGCTTTGGGGTGGGGCGGGGCGGGGAAGCCCCGAGGCTGGGTGAGCCTGGAGTGTGTGAGAATCAGTAGCCTAGAGAGGAATGGACGAGGGGAAAGGCCAGAGATGAGGCTGAGGTGGACAGGGCTAGGGCCCTGTTATCCTGAGCAAGAGAGGAGGCCGTTGGCAGGTTGGAAGCAGGAGAGGACACGTCCTGATTTATGTTTCTAAAGCTCCCTTTAGCTGAGGGCATGTGGGCTCAGCCTGAGATCAGGCAGGGGCACCTCTCACCCTGTGCCTCCAGGACCTCCATCCCCCCAGCCCTCAGACTCCACTGCAAACCTAGACCCAGGCTCTGGGAAACGTTCCACAGGAGTCGCCTTCGTTTATTTTCTCCTAATGAGAAAGGTTCTGGGGGTGACTTAGCCACTACCTTGAGGGGGTCTCCTATCATGGAAGAACTGCCTTGTTTGCCTTTTGGGGATCCCCTTGTCCCTAGCGTCTGTGTCAGGGACTCTGTGAGGAGGGTGGGCAGGGATGGGGGTGGTGGAGCGCGGGGCCTGGCAGGTGACCTTTGCCCTCTGCTCTCCCCTTCAATCCTGATGGAGCCCCGGCGACCCCAGTGGGGTTTGGGGGTAGTGGCCTCCAACTGGGTGGGGCCTGTGGAATCTGGCGGCCTCCTAGGGCTGACCCTGGGGATGGACGCCCAGCAGCAGCCCCAGGAAGGTTCTGAGTCAGATCCGGAGGGCAGCCTGGGGCGGCCCAGCTGAGGTCACGGTCTAGTGGCTGGAGGTGCTGACCCGAGTCCTCCACCCCCAGCTGGTGTTTGTCTAGAGGCCCTCCAGCAAGTGCCAGGCGCCTTCCTGGCCTCCCCATAGCACTCCTGGGATGAAAGACGCTCAGAGCCGAGACAGGGTGTGGCCGGGCTATAGTCTCCAACCTTCCTGCGTGCCCGTCTGAGGTCCAACATGACCCTGCTCTCAGGGAGCCTCCAGTCTGAGGGGAGAGGCAGGATCCTGGCCTCACAGAGCCCCCAGTCTGAGGGGAGAGGCAGGATCCTGGCCTCACAGAG
>NW_012106363.1:3839147-3846927 GCF_000951045.1 Mandrillus leucophaeus
GGTCCTGGCCTCACAGAGCTTCTAGTCTGAGGGAAGACCAAGACATGTAAAGAGTGCGAAGTGGAGACCAAAAGGAAACTCTCCACTTGGATCAAGGCTGGAGAGGAGAATGGCTAAGGGCGGAGGCATGGGAGGAGATGGCAACGCTGAGTGGAGTGGCCCCCAAGGAGATCCCCCTCAGGCTCTGAGACGCTTTGTGGTCACAGGGTTCTTTGTGTCTTGCATGTCACCGTCCTCTGTGTAACCATAGGTAAGGGGCTGGGTCCAGGGGTACCGTAGACTCTGACAGCCACTTTCATCCCCTGGAGGTCCTCCCCGGGAGAGGAGTGCTGTGCCCTAGACGCTGAGGGCAGGCACTGTCCTAACAGGAGGACGCCCCTGGTGCCCACCTGAGTCAACTCACTCTTGGCTCCTTCATCTGGAAGCTCAGCCTCTGAGGCGCTGAAACCCACAGTGCCCCGAGGCAGAGAGGTGTGTGAGGGTCAGGGTAGCAGGCTAGCTGAGGAGGGGAGATGCCGCCTCCTACTCTCCACCAGGCCTTCCCCTCGACAGGGCAGCCTTGGTCTGCGTGTACAGCAGGCTCCCTCCCTGGTGCTTGCTGGCTGTCAGAGCTTGTTTGGCACGAGGCCTCTCACCCCAGTGTCTCCTCCCCTTCACCTTCCTCCCCAGGAAGAGCAGCCAGAGGCCTGAGACAGAAGGAGACCCAGGCGCTAGAGTTGGGCTGGGGTAAGGCTGAATCCTTAAGCCTGGAAGGAGAAGCGAGTGCTCCTGGACACAGCCTCATGCTGGGAAGTTTCCTGCCTGAGGTGCGGACATCAAGGAGCCCCTAGTAGGAAACACAGGACTGAGGCTCAGACTCAGAACACAGAAAGGTGGGGTCTAGATTCAGGGCCATGAAGATCAGAAGGTCCTGGGGAGAGATGTGGGCAGTACATGAGGGGAGAGTGGTTTTATAACCATCCCAGCCATCCAAGGTGGCACTGGCTGCCTTGGGAAAAAGTGAGCCGCTATCAACTAAGACATTCACATAGAGGCTGCAGAGGTTCATCATCCTCTCACTGAATATTCACTGAGCACCTTCTGTAGGTGGCCCAGTCCAAGTAGCAAGTGAGGGGGCCACTATCGAACTACATGGCCTTTTTTTTTTTTTTTTTTTTTTTTGAGACAGAGTCTTGCTCTGTTGCCCAGGCTGGAGTGCAGTGGTGCAATCTCGACTCACTGCAACCACTCCACCTCCCGAGTTTAAGTGATTCTCCTGCCTCAGCCTCCTGAGTAGCTGGGATTACAGGCACCCGCCACCACACCCGGCTACTTTTTTGTATTTTCAGTAGAGACGGGGTTTCACCACGTTGGCCAGGCTGGTCTGGAACTCCCGACCTCAGGTGATCCTCCCGCCTCAGCCTCCCAAAGTGCTGGGATTACAGGCATGAGCCACCGTGCGCGTGGGCCACATGGCAATTTAAAGTCCCTTCCGCGTCCTGATATCCAAGACAGAGTTAATCCAGGCAGGGTTCTTGGAGAAGGCAGAAGAGAGGAAGAGAAAAGGCTTCTATGAGGGGCTGGAATGGGGCAGACCTGAGGCTTTGGAGCTGGCTGAAGCCTTGGGCAAGCTGCTGCTAGACACCAGCCCCCACCCCAGAGGGCGTAGAGGCTTAGGTCCTGGGGGTGCGGGATGGCAAAGGGAGCCAGACAGCTTCTTAGAAAGTGGCAGGCAGGTGAGCGAGCTCCCCAGTGATAATTAAGGAACAAAGGTGCCGAGGTGCAGGGAGCCTGCGCAGGCCTCTGGGGCAGGCGGGCTAATGGGAGCCTGAGGAGAGGTAATAACCAGCGGCCGAGCAGAGCAGACAGCCCGGCGTCTCAACGCCCACGAGCCGCCCCCTCGTCCTCCTGCGCCAGAAAAATGACTGCAGCACCCAGCTGGGGTAAAAACATGGATGCTGACTGCGAGCTGCTCCCAGCTTTCCGATGAGGTTGCTGCGGGATGTGGGTTTGCAGGAGCAAGGGTCTAGGGGAGCTGAGGAGCCTGGAGGTGGAGGGAGGTGGGTCAGGGTGAGGTCGGGGATTCTCCCGGGATTCTGAAGGTGCATGGGTGCCTGGGAGGAGATGCCTTGCCCAGAGGTAAAGGCAGCACTGTTCTTCCAACCGTGTTCTGGTGACTCACCTCCCCACGTAATAGAGGTAGCCACTGAGGCAAGAGTTCTGCGCTTGGACTCCTGGGGTCTGGCTATGCTTTGCATTGTACTGTGACTCTGGGCAAGGAAACAAGAAGGATCATGCCCGATGGCTAGGATGGCTCAGGGAGCTGGTGTATGGGAAAGGCCCTGGCTCACAGCAACCCCCAAAACTGGTGTCCCCAGACTGGTCAGAAATCAGAACCTCACAGGGGCTGGGAACTGTGGCCCATGCCTGTAATCTGAGCACTTTGGGAGGCCAAGGCGGGAAGATTGCTTGAGCCCTGGAGTTCAAGACCAGCCTGGGCAACACGACAAAACCCTGTCTCTACAAAAAATAAAAATAATTTTAAATGAGCCCAGCATGGTGGAGCACGCCTGTGGTCCTAGCCACTTAGGAGGCTGAGATGGGAGGATTGGTTAAACCCAGCAGGTCAAGGCTGCAGTGAGCCATGTTCACGCTACTGCACTCCAGCCTGGGCAACAGAGTGAGATCCTGTCTCAAAAGAAAAAAAAGAGAGAACATCACAGGGAGCCACACGCAGGGCCAGTCCTCCACTGAAGCTGCAACAACAAATTCCCTCACAAAGCCTCACTCAGCCCTTGGACGTCCCCAATCCCATCTCCTACACACACATACCCACATACACACACCTGTGTGTCACACCTGGGACAGCAAAATCCCACAGGGTCATGAGTATCTTGAATGTTTGCTTCCCAGCTACACCCCCAAATAGAGGCCCACAAAGTCACCCGAACACCAAGTCACCCCTTGGTGTGCACTCCTGCTAACCACACCAGACCCCGCTGATGAAGGAGCAGTGAACTCAGTCGATACTCATAGACACCCAGGTGTGCACACACACCCAGACACTCCCGCATGTGCCTAAAACTTTGGAAATGGGCTTGAAATATCACTGAGTTCAACTCCTGCTTCAAGACTAGAGACCATTCAATGCTCTCACAACTGAGAGTTGTCTAGTCTTCGGAGGTTTCTGCTTGCATGCACGTTGTACGTGTGTTCACAACCACACACCCCCACTGATGCATTTGGCTAATCTAGTAATTGGTCTCCTCCCGTCCATGTCCCCCCTTACCCTAATCTGATCCAGCATAGTGCTGTCTGATTCATCTTTCCAAGACTCAGCCTTCCATGTGTCTCTCTGCCGCTCCAACACCCAACATGGCTCCCTATTGCCCTCTAAGATAAAGTCCAAGTGCTTAATGCCACCATTCCTCCCTCCAGTCCTTTAGTGACTCCCCCAACTTTATAGGACCCAAGTAATCTTATTGAGGATATTCATGCTATCCCCCAAGCCAGTCCTTGAATCCCCGTCACAAGTTGTCAAGCCCTCCTTTGAGGTTCTGGTGATAAGAACTCGCTACCTCCTGAGCTAGCCCATTTTATTTCATTACAGGCAGCTGCAGCTCTTAGAGCTTAATCTAGTGAAGGCCATCTAGGCTGGTTCAACTTCTGCTGCTTCCCTGGATGTTTTCTGTAACCTCTTGTCCCATGGTTCTGCCTTCAACATTCCCTGCCTTCATGCGAGCCGTTGTTTCGCGTCTGAGACCTCCTAGGGACAAGGTGCCTGAAATAGCACTGGTGCTGAGTAACTGGGTGTCTATCGATGGTACACATCTATATGCACATTCATGTCCAGATATGTGCAGTCCGTCCCCTTGCATTCTGGTGCACACAGTGTCGGAGATCATTTCAGAAAGCCCCACTGTGCCTGCTCTTTGCCATGATGTTTAGGGATCACGGGCCTGGGACAAAGGTGATCCGAATTCCCCATTTCCATTGTTAACTCCCGTCAGGAGAGCAAGCACAGCTGAGGGAGGGGTCAGAGGTCCCTTCTCTGCTCTCCTGTAGCCCCCAAACTGTCACAGCACCAATGAGTTTTGTGATATGATTGCAACCTCCACACTCCCACTTTCTGACCCCTCCCTGCATTATCTTCCTCCCTAGCACACATTCCTTTCTACAGGCTATGTCACCTGCTTATTTATTTTAGTTCCATTCTGTCTCTCTCTTCTCAAATGTGAGCTCCTTGAGGACAGAGATTTGGGCTGTTCTGTTCATATCTGGATCCCTAGTGCCTACAGTGGTGCTTGGCACACAAGGTTCACTGTCTGCAGGTTGAATGGAGGTGGTGGGTCTATTCTCCACCTACCCTGGACAGTGAGCTCTAGGAGGGCAGAGTCTACATCCCAGACCTCCCTGACCAGTGTCCAGGACCTTGTGGGGGCACAATAGATGCTGAAGTCCATGTTTGTGGGCTAAATGATCAGGGACTGTCAACAGGGTTTCTTTCTTTTCGTTAAAAAAAAAAAAAAATTGAGACAGGGATCTCACTGTTTCCCAGGCTAGTCTCGAACTCCTGGCCTCAAGTGATTTTCCCATCTCAGCCTCCTAAGTAGCTGGGATTACAGGTGCGTGCCAGCATGCCCAACCCTGTGAGCAGCATTCCCGTCCGTTCCCAGCACATCGAGAGCCGCCTTTGGGCACAGCCGCGGGCAGGATGGGAGAGAGGACAGAGGCAGACAGGAGGATCCCCAGGCTCGCTCTCTGATGGGGTCTGCGCACACACTGACTCTTGGATGGACAGTTCCTCTGACTGCCAAACTGCGGCCTTGAGGGGTGATCATGAAGGGAGGGTAGGCGTCATAACTGGTTTCCCAGGTGTCCCGGGAGACGGAGGAGGAGCTGATGGTGGTGGCTCAGAGGGGATAGAGATAGAGCAGGACTGCTCACCTTTGCACACCCCCAGCGGACCAGGGAGTCAGCCCCTTTCTGACTCTTGAATAGGGTACCTTGGGCTTCAATCACTCTCTCTGACCCCATTTCCTCCAGCTGAAAAATGGAGGAAATAATAGTACCTGCTTGTGAGCAGAGCCCAGAGTGGACCCTCAGATGTTCTCAATCATTGTGAGGATATCAATGATGATAATGATGAAAAAAATAAATAGAATGAAACAGGGGACCTGGCCTCTCACTTCCCAGTCCCAACGGTTGTCTCAGACTCCTCCTGGCTTTGGGTTAAAGGAGACAGGATCCCATGGGCCTTAGGGATGCTGAAGGCTGGATGGGGAGTCAGGGATCCAGAGAGAGCAGATAGCCGGGCCTGTGGGAGGCAGAGCCCTTTCTTTCTTTCCAGAGAAAGAATGGCCTGCAGCTGAATCAGCCCCTCCTAGTCCCCTAGCCACCAGGCATTATGGGCCATGGCAGGGGCACAGAGGGTGGTGGCATCAGGGCAGGGCCAGCTACCATGGCGGGAGTTTGGGGTGGTCCATTGCTGTGGTTCCACCAGCTCTGGGCAGAGCATGTCCTTGTCCTGGATGGCCCAGGGACAGTTAAGGAAGCACCCGGGACAAGGAGTCAAGAGACCCAAACTCCAGCCCAGGGTCCACCTTCTCGCTCACCTCAGGGCAAGCCATTCCCCGTGTCTGAGCCTCAGCTTCCTCCTCCGGCAAATGTGAGAACTGGATTAGGTGGTCTCTGATGCCACCCGACAGGTAGGCCATGGCTCTCTAGGGAAAGTGAGGTGAAGCCCCTCAGCACAGTGCCTGGCACATAGCAGGTACTTGGTAAATATCGGGGCTGCCACTCATTTGAAGTGTCCTCTGAGGATAGGAAGGGCAGGATTCCCTTCACACTCCACCTGCCCCGGCTTCTGCCAACAAGAACACCCTTCTCCAGGGCGCCAGAGGCTGTGAGTGAGGTATGGCTTGGCCTCCTAGGCTGGCCCTTGCGTCTTTTCAACTCAGCCACTTCCATCCCACCCCCAACCTTGGCTGCCTCCAACATCTGGCTTTTCCCCTTCCTCCCCCACCTCAGAGCCACCAGCTGAGCCTTGATTTTCTGCAAGAGGCCCCTGTCCACTTTCTGTCCTCCTCACTGAGCCTCTGGCTGCCAGTCACCACCCCGGCCCTCAGAGATGGCGGCTGGCAGGGGTGCCAGTGGGGGTTCCCACCAACCTCCTCTCAGACCTTGGTTCTCTGGGGCCTTCTCAGGTGGTTTCACCCCTGGGCAAAGCCCAAGTCCTCAGCTAGTTTTCCCTAGAATTTTGAGTTTCTTCTGTGCTCAAACCCTGCAGACTTCAGAGATATCAAAGCCTCATCATCCCAGCACTGAGCTCTGGGCCCCACACAGAGGCCCTGCCCGCTCCCTACTCCCAGAGCTCCCAAGTTCCTGCTCAAGAAAAGGTCCTGATCCATAAAGAGGCAGTCCACAAACCTCCCGTGTGGCAGAAGAACCTTTTTTTTTTTTTTTTTTTTTTGTCTCTAGGGAGGCACCCTGCAAAGTTTTATTCTTTACAGGAAGTCGGTGCCCAGCGTGTTCCCTCTCTACAGCCAAATAAAACGCTGCTGTCTCTAGAGGGGTGGCAGCAGTCCTGCGTGGTCCAGTGAGACTCAGAAGGTTCCAGGCGACTTTCAGTCCTGAGTCCCTTTCAGTCATGGTCTTCTGAGTCTGACTCTTCTGCAGACTCGGATGCACCCTCTGGCAAGTCATCTCCCATCTGCTGGAACCTTCCCGACTGGGATTCCCACATGTATTTGATGGTCACCTTGAATTCAGC
This sequence comes from Mandrillus leucophaeus, assembly GCF_000951045.1. Classification (NCBI taxonomy): domain Eukaryota; kingdom Metazoa; phylum Chordata; class Mammalia; order Primates; family Cercopithecidae; genus Mandrillus; species Mandrillus leucophaeus. The sequence goes on from NW_012106363.1 coordinate 3,845,899, forward strand.
CATCTCATCCCCAAAACACTTCAGGACGCAAGCCTGCTCCGTAGTCAGCACACCTCATAGTCGGACAGCAGGGTCACCACACCTCTCTTGAGCGCAGTGGGCAGGGCCAGCTGCATGAGCCGTGGCTCCATGGATTGGGGAACTGCTCCAGGCGCCCTGAGTCCAGGCTCACAGCGAAAGCTGCTTTGTTACCAGCTCGGGCATAGTCCATTTCTGTGTATTTCGTAAACCATTCATTCACCTCCTCTGTGCGGTTGGTGAACAGGAGACCCACTTCACCCCTCAACCTTTTGCTGACGTCGTGCAGGTTGTCTTTGTTCTCATCTCTGACCCAAGGCCACCATCATCACCTTGTTTTTGCCAAAGAACATCGGGCTGTGCTTCCAGGCGTTCCGGATGTCCTTCAGCTTGCTGTTCCTCACAATGGCCACAGAGAAGATGAAAAGGTACTCGTAGGTGTCCACACATTTCCAAAGCTCTTCTGTCAGGTTTTGTTTCAATTTCAAGCCTTTCTTGGCAGTTTCGGTTAAGGAGACTTTCTTGTCGCGCTTGGATTTGGGCATCGCGCTGAATCCACGTGGAAGAACCACTTTTAATAGGTAACTTGCAAATACCATGGGGCATCTGAAGGGGCAGCCTGCTGGAGCCGGGGAGGGCAGATCTGGGCTGAGACTGGAAGTATGAGCTGTCACTTGCCCATCATACAGTGACAAGGGAAGGAGATGTTGTCTGAGGTCTGGGAAAAGCACAGCAAAATATGTGTTCTGGGATTCCCCACCTTCCCACGGTCCAGGGCTGTGTGAAGACAGCAGGGAACTCTGGAGCCTCAGGCAGAGGAAGCCTTTGTGGGTCATGCCCTGGGGTCCAGAAGCAAATGAGCAATGAAGCAAGCCGCCCCTAAACAGTGTGGGGCCCAGGACAAGAGTACAACTGGAGGGTCACCATCCAGCTAAACATTGCTAAACACATTCTTCCTACTTTGTTTGACAGTAAGCCTTCATAACAACATTTTTTTTTTTTTTTTTTTTT
>NW_012106363.1:3847932-3848642 GCF_000951045.1 Mandrillus leucophaeus
TTGTCTCACTCTGTTGTCCAGGCTGGAGGGCAGTGGCACAAGGATAGCTCACTGCATCCTCAAGCTCCTGGGCTCAAGCGATCCTTCGGCCTCAGAGTCGTGAGTAGCTGGGGCTCACTCCAACACTACCACTTATTTCTTTTTTTTTTTTTTTTTTTTGTAGAGACAGGGGCCTTGCTTTGTTGCTCAGGCTGGTTTCCAACTCCTGGCTTCAAGCAGTCCTCCCGCCTCTGCCTCACAAAGTGCTGGAATTACAGGCATGAGCCACCTCGTCCAGCCTGATTCTAAATTTTTTATTTAAAATTATGTAAATCTAAATATTATGATATATTTTGATAAAATATAATGCTTTGTAATTTCAATATTCATGGTCCATCAAATTACCAATGTAAAGAGTTACTATCAAGTTTCATGCATGTTCCATCTAGACCTGCCTTTATACAAATTAAGAATTATATAAAGGCCGGGCATGATGGCTCACCCCTGTAATCCCAGCACTTTGGGAGGCCAAGGCAGGTGGATCATAAAGTCAGGAGTTTGAGACCAGCCTGGCCAACAGGGAGAAACCCTCTCTCCACTGAAGACACAAAAAATTAACCTGGCTTGGTGGCACACGCCTGTAATCCCAGCTACTTGGGAAGCTGAGGCAGGAGAATCGCTTGAACCCGGGAGGCAGAGGTTGCAGTGAGCCGAGATCGCACCATTGCACT
>NW_012106363.1:3848692-3849563 GCF_000951045.1 Mandrillus leucophaeus
TTTTGAGACAGAGTCTTACTCTGTCACCCAGGCTGGAGTGCAGTGGCGCAATCTCGGTTCACTGCAACCTCCACCTCCCGGGTTCAAGCAATTCTCCTGCTTCAGCTTCCCAAGTAGCTGGGATTACAGGCACGCACCAGCACACTTGGTTAATTCTTATATTTTTTAGTAGAGATGGGGTTTCTCCATGTTGGCCAGGCTAGTCTCGAACTCCTGACTTCAAGTGATCCGCCTGCCTCGGCCTCCCAAAGTGCTGGGATTATAGGCATGAGCTACTGCACCTGGCAAACGACAACATTTTTCTTTGTTTTTTTTTGAGATAGAGTCTCACTCTGTTACCCAGGCTGGAGTACAGTGCCATGATCTTTGTTCACTGCAACCTCCGACTCCCGGGTTCAAGTGATTCTCCTGCCTCAGCCTCCTGAGTAGCTGGGATTACAGACACGCACTACCACGCCCGGCTAATTTTTGTATTTTTAGTAGAGACGGGGTTTCACCATGTTGGTCAGGCTGGTCTCGAACTCCTGACCTCGTGATTTGCTCACCTCGGCCTCTCAAAGTGCTGGGATTACAAGCGTGAGCCACCGCACTTGGCCAACAAAATTTTTAAAATTGCATAAAGCCACGGTTTTTATACAGTTAAATATATATGTGACTAAAATATTCTAATTTATTAAAATAAAAGTCAGAATATAAATTACAACCAATGAATATTGAAGTAGAAAATTAAGATTATTTAATTGAATCTAATTTCTTTCTTTCTTAACTTTTTTTTTTTGTCTCACTCTGTTGTCCAGGCTGGAGGGCAGTGGCACAAGGATAGCTCACTGCATCCTCAAGCTCCTGGGCTCAAGCGATCCTTCGGCCTCAG
>NW_012106363.1:3852528-3875640 GCF_000951045.1 Mandrillus leucophaeus
AACAGAGCAAGACTCCGTTATCAAAAAAAGAAAATTATATGAATTATTTAGTGGAGCAAAGTGTTTCTCATCTGCAACGTGCATTCATTTGAATACTATACTGATTTATGAGTACTTCTGGTACTCACAAAGGAGAAATAAGGACAGGGATGCTCAACACTACAAGGAGATTTTATGTAAGAATCCATTTAATTATTCTTGAATGCTTTAAAACTATTAATAATCTATTGCATGTATGCTATTTGAAAGAAATAATCTAACAAGTATATCTATTTTTTCTTTCAGTTACTTCTGATTTTTTGTAATTAGGATGGAGCGGTGACTTCCAAGCTTCTTACACGGCAGACTGGGAACCGGAAGTTATGCTCCCCATTCATTTTTCATTTCACCCCGGCGCTTGTACAAAGTCCATCTCCGCCACTGGCTAGCACAGACGCAGTTACTTTTTGTTTCAAACACTTAGAGCAAGAAGTCCACGACTGGGGCCCGATTGCTGTAATGACAGAAGTGTAGAGCGGAAGTTTGAAGCTGTGGTTTGCGCCACGCAGCACTTGGTACTGGAGCCTGCGTGACCTAGGCTGTCATGGGTTCTCCAACAAAGGAAGCGTCAGTGTCATATCCATGTCATGAGGGGCCTGGGGCAGGGATTCCTCTTGCTGGCTCTGGAAGCAGTACTGCTTTGAAGGGTGTTGAGCAGAGAAGTGACATGGTGAGACTCTCGTGTTAGAGAGACCACTGAGGCAGCAGATCAGAGGGCAGTGAGGAGGCTGGAGGCATATTAGGGGGAAATGTCAAAGAAATTTCTGGGTGAGAAAATTAGAAGCCTGGACTAGAGAATTAATTGTGAGTAGAGAGATATAACGAGAGGTTAAGAGAGAGATTTAGGAAGCAAGACTCTTGTCCTGGACCCCACACTGTTTAGGAGCAGCTTGCTTCATTGCTCATGCTTTTTCCATGCTTTCTAGAACCTTCTCTCCAAGGTTGGGGCTGGGGGCAAGGCATCAACAAATAATCATACAACTACAGTAAGAGAGGTTCACAATCAAGGACAAAAGGTGATAGGGACCAACCCAGTCCTGGGCTACCTCAGCAGTTAGTGACTAAGAGGAGGCAGGGTTTGGCGGACCCTCTCCATGGAGTGCTGTGCCTTTAAGTGCAGAGAGGACTCTGGGTTGGACTTCTGGGGCACTGCTCCGGGGTGGGTGCAATGCAGAGGACAGGCTGGGGGCTGGGGCCAGGGAGGAGCATCAAGTGCCAGAAGCAGGGCCTGCTTGGTTTGGGGCTGAGGGCCCAAAGGCATCAGGCTGGACGAGGTGACCTCACAGGGAGCCCTTCTAGCTTCAGGCTCTTTCCCCTGATGGCAAGGGCTAACCTTCCGCCAGCGTCCCCCACACTCCACCATGTCTACACCTGGCGGCTCTAGCAGATGGTTATCTCCCCTCCCCCACCCCACGCCTCACCCAGCCCCGCCTGTCCGTCTGCCAGTCTGCCAACAGCCCCACTCCTGGCCTTTCATCTCATGCCACGGCAGCCAGGCTGATGCTGCAATCCCCCGCCCCCCGGCTGTCCAGCTCCACAGCTTCTCCTGAGCTTGGCCCCCATAGGAGCTGGAGACCCGGGACCCCCAGGGCTTTGGCCCCCTGCTGCTGACCTGCCCAGGGTGGTCTGGGGGGCATGGCCCCTCCTCAGCCTGTAAAAACACACACACAGACACACCTTCCCAGGGTCACATGAGCACACACCTTGAGGCTCACCACCACTGTCCTTTCCTCCCTGGGCAGCTTCCCTCCATCACCACCCCCCCAACACCTTGGGACTCCTCCTGTCTCTAGAGTCCTTTTCCTGCCCTGTCCTTTCTGACTTGAAGGTCCAGGCAGCCATGGGGAGGCAGTGAGGCGGCAGGAGGAGACTTGGCAATCAGAGGCACAGACGCTGCTGGCGGTAGCAGCCATTGTCTTCACCTGAATCTTCTCCTTTTCCTTGGATTGGCAGAGGCAGGCAAGCACTGAGGCGAGGGGATGGATGAGCTGACCCACGGCAGGTGAGGAGGACCAGCTCCTCAGGTGAACAGGCTGCCACCCCAGGCATCGGCTCCCTTCCAGCCCCAGCCCCATTCCCAGGGCCTCGGGTAAAGTTCAGGCTGAGACCAGCTGGCACCGGTGGGGAGGGGGCCAGGATAAGTTTTTGGTGCTGCTGGTGATGGCAGCCGCCCGCCAGGGGGCTGGGAGAGAAGCAGATGATGCTTTGATGAGGGCAGGGATGCTGAGGCAACAGCTCAAAGTTGCCCTCTAGGGCTTGCTGTGAAGGAGGTATGGAGGAGGCAGAAAAGGCTGGAATATTACTCCTCTGGTGGGGGGGTGAGTCCTAGCCATGGCAGAAAAGAGCAAAGCCACATCTGGCAGAGCAGGGCAGAGGCTTTGTCCAGAACCCTCCACCGGAGTCCCACCTGCAGCCTTGGGCACAGATAGTTGGGCATGGCCTGAGCTCTGCTGGCCACGGCCATCCAGGAGCCAGGCGAGTATGTGTGGGTGCGTCCTCCCCGGGCCGGGGGGCCCTGAGGGCAGACACCACGTCTTCTGCACCTTCCTACCTGCTCCACCACAGCGTCAGAAGGCACTGCCTGCTGCCAGTTACAGCCAGGCGCCTTTCCTGAAGCCCTGGCTCCCTTCCTTCACCGCCCATTACCTACTGCATCCTAGGAGCGTCACAGGGACAGGAGGGGCAGGGAGCATTGTCATCACCCCCAACTGTCTGTGGGTCAAGGAGACCAAAACAAAGGCAGTCTGAGGAGGGGGGTCCCGGGGGCTGGGAGTTCCTCAAAGCTACCCAGAGGAAGTGTGGCTGGAGGAGAGAACAGAGGATGGGCAGGGATGAGGGAAGAGAGGACCCACTGCAGCAGGGGAGAGGGCTGTGATCAAGCCACAAGAGCACGAGGGTGGGCGGACGTGCTGAGACCCACTGCCTGGGGGAAAGTGGCAGGAATAAGGTGTACCTGCAGAGAGGAGGCAGAAGAATTACTCCCGGGGCAGGAGAGGCCTTGGGGAAGGAATGAAGGGAGATTCATATTTTACTGTTTCTTTTACTACACTGTTGAATCTCATACAAGAATGTATTACTCGTGGCGTTAAAAAAAGAATGGTGAAATTTAAATCATGTGTTGAGTTTAGTTAATAGTAGTGTACTTTTTTTTTTTTAAGACAGGGTCTCACTCTGTTGCCCAGGCTGGAGAGCAGTGGCACGATCATAGCTCACTGCAGCCTCAAACTCCTGGGCTCAAGTAATTCTCCTGTCTCAGCCTCCCAAGCAGCTGAAATTACAGGCATGTGCCACCACATCCAGCTAAGTTTTAAATTTTTTATAGAGACAGAGTCTCACTCTGTTGCCCAGGCTAGTCTCAAACTCCCGGGCTCAAGCGATCCTCCCGCCTCGGACCTCCCAAAGTGCTGGGATTGTAGGTGTGAGCCACTGTGCCTGGCTCAATGTTTGTTTTTTAGCTATGACAAACGTACTCTGGTGATACAGGATGTTAACAATAGAAGAAACTGGGTAAGAGGTGTATGGGAATTCTCTATTTGCAACTTTTCTGTACATCTAAAACTATTCTAAAATTGAAATGTAGGTGTTAAAATATATAATAAACACACACCAAAAAATGCCTCACTGAAAGTGCTGCCTCCACGAAAGCCCATGAGGTTACCCCGACACACTGATGGCTGGCATCGCCTGATGGGTAGGCACAGGGGAGCAGGCCACCTGCAGGGGAGGGGATCTTGTTGCAAAACGCAGGTGGGTGGGGACAGTCTACATGCTTGACCAGTGGGTACCAGGGAGATTTTTCTTGATGTGTCAAGGAAATTCTAGGCTTTTGGTAAGCCAGGCTGCTAGCCAATCCAGTACAGTGTGATGGGGGTTATGGTGCCAAAATTCAGGAGCTGTGAGAGCATGAAGCGGGGACCCTCACCCACACATGGGGAGAGGTAGCATCTCATGCCCGAAGAATGTTCATTTCACCCCGACGCTTGTACAAAGTCCATCTCCACCACTGGTGCGCAGACGCAGTTGCTTTTTATTTCAAACACTTAGAGCAAGAAGCTCCCGACTTCTTGGAGGAAAAGGGAGGAGGATCTACCCTTAGCTCCTTCTGGAGGGGTGAGGGGTACGGGGTGTGGAGCTCAGGGGAATGGCAGCTCAGGGCCATGGACAGAACCTGAAGTTCAGAGTCAAGCAAACCTGCGGGAAGTCCAGACTCCTTACTCGCCGTGTCTTTGGGCAAGTCACTTCAACTCTTGGGGCCTCAATTTCCTCATCCATAAAATGGAGATGATCACTCTATCTGTCCTGCTCAGCTCCCAGAATTGTAAGCGTCACATGAGACAGTCATCGTGAAAGGGTTTGGCATGGGGCAGAATCACTCTGGAAAAATGAGCATTGAGTCCATAGTGAGTTGAATGGCGGGGGCACCGTCTCTGCCCTGTACCAGGGTCAGCTCTGACCGTCCACAGTCCTGGATGCAGAGCTCAGAGGACCTCCTCCAGCCAGGACCCTCCCCAGGAGCAGGCACCCTCTGCATCATTGCTGGGGGCAGATGCCAGGCCCTTCCTGAGCCCCTGGGAGATGGGCCAGTATCCCCCACGGTGGGTGGAGGGCAGGCAGTGGGGGCCTGGGAGAGCTAGCTGCCAGGGCTGGGAAGATGCTGAGGTGGAGATGGAGGTATCTGTGAGGGCTCAAGCCCAGGGGGGAAAAAATTCTTGCTGGAGCTGTATAATTAAAATCCTATTAAGCGGCGCCTGGCAGTCTCCTATCAACCCCCACCGAGGCTCCACCGACGAACCCTCGCAGCAGCTGAGGCACCCCGCTCTCTGGGCAGTGGCTTTGGGGCTGGCTTGGCTGGGGGAGCGCTGGCGGCCAGGCCGGCTTTGGGCAGAGCCAGGGTGGGCCAGGGTGTCACAGGGGAGGGGAGTGTAGTCAGGGCTCCGACCCAGCCTGCGTCTGGGCCCGGCATCCCTGCCATCCTCCCTCTGTCCCGCGAGCACTGAACGTTCTTCTTCCACCCCCTCAGCCCCTGGGCTTGGGGCTAAGGCACTGGCTTTCTGGCTTCCCGACTGCCCTCCTCCACTTCTCTCCGCTCGCTTTTCTGGGCCCTGGAAGGCAGCTCCTCTGAGCCCTCACTGAGCCGAGGCAGCTGTCTGAGGAAACCCCTGCACACCCTGCTCTCTGGGAACTGGCTTGGGACGGGTTCGACTTGGCAAAGCCAGGAGGGCCAGGGTGGGCACCGGGGAGGGGAGGGCAGCCCATCTGAGGTGACTGTCTGAGGTGACATCCCTTTCTTCTCCTCTCCTTAGGTTCCAGGTGCCCCCTTTCCAGGCAGTCTGCCAAGACTCTCCCACCCGAACCCTATCTACCCTTTTCCCTGTGCCCCATGCCTCAATAGTCACTCAGTCTGCACGCTGCTGCCTTGCCCTGTGTCTATATCTTGAGTACATTGGTGTCTTGGCTCCCCCCTCAGACTGGTTCCTGCCTCCCCCATCACTCTGTGGGCTCCCTGCAAGCACTGTGAGTTCCATGAGCCCGAGGATGGATTGGTCTCCCCGCAGGAGGGGCCCTATCCAGAGAGGTATGGTGTCCAGCCAAAGCACCAGAGTCCTGGGCAGGAGGAGCGGGGCCTGGGCCCAGGGGGTCCCCACCAATCCCCTCTGAGTGGCCTGCAGAAGAGCTTCCAAAGCAGGGCTGATGAAATGGGGGCAGGGGCAGAGAATGGAGGAGCTGGCTGGGCCCTGGTCCTCACTCTCTGAAGAAAGAACCCCAGCACCCCGGAGGATTTCTAGGTCTGCCCCCAGCCTCAGCCCCTGTCCCTTAGCGCTGCCCCTGGGGCCTAAAATGGGGATGGATGCTATAATCCCCTCAGAGGGGCATGGGGGCCTGATGTAATCCTACCCCTCAGCCCTACCCCAGGTGCCAGCCCAGGATGATGATGGCAGGTGAGAGTGGAGGGAGGAGCAGGAAGATGGCCTCGAATACCAGCTGGTGCAGGTGGCCTGGCCCCACGTGCCCTTCCCAGAGCTTCCTGGACTCCCTCCTGGGTCACAGCCCTAGGACCTCAATCCCTGCCTCCACACCAGACTGATCCGAGACCAGCCTACAATGGATGGGGAAGCTTTCCTTGACTCCCTCCAGCCTCTAGGGGAGAGGGTTTCACCCCCCTCTCGGAATCCCTCTAGGATCTCAAAGGACTATCAGGACCGTGGCTCACTGCCCTTCTACCTCTCCACTGGGTTCTGCCAGTTTCTCAGGCGCCACTTCACCACCCAGGATGCCCTTCACCATCCAGAGGGACCTCCTTCCTGCCGGTCTCTGGTCCTTGTAACTGAAGAAATGAGCACAGCTCACCTTTTAGCCTGAAGAGGGGGGAAAGTGGGAAGGGGAGACCCCCATCCCCATCCCCACACCTCAATATTCACTGAGTCTGCACGCCGTTGCCTTTCCCTGTGTCTATATCCTGAGCACATTGGTGTCTTGCCTCCCCCATCACTCTGAGGAGCTCCTGGCAAGGAATGTGAGTTCCATGAGTTCCCCACTCTGGCCCTCCAGCATCAGCCTGGCATCTCAGGGAGTCAAAAGGCGATGGTTCTAGTCTGAACTCTGCTGCTAACCAGCTCTACGGCCTTGGCAGCCATCACACCTCTCTGGGACCCCATTTCATCATCTTGACGGATCTACGGCTGTAGAAACGGACTCATCTCCCCACCGCCCCCATGCTGCTTTCCCTACTCCACCCCCTGTCACCCCACCCCATCACCTCCCCACGAGTTAGCCACTCCCCATGCACCCCCATCCCACCAGGTACCTACCCAACTCTTGGCCATTCCATTTCAACAAGCATTTACGAAGCACACATGAGGTGCCAGTGATGGGGTCACAAATACAAAAGCAGGTCTATGGCCATTGCACTAGCTCCCCACTCAGGTCACTTCGGGGAGGGATGAGACTCAAAATCAAAAGAAGGCCACTCAGCAGAACCGTAGAGATTGTTGGATGCTCCATGCAGATTTATGCAAATGTGAATACCAATGAACCAAGGAGGGACAGGGCAGTTTATGGACCAATTTTGTTTCTGAGTATAGATTTGATGTAATGTTCAAACTGTAAGGGACTTTGGCCATGATCCGGTGAAACTGAGGCCCAGGGAGGGAAAATGCCACACCCAAGGCCTGTAGCACACAGGTAACGCACCAGGACCTGGGCGGGGCTCTGTCACCAAACCAAACAGAAGAACTGGGCCTTCTTGGGAGCTGGGGACATTCTCCAAACTCCCCCAGAGTGGGGACAGCCAAGAGCATTGTAGCCACCCAGGTTGCATGAGACTGAGCCCTGACACATTGACGCCCAAGCCTCAGGTCAGTTCCAGAGCGGACACATCCCTGCCTTAGAGGTCTGGCATTCTAGGTGGGGAGTGGGCAGGAGTCCCCTGACAGCAATGCAAGGCACGGGAGCCACGCCCCAGAAATGTGTGAGCTTCGCTGCTTGCTGATGAGGGCCAAGGAAAGAGAGATTCATTCTGGCAGTGGGGACTCAAGGAGGGTTTCCTACAGGGGAGGCGGATATGGACAGAAGGGAGGCTCATCCTGGATCTCCCGGGAGCGGGTTGGCTTAGTATGCCCTTCTGTGCAGGTCAACAACACAGACTCCTTTACCCCTGTAAAAGCTACTGTTCTGGTCCAGACGCCTCATTGGAGAACAGGAGGCTCAGAGAAAGACAGGGACACCCCCACTGAGTCCTGCCACAGCCAGATCCCCTGCCTTCTGCCCTCTCCTTTCCAAGTCACATCATGCGGCCCTGGCCACTGACAAGGAGTCACCAGGCCTAGAAGGTTCTGAAAGACCTTTTGAGGAGACAAGGTGGGGACAGAAGGGAGGGACAGGAGTCAGGCTCTGAGGTCCTGGTTCCCTCTGCTTCCTGACTTCTCCCCCTCCCCCTGGCAGCTCTCCCCCTTAGATCACAGTTGAGACCCACACAGCTGCAGGGGCAAAACTTGGCTAGTGGTGGCCGCACACCTGGTCCAAAGCTGCGGTGATGTCACCTCTGGTTTTCCAGAATGTGGGATCTTCTCATGATGACAAAGTCCACAGATGTTTCATTCCATGCTGAGGACAGTGTGGAGGGGGAAGGCTGTGGGGTGGATGCGAGAGATGCCCCACTAACCCAGAGAGGGAACCAGAGGACTGGGCAGGGCAGAATGCCTGCTCCTGGAGTCACCGCTTATCTCAAAGGCCCTCATCCACAAAAGTGCAAAGTTCTTCCTGAAGTCTGCCCTCCGTCTCTCGTGCTGCAATGTTAACTCTTGTATGTTCATAAAGTCATTAATACTGAAAAACTCAACTAGTAACCAGGTAAGTATTTCTCTCCTGTCATAGGCCCGGCACCCCATCTGTCAATAGGAGCCATAAGAGAAAGTTACCCTAAGCTGCCAGCACTGGGAAGGGGACAGCTTAGTGCCCAGCTCATTTTCCCTGTACAGCTCCTGCACTTCTCATCCACTCCCCACTCCCTAGCCTGCCCCTTTCTCTCGGGAGTCCTAATTTCACTGACTGTGTTCTCCAGATTCTCTGCTTTTCCCTCGACACTGTGTGATCCCACTGGACAAACCATTTCCCTCTCTGGACCTCAGTTTCCCAGTCTGTAAACAGGGGGGCATTCTTCCCCTTTGCTGGGGGGTGTCTCAAAGATCTCACAACCCACTAAGCCCCAGTCGACTGAGTCAAATAGGGTCAAGGAGCTGGCTTTGCTCCCAGACCACAAAGGGAAGCCTCTGCTTTCCCGAGGAGAAGCTGAGGTTCGGGGTTTCTCTCTGGTCCCGGAGGGCAGGGCTGTCCTAGCTGACAACATCAGCTCGGCGCCCTCCCAAGCCATGCCAGTGTCAGCATCCTCCTCTCACCCCACCCCGCTGTATCCCAGCCTCACTCAGGGTGACAGCATCACCTGCCCCTGCCCACAGCAGGGGCCTCTGGCAAGCTGGTGAGCGGACAGGTGTGGGGTCCCTCCACTCCCCAAGTCCTATTACCTGAAGTGCCACCGCCCTGACTCTACAGTAATTGGGGGGCTCATTTGCATTTTGCCTATGTGTGATTTCAGAGAGGCACCCTGCCCACCCCTTTCTAGGGACTCAGCAGCTGTTTGCCCAAACCCACAGCTTCCATCCAAGGGAAGGAGAGAAGAGCTCAGGGAAGGCAGGAAGTGGGAGCTGGGGATGGGCACTGGGCCCCCAGGTTCTCCAAGGAAGAGGAGTCTTGGCAGGGCCCTGGGACCTTGTGCCAGTGCTGGCTCGGGAGCCAGGGTGGGGACGGAGGGGGTGACGTCCTCCACCTCCCCAGTCTCAGTTTCCTCATCTGTAAACTGGAGCTAATGACACTTAACGAGCGAGGGGGGTGGGGGGCATGTAATTAGCTCCTGCTGGCTCTGGGCTTTGAAGTGGGTTGGAGGAGGGGGCGGCTGGGCGGGGTGCAGGTGGGACAGAGTTGGAGGCCCCAGTGCACTGGCCTGCAGTGGGGAGGTGTTGGTCCCAGGGATCCTCTCCCATCTAGGGGAGATAAGAAAGCTGAGATCACACACCTAAGGGAGGCCCTGGAGGCCAGGGCCTATGGCACAGAGATCCCCAAGTGTGAACAGAGAGTGCCCCAGGTTACCTAAGAAAGGAGCTGGTGCCCCCCAACCCTCTATTAGGGTGGGACTCCTGGGCTGAGGGGCGAGGGAGTGGGATCCAGAGCCAGGAGCTCTCTGACACTGTGGTTCTTGTATCCCATAACCCACAGTGGCCTGGCACACACCTGGGCACACACAGGGCATGTCTCCATGGGCCAGGGCAATAGCTCCTGTGCAGAGGCTCATGAAAGAGAACAGGGATGGCGGGAAGGAAGGAGGTTATGGGGACTGAACCCAGAGAGGTGAGGACAGGAGGGAGGGAGCCACCACCTCCCACGCCCTTGGCCTTTCCGCTTGTCCCATGACGTCAGGGCTGAGTCACTGGGAGAGGCTGCTGTCCAGCAGGGGTGGGAGGACCCTGGGGACCAAGGCCTGGACACCATCCCAGGACAGGCAATGTGTGGGGCACCTTTGGCCCGGTTGGCGCTGTCCAAAGGATGCAGGCTTGAGCCAACCATCCACAGTCCAGCCACCCACGCCTGGTGGGCAGAGCTTTGGACGGGCCCAGGAGGCCCCAAAGGGCCATCTGGGAGGGTCAAGAAGTCATCTCTGGCATCTCCCTGCCTCTGGACAGATTGACAATGAAACCATCCAAGATACACCAAAATATATCGAGACTTCCTTCTTGATGTCAAACCATGAGTTGTCGTATTGCAAGCTCCACCCACTGGCTCTTCATCAAGGGAAAAGACCAGGTGGTCGCTCCCTTCCTGGGACCCCTCTCTCTCTCATCATGCATTGTCTCTCCAGCTCCTTTTCCAATAGGTGGTGCCTGGAGGTGGTTGAGTTTGGCAAATGGACGGATTAAATGTGCTCCCATCCACTGCTGCACAAAGCCTAAGACCCCAGGATTTGCGACCCAGTGATTTGTTTGGTGGAGCCCTAAAACCATAAATATATGTGCTAATTTGGTCTCCTGAATAGAAGTAAGAACTGTTCATTCATTCATTCGTTTCACAAATATGTATTGATATCTACTAGGCACCAGGCACTGTTCTAGGCGTAGGGATACGATAGGAGAGAAGATGGGCAGGAGCCCAGCCTGGAAGGCTCCATCTCTAGCCAGAACAAGAGTGTCGGGAAGGGGCCAGAGCCCTTCAGAGCAGAGGGGACTGTTTCCAGAAGAGGCCGCAGAGCGGGAAGACTGCAGCTGAACCGTGAAGTTCTGGGTGGAGACTCCACTCGCCATAAATCCCAGAGACCCATCAACGGAGGTCCTCTGAGACCGGGACACCACTTCCCCACTGGCCACCCTGGCCCTGCCGAGCCTGGGACTCGCCAGCTGGAACATCTGGAACAACTGATGTGGTGTTCCACCCACTGCTCCGCACTCCCACCCCAAGTGTGTGCTGGGGAGGGCGGCAGGCCAAATGAATGTGACGCCGGTCTGTGCAGCTTCGTAAGCCTCCTTGAAAGCCAGGTTTTTTCGGTTTTCTCTGTTGACATCCCAAAGAGCCGAGGGAGAGGAAGCTTCCAAAGTCCTCAGGAGCCAGCTCAGAAGCTCCTGAGAGCTGGGTAGATGGACCTCAGCACACTTCCAAAATGAGACCCTTGGTCTGGGAAGGTGGAAGCATATCGCCCTGCTGGACTGAGGGGTCTAGGCCTGGGCTACCCCTTTGGCTTGACAAGGTCTGAAGAGTGTAAGCCCTGGACATTCCAACCTGTGGGGACTGCTGAGACCACTCCTTTCCTCTGTGCCGCCCTCCTATACATGCTCATCCCCACCCCACTTGGCGTCTGGCTCCTCTGTCCCAATGTCTCTGAATAGCTCTGCCGCCGCTTTGTCTCTCTCCCAATGCGTCTGTGACCTATAGGGAGGAAAATCCTGGAAAGAGCTTTATCGGGTCAACGGACAGAATTGGAATATGAATGTGTGGATGGTCGATGAGATCAAATAGTCTATCAAAGCAAATTTATGAAACCGATAACTATACTGTGGTTAAGGAAGAGAATATCTCTATTTTCAGGAAATACACACTCAAGCATTTCGTGGTAAAAGGCCATGATAGATGTAACTTACCCTCAAATTGTTCAGGGGGAAATCTACATGTACATATATATGGATGTATATAGAGAAAGAATGATAAAAGTAAATGAGGTGAAATGTTAACAGTAGATCAGTCTGAGTGAAAGGCGTAGGGTGCTCTTTGTGCTGTTTCTTGTTGCAGCTTCTGAAATCGTTTTGCCCTCTTGCTCTGCTTTTCCCTGGACCCCTCTCCTATATAGCCCCGAGTGCTCTCCGTGTCTTTTCCTCATTCACTCATCCCTAGGACAGTGCTTGAGCCATCGCGGACACTCAGGGCATATGCGGGCTGTGCTAGATGCACTCCTGTCTTTCTGTCTTTGCATCTATGTCAACATCTCCATTCATTCATTCTTCAGTCATTCACTTATGAGTAAGCACCCTTATCACTCCGTTTGCATCCCCTTGGTAACCCTGGATCTTTGGGGGAGACAGGAGGACCCACTTACAGAGCACATCACGGTGGGTCTTGGTGGTTCTGAGCGGGTCTCTGGCCTGTACCTTGTAGTCCCTGACTCTTTGACATTGACCTCCTTGGGGGCTGTGTCACCATCTCCAGATCTTTATCGGGCCTCTCTGTGGTGTGGGGGTGGTCTGTGCCACAGGGCTTTGGTGGCTCCTGCCTCCTTGCCTCCCTCAACCTGTGAGAGGAGGTTCTGCCACCCTTCGCCCCTACTCCCATAAAGGGAATCCATGTTTCAAACCCAAGGCAATGGCTGTGGCCCTGGTAGGGACAACTGTGCTGGGGACCAAGGGTCCGGCCTAGGAAGGACCTCTCTCTTTCCCACTTCTGACCCCTTATAGTCATCCCTGGGTCCAGCATGGTGCCTGCCATCCTTAGTCTGGTGAGGTGACATCACCAGGGCTCCCCCTACGCACACACACCCCACAGCAGCTGTGACTCCCAACAGCATCTCACCATCTCTTCTCTGGAACATCAAAGGCCCAAGCAGCAGCGTCCCCGTCCTCCCGGGCCCCGGGGGGTAATCAGAGCCAGGTATGTGTAAATGCTGGGCCTTCAAATAAATAAATACTGGAACACGCGGGGCCTCCCACCCCTCGCTGCTGCCTAGCGCCCTGGGCTGGGACCTAGGCACGGGGCCAGCCCCTGACGAGGTCCTGGGGACCGCCTGGAGCTGGAGGTGTGTGTGAAGAGTTTCGCGTGGGCTGAGGCCTGGCTTAGCCTCAGCAGCATCAAAAAGACTGTGGCAGGGGGAGGGGTGTGTGCAGCGGGAGCTGTGTGGGGAGGGAGGGTCCCGCCACAGGTGTCCCCCATCTCTCACAACCCCACCAGCCCTGCCTCACATGCCAGGCACCCCTCCTTCCACACCTTCGACTCCAAAGCCAGGCTGCCTCTTCCAACGAGGACAGATGGCATCCCGCAACACCAAAGAGGAAGAAAATACAGGCAGTGATTGGAATTTCTGGAAGGACCCCCTTTTGCCAAACCAGGGCCCTGAAGGTTCCGATGGCAGGGAGCAGTGGGTGAGCTGTACCAGGCATCTGTGAGCCATCATTGCTTCCACAGGCGAGAAGGAGGAGGCTGGACTATCTATTTGGTGCCAAGGCTGAAAGAGAGTGTGGTCCCCGGACTCCCTGGCAGGGCAAGCAGCTTTCCACTCCTTGTGGCGCAGTTGAGATGCCAGGAGGGCGGCATGAGTGCAGGGCTTGTGGTTTCTGTCTCACTTATCAGCTGTGTGACTTTCGGCCAGTCACTCAGTATCTCTGAGCCTCAAGTTTCTCATCTGTAAAATTGCGCCCCCCGCACTGCCTCTCCTACAGGGGAGCAGAAATGCTCAGTGAAGACCACCCGGACAAGGCTTTCCATAAGCTGTCAAGTGCAGTGTCCCCA
The DNA here is from genome assembly GCF_000951045.1 of Mandrillus leucophaeus. Lineage (NCBI taxonomy): Eukaryota > Metazoa > Chordata > Mammalia > Primates > Cercopithecidae > Mandrillus > Mandrillus leucophaeus. Next base: position 3,866,101 of record NW_012106363.1, read on the forward strand.
TGAGGCTAAACAGAAGGTACCTTGACTGGGGTGGCTTCCCCGTGAGTCTTTGACTTACAGGGCCTGGCACAACCAAAAACATGTTGTCTAAATAATTGATTTTGAAAAATATGAATGGACAAATGAAAGTTCTAGACGTTACTTTTTTTTTTTTTTTTTGAGACAGAGTCCTGCTCTGTCACCCAGGCTATAGTGCAGTGACGCAATCTCAGCTCACTGCAACCTCCACCTCCTAGGTTCAAGCAATTCTCCTGCCTCAGCCTCCCAAGTAGCTGGGATTACAGGCACCTGCCACCACACTCAGCTGTTTTTGTATTTTTAGTAGAGATGGAAGTTTCACCATGTTGGCCAGGTTGGTCTTGAACTCCTGACCTCAAATGATCCACCCACCTCAGCTTCCCAAGGTGCTGGGATTACAGCTGTGAGCCACCATGCCTGGCCTTAGACTTGACTTCTTGACTCTGTTTAAGATTTTGGCCATGCCATCCTCACATCCCCAGCTTTTTGGATCAAGACCTCTTGGAGAATCTGACTAAAGCTATGGCTCCTCACCCCAGACACACATACACACACAAATGATTTCCGGGATCACACTCGCAGGCCGGAGCCAGAGCCTCTGCCTTAGTGTGGGTACATACACCCCAGCTCCTCAACACCCACTTGAGAGGCACGTTCTCCATGCAGGAGCTTTACATGTACAATCTCTATCCACCAGCAACTCTGCAGGTGTTATCATTCGCTTTTACAGATCAAGAAACTGAGGCCCAGAGACATGACGGGACTTGCAAGGATGTGCCGGGGACAGGGTTTGCTCAATATGTCTGACTCCAGAGGTCTCTGGGGCTTCAAAGCCTGGGCTTTTTCCAGGCTTTGCTCCTCAGAAGTTAAGGTTCCGTCTCTGGGTCTTCGTGCCCCCAGTTGGGGCCCAACACATGATAGCACAAAATGTACACCCGGCCTTTTCTGAGAGGATGGTGAGTGAGCGGCCCCCAGGTTGAGATGGACAGAGGCAGGCTGACAAATAAAGAGGGTGAATTAGAATGTGAGGCCCAGAGAGAAGATTCTGATGAGCTTTGACCCCATGCTTGGGGCCAGAGGCAGAGGGCAGAGGGTAAAGGGCAGAGGGCAGAGGTCAGGGAGCAGGGAGTAGGAAGCAGGGGTGGGACAGTTTGGGAGGTAGGGAGAGGAGCACAAGGAGGCTCTAAGCCCACAGGGCAGTGATGCCCTCTCTGGGAGGAGTCCTGGGAGTAGGGTGGGTGCAGGTCACACTGCCCTGAGTGGGTCAGAGCTGGTTGGGGTCAGGGAGCTTGTATATATGAGTCACATTCGCAGGCATGGATGAAGCACTTGCTCACTGTGCCCCCATGCTGTGCTAAGCAAGTTAAACACTGGGTCCTGCTCCTCTGAAGTAAGGAAGAATGACTGCTGGATGCACTTCACAGAAAAGGAAAACGAACCACTTGCCTAAGGTAAGCCGTCTAGTAAGTGGCCGCACTAAGCACAGAGTATGCAGGAAACATCATCAAAGAAATGGATGCATGATGGGATGGATGAGTGGATGACGATGGATGAGTACATGTAAATTGAGCTCTTAACCTCTCCCCAGTCCTGGGGAGCAGTAAGGAAGAGAGAGGGGCTAGAGCCATCCAGGGTACCCAAAGCAGAGGCACCCTGGCTGTTTGCCTTACCCCATCTCACTTGGAATAAAATCAGAAGTCACAGCCACAGCCTACGAGGTCCTGCGCCACCTGATTCGACTCATCTCCTACCACCCTCGCCTCCATTCATTCTACTCCAGCCCTAGTGGGCTCCTTGCTACTCTCTCCACAGGCCCACTCCCCTCACCTCAGGGCCTGTGCACTTACGATTCCCTCTGCCTAAGGTATCTTCCCCCGGCTGCCCACCTAGTTCTCTGTTCAAATGTCACCTTCTTGAGAGACCTGCTGAGATCCTTATTTAAATATCACTTGGTCACTTGGTGTCCCATTACCCATTTTAATTTTTCTCCTAAGCAATCATAACCAACTAATATCTATTTGTTTGTGTCTGACTCTCCCAGCCTCGCTCAGGAATAGAAACTGTAAAAGCAGGGGTTTGTTTTTGTTTGCAGCTGTATTCCCAATACTTACAACAGTGCCTTGTACAGAGTCAACATCAATGAATATTTGCCAAATGAATGAATGAATGGCTCTGACAAGTCCGGAAAGGAAGAGCAGGATCTCCTCATAGGCACCACTGGGTTCAAACATGTGCTAAATCTATGTGAGACATTGCCCCCTCCTCCAAGAAGCCCTCCTGAATTTGTACCTTCTTCAGCAAAAAGCCAAAACTCCCAGCATTAAGAACTTGCTGCATCCAATAGAACACAGTGCCTCCCTCCTGCCCTCTCGTTCCCCCACCTTGATCTCCCTTCCCTGTGATCTTTCCAGGTGAGAGGAAGGGAGAGGAAAGCCCAGCTCTGGGGTGCCCGCTTGGCCAGCCTACAGCAATGGTGCCCCAGCCAGGAGGTAGGAGGAGGAGGTGCCCCAGGCTTAAGGCATGAATGGGGCAGGAGGTGGATGAAAGGCAGGCCTGCTCCTGGCCTAACGAACAAAGGGGACCAGAGCAGGTGTGAGGGGGACTGGGGGCCAGCCGGGAGGAGAAACTGGATCTGGAGGTAGAGATCAGTTTCACCTGCAGCAGTGCAGGTTTCCATTAGCTTTCTTTAGCTGTCACTCATGCTTTGGGGACAAAGCTCAGGCTGGAGGTGGAGGAGAGGCAGAGGACAGGGAGCGGGGGCGCCTTTATCTCGGGGTCAGTCTCCAGCAGCGTCTCTACTTCCCAGGAGACAGCCACACAAGGTCAAAGCCCAACAGGAGCTTAGAAAAGATAGTCCAATGCCATCATTTTACAGATGGGACCAATGAAGCCTCCAGGGTACCATGACTCACCAAGGTCACCCAGCTACTGGCAGAGCTGGGACCTGAATCCAAAAGTCCTAGCTGTCAGGTCAGCGTTGGGAACTGATTTTTATGTGCAGCCCGTCCTCCCTCCTGGGGGCCTCTCCATATGATGTGACCAGGAAATCTCTATGCGGTCGGACCAGGTCTGGGTGGTACATGGAGAGGAGTGGGTAGGCCTGGGTGAGGACCGGACAGGGTGCTCCCCAGACAGGGGTGCCATCAGCAGACAAGTTGAGCAGGCACAGCTGGGCCTGGCCTAGTAGAGGCCCTGCTCCAAAAAGCAATGTCCTGTGGAGGGGACATCTTGCTCCCACACAACCGCCTGGGGCCAGGCTGAACTCCACCCATGCAACAGCTGCATTGCCCCAAGCTACAGAGGAGCCTATGAGGGGGGCCAGAAGCCTAGGCGGGGGTGAGAGGGAGGGGGCCGGCCAGGTAGGAAGGCAGAGGGAGGGGGAGGGGGAAGAGGACAAAGCCGGCCTGTGTGGCACCTGGGACGTTCCCAGTCTCTGCCCTGTCCCCTCCCTGATCCTGCTCTGGATGAGGTGGGAACAATGCCCCCATTGAGGCCCATACCCCCAGGGATAACATCTCTGTCCCTCAGGATGGAAGCCAAGCCTGGTGGGGGCTGGGAGCCAGCGCTGCAGCAGGGAAGGCAGGACCTCCGCCATGGGGCCAGGGCTCCGGGGCAGAGGCTTCCCCACTGGAGCCACACTCTGCTCCTTCCTCTGGAGCCAGAGCAGGGGGACGTGGTGGTGGCCTTGGTGGGAGAGATTGGGGTCAGACTCCTGGGTAGGGCAGGGATCACTTCCCGGTTTGGATGGAACCCTTCTCTGCCCTCGGAGGGAATGCAGGAATGCCCAGGACCCAACCCCTGATCACAGGAGCTGCCGCCGTGGAAAGAAGGTGCCTGAGAGATGAGGCCTGACCCTATTCCTTTAGGAGAGAGGCCACAGAGGAAGCAGGTGGAGAGTGGATCTATCCAGGAAGTAACAAGTGCCCCTGCAATGCGTTTTCATGTCAGAAGTGGAAATGGCTCATCACCTAGTTGGGACACCAACTGGGTTCCCAACACAAAGACTCCAAATAAAAGAAGCAGCTGCATTTGCTATCATTTTTTAAAATTTTGTTTTGTAGAGACTGGGTCTTGTCCCCATGTTGCCCAGGCTGGTTTCAAATTCCTGGCCTCAACCCATCCTCCCGCCTCGTCCTCCCAAAGCACTGGGATCACAAGCGTGAGCCACCACACCTGGCTGCTATCATTTAAAAAAGAAATCCAGGCCAGGCGTGGTGGCTCATGCCTGTAATCCCAGCATTCTGGGAGGCTAAAGCGGGTGGATCACCTGAGGTCAGGAGTTTGAGACCAGTCTGACCAACATGGTGAAACCCTGTCTCTACTAAAAATGCAAAATTAGCCGGGCATAGTGGTGCATGCCTATAACCCCAGTTACTCGGGAGTCTGAGGCAGGAGAATTTCTTGAACCCAGGAGGCGGAGGTTGCGGTGAGCCAAGATCGTACCACTGCACTCCAGCCCGGGCAAAAAGAGCAAAACTCCTCAAAAAAAAAAAAAAAAAGGAAAAAAGAAAAGAAAAGAAAGAAAGGAAGGAAGGAGAAAGAAAGAGAAGAAAAAAGAAATCCAATAGTGTGAATGCACTTTATTGTTCATCCATCTGAGTTGGGTGGCTGTATGTAGGCTGAAGCCAGCACTGGGTAAAAGGGCTCCTGTGGGGGCCTATCCCCACATTCCTTGGCTGTGTGACCCTATCAGGAAACACAACATCTCTGAGCTCAGTAGCCTCAGCTCTGCAGTGTGACTGGAGGCCAGAGAAGCCTTACCTCAAAGGGTTTGTTTATGGTCTCTCTTCCCCGGCACATCAACTGAGGTCAGAAGTTCGAGACCAGCCTGGCCGACATGGTGAAACCACATCTCTACTAAAAATACAAAAAATAGCTGGGTGTGGTGGCGCACGCCTGTAATCCTAGCTACTCTACTCCAGAGGCTGAGACTGGAGAATTGCTTGAACCCAGAAGGCGGAGGTTGCAGTGAGCCAAGATTGCACCATAGCACTTCAGCCTGGGCAACAGTGTAAAAAAAGCTCTATCATTGTCTGCTGACTTAATTTGTTTTTTGGGGTTTTTGTTTGTTTGTTTTGAGACAGTGTCTCATTCTGTCACCCAGGCTGGAGTGCAGTGGTGTGATCTTGGCTCACTGCAACCTCTGCCTCTCAGATTCAAGCGATTCTCCTGCCTCAGCCTCCCGAGTAGCTGGGCCTACAGGTGTACATCACCACGCCCGGCTAAGTTTTGTATTTTTTAGTAGAGATGAGGTTTCGCCATGTTGGCCAGGCTGGTCTCAAACTCCTGATCTCGAGTGATCTGCCCACCTTGGCCTCCCAAAGTGCTGGGATTATAGGCGTGAGCCACTGCACCTGGGCCTGCTGACTTAATTTAGAACAGAGTTGTGGATAAATGTTTTTAAAGCATTAGTGGTTATAGCAATATTAATAGCAATCCAATAACATGAAGAGAGACTCAGTTCCTGCCCTGTAGAAACCTGCAGTTCAATGAAAGAGTCACTGGGCACAAGGATGACAAAAATAATCTACCATGGAGGTTCAGGAAACAGTAGAGCTTCCCAGATGGGGACCGCAGGAAAACTGATAAGGAGGGAGAGGCACTGAGATGACCTCAAAGGATGGGTTAGACTTGGGCAAGCAGTGATGAGAAGATGGGAGGTCCTCAAAGCAAAGGGATGGAAATTTATTGACTGTTAGTTACATTTGTTGAGCACCTACTGTGTGCCAGCTACTGGGTACTGGGGACACAGACATGAAAGGATGTGCCAGGGCTGGGCGCGTTGGCTCACGTCTGTAATCCTAGCACTTTGGGAGGCCGAGGCCGAGGTGGGTGGATTGCCTGAGCTTGGGAGTTCGAGACCAGCCTGCGCAACACGGTGAAACCCCATCTCTACTAGAATACAAAAAATTAGCCAGGGATGGCAGCGGGCGCCTGTGGTCCCAGCTACTCGGGAGGCTGAGGCAGGAGAATTGCTTGAATCCAAGAGGCAGAAGTTGTAGTGAGCCAAGATTGTGCCACTGCACTCCAGCCTGGTGATGGAGCAAGATTCCATCTCCAAAAAAAAAAAAAAAGAGAAGAGGAAGAAAGAAGAAGAAGGAGAAGGAGAAGGAGAAGGAAGAAGAGGAAGAGGAAGAGGAAGAAGAAGAAGAAAAAGAAGAAAGGATGTGCCCCTGCCCTCAAAGAAACCAGCCAGTAACTCAGTCACTGCCTTGGTGAGGGCACCAGCCGTGGCTTGCATCAAGAAGACATTTTCTGAGCTTCAACTAAAAGTTGCAGTTAAGAGTTTTCCAAGCAAGGTGGTTGGCAAGGGGTGAGTAGGGCACTGAAGGTGGAGAAGCTTTCATGCATAAAAGTGGATCTAAGTGCCTGCAGCCCACTCAGGGAAGGCCTTGAAAGGAAGACAGAGGAGTCTGGATGTTTCTCTATGGGCAACAGGGAGCCATGGAAAGCTTTTGAGCAAGGGGAGTCCACGCTTACAGCAAAGTCCTTCAGAGCTATCCCTGGTGGCAGCAGAGGCCAGAGTGGAGGTAGGGAGGTTGGAGAAGAGGGAAACAGAAAAGCCCAAGTGGGCCTAGTGGGGAGGAGAGGCAAGTTGGAGATGGGAGGGAAGCAGACAGGGTGAAGGTAAAGCAACTGGCAAGGGAGAGAAAGCTACGAACTTCAGATCCTCGGAGGGAAGAACTGGAGGTGGAGAACCTCCCAGTACCCCAGAGCAGGAAGGACACCTTGGAAGAAATGTAATGGAGCCCCCATGCTGTGTGGGGGTCCCCCTTATGATAGCTCTCACAAAACTTCAGTGATGGGATGCTTACCACCTATCAATTTAGCCATTTAGCCCAGTCTGTGGTGGGACAGCTGTAGCTAATGGGTGAGGGCTTCTGTAAGTCCTGCTCAGACAGGTAAATGTAAAACAGGTCAATGAATGGATAGATAGATGGATAAGTGGGTGGGTGCAGAAGAACACACATGCATAGAGGCAGAGTGTTCAAAGAGCAGGTCTCCACATCCCTGTACCCAACCCTGTCGCACCAGTCCTGATCCTCCCCCGATCTTTCCTACCCTCCTCCAGGAAGCCTGCCCTTACCTCCCCACCCATCCAGCTTTCTCCTCAATCTCACCTGCTTCCCCAGCTCTCACCAGCTGGGTGGCCTTCTCCCTAGCTCCTGCCCTCTCACAGCAGCCTGGGAGCTACAGGGGCAGGGACAGAACTGAGGGGCAGGGACAGAACTGAGGGGCAGGGAGAGAACAGGGTCAGGGACAGAACTGAGGGGCAGGGGCAGAACAGGGGCAGGGACAAACTGAGGGGCAGGGAGAGAACAGGGGCAGGGACAGGACTGAGGGGCAGGGGCAGAACTGAGGGTCATGTCCCCTGGGGCAGCACTGCATGTTCGCTGGTGTCCACACAAAACCCTGTTTCCAGGGGACCTCGGGATGGGGATGTCAGCAGGGCAAACGGCCCAACCTGGTCCTCCAGTCTGTGTCACAGGCATCCGCGTGCATTGCAAGCACGGGGGGTGGGGGGGCAGGTAAGGCAGCCCTGAACACCCACCCAGATGGGCTTTCCTCCACTGAAGTCCCTCCACTGGGAGTGGAGGGACATCTGCTTTCAGCAGGTCCCAGCTGGGGCCCTACCCTCACACTTTACACAGCTGAAAAAAGGCTAATGACCCTCTCCACCAGCTCCCAACCCACAGGATGGACAGAGGAACGCTGGCCAGGACTTGGCAGGCTTCACATGAAAGCGCACAGAGACCTGTGAGGAATTTTACCCTCCTGGGGATGGGGGTGGGGAAGCAGGAATGTCACCTGGAAACCATTCACCCCTTTCTTCCCTCTCAAGGACCCTCAGCCTTGAAAAATTAGGAAATCTAGACCCCCCAAAATCAACCATGTCCTTTTGATAGACTTGCCTATACTTCCTGGCCTCTCCTCTTTTTAAACAGTCGTCTCTTGATTCTCCAGCTAATAATAATAGCAGAAGCACTCACTGCATGCCAGGCACTGCTCCAAACTCTGTGAACTCCTTCCAGCTCCATCCTATCATTATCCCATGAGCCTGGTACTTATTTCCTCATTTTACAGATGCCAGCACTGGGGCACAGAGAGGTTAAGTCACTTGCCCAAGGTCCCACAGCAAGCAAGTGACAGGGTGTGAGCCTGCACCCTTATCCACTTGCCAAACACCGGGTACCCCAGAAGTCATTTTCTTCTGACCCTAGAGGGAGCTGGAACCCTAGTTGGTGACAGGGTGAGCAGAGAGGAAACTGCATTTAGAACTTGTCCAATTTTGTCCAGTTGCCTTTGCAACCTATCTCTTAGAGGTAGCACCCTGGGCCAGTTCTTCAATCCAAGGGGTCAAGAAGAGGCCAGAGGCAGGCGGAGAGGGTTTGCTCTTCCAATCCAGCGGGACCCTGGTTAAGGGAGACGGAGAGTCACATACTCAGCAATTGTATCACCAAAGGGAGTGGCACAGAGCTTGAGAGGGATGGTTTTGGATGCCAGTCTCACCTCCACTGCTTACAACTGGGTGATCTTGGGCACATTATTTCATGTTTCTGAGCCTTAGTTCTGTCATCGGTAAAATGGTGAGAGTTACCGAACCTATCTCCTAGGGCTGTGGCGAGGATTAAACATGGCATCTGTTAAGATGCTTAGCCCAGTGCCTGATACCTAGAAGGCCCTCAATAAAGGTCAACAGTAACTACAATCCAGCTGGCAGAAAAGCTGTAGCATCAATGAGAAGTGGGGAGCGGGCCTTCCTGGGGCTGCTGAGAGGCACCCGCAGCCTTGCTATGTGCTCTTGTCCCCAGGAGGAACCCACTTGCCTTCATGGAGTTCTGAATTCGTCTGTGGGCAAACACATGGTTGGGAGTTGTTGGGGGAGAAGCAGACTGCACCCACTGGGGACACATCCCCAACACCTTACAACCAAAACAGAGCCAGAGGTGAAGCCAGATCGACCCTCTGTGGGACCTCCCCTGCCTGTGTCACAGTTTCCCCTTGGCAAAATGAGGATGTTCCACTCGCCTGAAGGCTGGCACTCAGTAATGTTTATTTTCTGTCTTCTCTCTGTCCAGTCTCCTGGATGCCCGCAAAGACAGCTGTCTCCTTAATGGGGAGGGAAGATGGCCGCAGGCTCCATCCCTTTGAGGGAACAAGGACAGTCCTCCCCTGGGAGAGGAGCAAATGTTTGCCTCCAGCTGTTTGCTTGTAATCAGTCCTTGGGGAGAGCAGCCGGGGGCCTTCCCCCAGGGATTTTGTCTGAGAGTGGCTGAAAGTGGCCTTGTGCCTGGAGCAGCAGAGGGCTGAGCAGCTGGAGGAGAGGTGAGGCGTAGGAGGCTTCCTCAGAGGACCATGGCCTGAGCCCTCTTTGCCCTCTGGGCTCTAAGTCCTTAGACACTGGGCCCATGGGCTGGTGGAGGAGGGAATGCACCCAAACCAGACTCCTGTCCTCCCACTTTGCCCCCACTGGGTCCCTCCAATCCTCTAGCCTCAAACAACATCATCTTCCTCCAAGTG